>NW_026947499.1:70008577-70556077 GCF_034190915.1 Cavia porcellus | reverse complement strand
CTTGGAAACAACCCAAGTGTCCATCAACTGAGGAATGGATAAAAAAGTTGTGGTATTTCTATACAATGGAGTATTATTCAGCTATAAAGAAGGATCACATTGAGATATTTATCAATAAATGTGCGCAGCTTGAGACCATACTCATAAGTGAAATAAATCAATCTCGCATGTGTGAATACCGAATAGTTTCCCTAATGTAAGTAATGATTCAAATATATAAAAATATGTGGTAATCATGATTCCCCATTAGGTGGCCTTGGAGCCTTATAAAGTTTTCACTCATTAATTAGAAAGGCTTTATTCTGGGCTTCTTGATATGAAAATATTTGAAGCTAGAGTATATGAAGTTTTATCCAAATATTTCAAGGAAAAAGACACTATGGTAACTACTATTAAGTCAGGTTATATGGTGGTGAAGTACTAGGTTGTTGAAACAGTCATGCTGTGACCTCTATTGTTATATTGTTATGTCCTGTTTTATCTCAATCTCCCCCTTATTGTTTCAAAAAAAATTATTTAGTCATTGCTTATGTTTGTCTTAATTAAAGAAAAAATTCAAAAAATTAGGATATATAAATAGTAACTCTTTTTGATTTCCTATTAACTTGTTTTGAAGTCCTGTAGTACTCCCACGATCTTGTTTTGACTGATTAGACTCTGTTCCATTCTATATGGTAGTATCAAGTTTGAAGACATAGGCAACTACTTTGAAGACAATAAGATTCACTAAGATACCCATTCTGGTTTGACTATTGTCTCCTTTGGAAGTCCTGTAATATTTACAATGCCTAAGTTTTATTGGTCTTGTTCTCTACTGTTTTGTCCAACTTTATAATATCTAATAAGATAGACAATTCTTTTTAAGGAAACAAGGGACAACGTTGATAACCATTGTTGATAAACTTGTACTCTGTTCTACATCATGTGCTATGTCTATCCTTGGTATTGACTGACAGCTTTGTTTTGCCATATTTGACTGTATTCTCCCCCCCAAAAAAAAGTAATAAGCACTAAGGAGTAATGAAATCCAAAGTGCGTGAATTTTGTTGTAAAAAAGAGAGGGGGAAAAAAAAAAGAAAAAGAGCTCTAACGGATATAACAGCAAGTGTGTTTAGGGGTGTTAAATAGCTGACTGTATCAATGTTTTTGGATCATTGAACACAGCTGTTTGCAGTCTACCTGTTTGAATGTCCACCTTGTATTCTTTGATACTGTGATTTGAGGAACTATTTTCAAGATGATAATATGTAATATACTAATAGGTGATTTCTTACTGTTATGTTTTTTTTTGTTTGTTTTGTTTTTTTTTTTTTTTGTTTTTTTGTAGTTCTGTATTACGTGTACCCTTACACCGCTTTGGTTTGTTTTGTGTTTTTCTCTTTTTTCCTCTTAAGTAAAAAAAAAAAAAAAAAAGAGAGAGATTGTGAGTGGTCCACAGGACAGCAGGGGTTGAGTGGACTGTTCATTTGTCTCAGAAGAAGAGTCATAAGGTGAGATGGTAGACTTGGGACTATGGATAGTGGTGGCTTTGTTTCATTAAGAAATCTTGTCCATGAAAGAATGGTCAAGGATTGGCTCATGGTAAATGTAAAAGGAACTTGATATAAGAAGAAAGTACCAAGCTTTATGAGACCAATAATCAGGTGGGCAGTGGAAAATATCGGGAATTTAGTGACATATGTCTGAATGATTTTGGTGTCCAGTCTTTCAAGGGATATTGTGCATGATTTAAGGAGGGCACTGACTTGATCATTGAAGGCTGGGTTTAAATTCTTTTCTAGAGGTAGTTTTGTATAGGTATTTTATCAGGATGATTTGGGATGGGAATTACCCTGGAAATTGAAGATGATAGTCACAGGCACAGCTAGCAGTTTAGGACTAAAGAGGGATTTGCTGAAGGTGAGATTGAGGGAGTTGTGCTAGAAGTAAATATTTTATAGGGACTTACATTATCAAGAAAAAGAAGACAGAGTTATGAAGCTTTCATAGGTCATGATAAATTTCAGAGTGGATACATTGAGAGGCAGGGGTACAGGCTGACCTGGGTTCAGCATAAGAAGTTATCAGGAGAAAAATATTTGAACTCTCCAGTTGATCACTTTTAAGGATTAATAGCATAGCAAAAGATTAGTCATTGGTTGGCTCAATTTGTTGCTCTGAACATGCTGATAAGTTCCTATTGGGATAACCATGAGGCATAGGGATTTAGAAGTCAGAAGTTGAAATTGGGATTTGTACTTATAGGGAAGGTGTGAAATTGGGCATTTTCTCTTTTTTTCTTTTCTTTTTAGAAAAAAAGCTTTAGTCTGGACAAATGGATTGAAGAGGGAAAGCCCTCAAGAAACCCAAGAGTTTTGTAGTTGTTGGCATGATAAAGATAACTGCAAAGGCACCCAGTCATTTTGTTAGTTTTGGGTTCCGGAGTTTGAGAGAGACCCTGTTTCCTGACAGGATTCATAATGGAATGAAATGGTTATCAAGGATTCAGGAGTTAAATTTTAGCGAAGTTGTGCAGAGGGTTGATGAGTTAGGATGAGCAGCAGTGGGTAGTAATTTAAGAAGGCCTTTTGGGTGAATGTTATCAAGAATGACGGAAGGTCCATACATTAGTTTGAATGGTTTGAGCAGATGGAGTGCATTGGAGATGGCGTGGATATGTAGGAGGGCAATAGAAAAGGGATTTTTGCATGACTTTTGGGTTTGCAGCACGAGTGTGGTGAGTTAGTATAGGTGAAAGGAATGAAAGGTTAGACTTTAAAATGTTGGAATAGAAAAATAAGCCTAAAGCTTTCCATAATTAGGAGAGACACTGCTTTAAAATATGAGAGAGCACTGCCTCCTGAGGCCCTTCTTGTGGAACTCTGGTGAAATAGGCTGTGGCTTCCAATTTTGTGTTAAGAAGTTAAGAGTTCAAAAGACAATCTCTTTTGGTGTTTATATATAGATTGATAGGTACATTGGCTTTGGAAGATTGAATGCCAACGTGGAAGTGAGGGCTGATTTTAATTATTGGACAGCAGGAGACAGAAAAGAGAGGAGAGGGAGTGACGGGGGCCTGCAGAGGTAATCGCATGCCTGCATTCATCTCTGGGACCTAAGTCTGAGACCCATAACTAAAAGTAATTAAATAACCACTAAAAGGAAAGAAAATCTGATTCTGTTTGAGGTAAGGAGTTCCAAGAAATGAGGGTTTTGTGGTCTTGTGTGACTCTTTTATGAATAGGGGTGATCTGAAGTTCAAAGCTGTGACCTCAATCTGAAAGAAATCCCTCTTTCCTAGGGATGCGTAGAATTTCTTTATTGCTAGGAACATGTGTATCTAAACAGTATCTGTTATGAATATATTCTGAAAATACTTTCACAGTAAAAGGTACTGGGAAAAGCAACTGTAGTTTATGGAAACAGACATAAGCTCTTTGGTTGCTGTTTGTCAAAAAAGGAGTGGGCTATTGCAAAATCTCTGTGGAAGGACAATATAAATGAGTCACTGAAAGTTTTTGGTTTCAAAACCCATCCAGGTAAAGCTAAAAGAATTTGGATCAAGAAGAAAAGTAAATAAAAGTGTCTCTGAGGTCAACAAATGTAATCTGAGAGGTATATGGCAGTACTAGGAAGGTGATGTGTAGGGAGGTTCCATTTATTATGTGTAGGTCCTGGGCTAGAAAACAATAATATTTTTTTCTTTTGTTTGTATTTAAGAGTATTATAGGAACTGGAGGTTTTAAAAAGTATGCTGAAGAGGGGTTTGGAATAATGATTTGGAGACCCTATAGGGCCTGTGTAAGGGGTATTGTATCTTCCTGGGATCGGAGATTGGGTCTTTGAGATGGGTTCTTTGATAGTAGTGTGATGAGAACTGATAGGTTCCTAGTGTCCCACATGTTTTGGGATTAACTTGTTGCAGTGAAAAGTGAGATACTTTTGGTGTGATCTGAGTTGAGGAGCGGGGTGGGCTAAGAAGAACAGTAGCTATGTCTGGGAGCTCTGGATTGTAATGATGGAATGTAGTTTTGAAAGTGTATCTCATCCCACTGATGGGTTGGGATGGGCTAGGGAGTACTACAAAGGAATGGGTGAAGATGGTTATTTTTGAGGTGTAGGGCAGTGGCTTGGTAGAGGGTGGCTTAAAGATGAGGCCATTAACTTCCATAGGAGACAGATGAGGGACTTAAAGTCCTGTATGCTTCTGAAAATGAAATAAGTTGTTCCCATATCCAAAAGACTAAAAGACGTGTTTGCCTGCTACCTTCAGACAAACCTTGGTTCTGTTTTGGGGATAGAAGTTACCAAAGCTTTAGAACTAGGGCCTAGTCAGTTGTGACCAGAAAATCTCAGCAAAGCAGGAAAGGAAAAGTCAGAAGGATATTGGATTTGGGAAGATTGGTCCCATTTCCAGAACTGGGGACAATCTGTTTGTCCCCTTAGCTCAGGGGAGGAAAAAGTGCTCTTTGTTTTTACTTTAGCTGGTGCTGTTTTTATTCCCCATTAGTGCAGTGTTTTATAATTATCAAGAAGGTGCCATGCAGAAGGGCGTCATCAAACAAGTTTGGGTGCTGATAAATGTAACTCTTTCATCTCCATAACTTTTATGAATTAGTGAAGTCAAATCATTTACAAGAATGAAATGGTCACATTTTTAATCACCTCAAACTGAATGTCAACATAGGAGCCTTTTTTGAGTTTGCTGATTATCAGAAGTAGAGTGATCCTGAGCTTAGATTTGAATTTAGAGTTAGACAATTAGATCCAAATGAGCATTTGTAGTAGGTTTAGATGCTGGTCTAAGGTCTTTCATGGAGAATTGTAGTATTATTGATGAAATAATTTGGAGAACATAGTTGTACAAACTGAACCAAAAAATTATTTAGAAATCATTAGTAATCATTTTTACAAAGAAGAGTTTAAAAGTCAAACCCAAATAAAATTTATCTTTGTAATAATTACATTTAGTCACTTCTGGGTAAGAACGATTTCTTATAATCTCTAGGCTCTGTTCATCTTTTGGTCAGGTTGGACACAAGTGATGCTATCTTGATTTTGACAGCTTTCATGCTTTTTTATATTCACCCTTGTCCTGAAGGCATTATTGATTAATCATTGCTTTTTATTATTTCTCACTGTTAAGAAGATTTTCTGTTCATTGGCCTTATCTGGTCTTATGTTAAGGCTGCCTTATAGATGGGTCTCTTCAAAGTGGCCTCCTGGGTTTCAGCACCACATGGTTAAGTAGATTTAAGATCAAGAGATGACCAGTGGAGGCAGAAAGATTATTAGCCTGACAAGCACAGCAGCTTCTTAGGGGTCTGAAGTAGAGACTTCTGCCCTCCTCACCCCTAAGAGGCAAGACAACAGATTTTAAACATGGGCATGGAGCTTGATTGGGAAATGGAATGAAAGATAAAACAAAAGTGTTAGCTGACCTTAAACCTAAAATAAAAATTATTCTGCTAGGAGGGGCTTTTGGCTAACATGAGGCAGTTAAATTAAGTGCTGAGTATAAAAGCTAATGTTGCCTGCCTATCACGCTGTATTTCTCTAGTTTATTATTTTCTGTGTCCTGTAAAATTTGACTTCACGTACTTTTCCTCTCTCAGCAAACGCCCAATCATTCCACTCAAACCCTCACTCCAAATGCAGTCTTACTACTCCCCCAAGGACGGAAAGCAATCAGAAAAGTGCTTACACAAATGACCGAGATTTTCAACACCCACTAGTCTCGGCAACCACTGGTTTCTGTTTCTTTCCTTTAACTAAACTCTAAATCTCATCCTGGTTTCACTTGTATAAGCCATCCACTCAGAAATTTTATTAACTCTTATGCGTATGATAAAGGTGGTTTTGTTCTGTTATCTTTTCTCTTCTGTATTGTTTCTTTAAGCACATAAATATTATTTGTTATTCCAGTTGTAATGCCCTCACTGTCTTATCTCTATCTTATGATATCAACTATCTTTCCCTTTGCCCAGATTCTAACAATCTGGTTTGAAAAGTTGGAGTAAACTTACTTTTCTCTTCTACCACTGAATTCCATTCTGTCTCGGGTACTTTAGTCAGATACGTGCCTCTGAAACTCTGGGGAAGATTCTGGAAACATGACCTCCAAAGCCTAGTACTTTCTTTCTTAACTGATAAACTTATCTTTCCCTTGAAAATATTTTAGTTTCACGATCAGAATATTCTTGTCCCTGTGAGACATTTTCTATTTGGTCTGTTGATGTCACAATTTAATTTAATCACACTCTTTCTCATACTATATATCTTTTCAATTCTTTAAAAATTTTTATGGAAGAATTTCTAATGATCTAAGTTTATTGTCACCTTCAGAGTATACTGTTGGATTTCACATGCAGAGTACATTTCACATGACAGCACATTCACATTGCTGTTCAAATCACTTACTGCTGTCCTTAATTTTCTTTCTTTCTCTCTTTCTTTTTCTTTCTTTCTTTCTTTCTTTCTTTCTTTCTTTCTTTCTTTCTTTGTCTTTTTCCTTTTTTTATTGGTACCAGGGATCAAACTCACAACTGCCTGCTTGCAAGGCAGGCACTTATGCCGCTGAGCTAAATCCCCAGCCCCAATTTTCTTTATTTTATGTGGCATTACTGCCTAACACTTTTGCTACTACAAACATAAATAAAATCATGTGCATCAGATCAATTATAAATAAGAAAATAATAGTTGTATTTTGGCTGCATTTATTTCTTCTCCAGTGATTTTACTTTTATATTATTGATACGATGTCTTACCTATATCAATATTCTTTTTCCTAAAATTTCAATTCTTATTTTATTTTTTTTCAAGGACTGACACTTACCTATTTTACTGTTGAAAGTCAAATTTCTCATTTTATGGCTCTAGAAACTTTTGCTGTTGGTAAGTAGATCTTGGTTTTGACTTTGAATTCAGTTACTTTTCCACAATTTTAGAGGGACAGCTTTTCTCCAAACTGAGATTTTTCTTCTTCCAAGAGTTACAAATTATTTTCACATTTTTGATGATCCTTATCATAATGATGAAATGTACTTACAAACAAACAAAAACAGAATTCAAAATAATACTCTTTTTTTTTTTTTGGTACCAGCTAGCAAATACTTGTGCTGCTGAGTTAAATCCTCAGCAACACTCTTTAATACTTCCCTTTAAAACCCATAATTGTTCATTAGTAAATTGTGACTATTAGAAACAAAAATTATTTCTCATTTGAGAATAATCAAATATGATGAAAACAACAATATTTTGACTGATTTATATTATAGAAAAGTGAAACATTGTTAGTAGCTTTGCCAAAATTACACTATATCCATTTTTATACTTCTTGCTTATGGAAAAACTCAAATTTATACTTATTCATCCTTTGATGAGTCTTAGCACATTGCTGGTTTATTCAAATTTTAGGTTAGTGAAATAGTGAATTTAAAAATGCTTGCATTCTGAAAAAAGCCTATGGTGCAATAGATTACCAAAATAAATAGGGTGGGGAGAATTGTGTTATGCTCCATGGGAGATATATTTTACCCTCCAGCAGCATTTAGAAATGCATGTTTTAGAAATGGAAGTAAAGGATGTTGTCTTTCATCCTCTCACCAGACACATTTCTCAGCCTTCCACAGAATTTTCTTCTAGATACATCTTCTTTTGGCTGCATGTATGATGAGAAAGTGCAAGGATTTACTCTATTTACTATTATTCTTTGAAGTAGAAGTAATGGAAACATAGAACTTTAAACTTCATTGAAAGAAGAAACTGTTTACTTCCCAGATACATTTTTTCCTGATCAAAATATGTCACGTTGGTTCACAGCAATTAGTGAAATATTTCAATAGAATATAAAAGCAAATTATGTGCATAGCAAGACATATAAGTATGTATTAAATAAACAAATGTGAAACATTGCAGATTTGAAAGTTTCATTAAAACAAATCACTGTACTTTATTTTGGATTACAAAATCCAGTTACTTAATGATCTTTCAGTAAACAGTAGGAAGACATACTTTAATCACCCAAGAAATATAGATAAAGAAGAGTCAGAAAAAATAAATCTCAGAAGAATCTCATTGATGTATCTCTATGAGATTTCAGACAAGAAAAGTTTTTATTATTTTTTATGCTTCATTTTAGGCACCTGGAAAGTAGAAAAATACATTAAACTATTTTATTAATTAAACTATTTAGTTAACTTAAAATATTATACTTTTTGCTAACCACTTCTGTTTTTCCGTTATTTTTTATACAGAGATGCTTTATTAAAGTGTTCAAAATTGTGAGAAAATCACAATAGGTCTCATTATATACTGTACCTGTGAGACAGCTGTAACACCTTCAGTCAGAAATAGGAAACTAAAATACTCTTGCATTATCAACCAGGCAAACTAACTTTAAGCTTTTCCTTAATATTGTGAAGAAGTGTCCAGTATACAGTTATCATGAAAGCATGACTGTCCAGACTCCCAGAACAGACAAGCTGTCCTTCAGAAAAGAAGGCCGACCATCAACCCCGCCGGAAGTGAGGATAAAGCCTACACCGGAGATTACATTTATCTCTACAAAAATCAAAAGGTTTGAGTCCATCACGCTACAATAAATGAACCAGACAAAAATTAAGCATTACAGGGTTTCACTAATGTAAGAGATCCAAAGTTTAACAATTTAAAAAGCAAAGTGAAATAGAGATTGTCATACACAAGGAGCTAGACTCTGTGGAAAAGGAAAGGAAGTTTGGGAAGGAGGCAGAAGGCAGGACCAAAGCGGGGAGTCCTTTGATCGAGAGTACCAGCTCCCTAAGATGAGTGCAACTATTCTGTATCAAAAACATACACTGATATAAAATAAATAAATAAATCAGAAAATGCAAAAGCGATGAATGGACTACTTCAGTGTAACGTCAGTCTTGTGTCACTGGGACCAAAGCACAGAGGGCACTGTGAAGAATTTAAACAATTTGTTGTTCAAATGTCTCCTTGAGGTGATTAATCCTTCACCCTCCTTTTAAAAAAGCCTCTAATTCTGATAATGCTTTGGCATTCAAGATTACAAAAACTACCATGATATAAAAAATAGTTTGTAAACGATGTAAATTTATTTTATGTTTCAATGATTATGTCAGTGAAAGTATAAAGGCTTTTTCTGGTCAGATGTGTAGGGATGTTACTGATCAAGTATTTATGGTTTAATATTTTTATCTAACCCATTTTAAGTGTACAGTTTTATTTATATATCTCATTGCAAACATAAACTAGCACATTTTAGTGTTTTTCTGAAGAAATTATATCCTAAAGGAAAATTGTTGTTTTTATCAAAAAAATGCAACCAACTTTGTAGCAGAGTTAATTTGATCAATTGAAAATACATTGTGTTAATGGAACCAAATATTTAAACCTGAACTTGAAAACATTTAATAATGGAAAAGCTATGTAAAGATACTATGTAAAGATAATTTTCCTTTTATAAAATTTTGGGGTCAGATAATAATTCAAATTGCAAGAAAAAAAGAAATAAGATTGCAACCGGATTTCTTAGAAATTTTTTGGTAAATTTCGTCTGGAATATATCTGAGATATTTCTTATACAGTCTTACTGTAAGACTGCAAAGGAAGAATTACTGGGTAACCAGTGTCGAATCCACATATTCTGCCTGTGAGGACACAGACCATGTCGCCCCCATCTCTAGCCTAGCTCCTTGGAGACTGTAACCCTCCATTATATCACTAATTAAAACCTAGATGATTGACTCTAAACTGCTTTCATACAAATACTACTCAGAATTGTAAACTGTAAGCTAAGTAGGTACAGCATAAGCTGAAAAAGGAGACTGTGGTGTGTGAGACTAGTGTTTCAGTGGTGAAAGTATCAAGAAAGAGTAAAACTCTGTTGCCTGATAAAACTTGATGAATTTTGGATGTGAAGTTTTGAGTGTAAGGGAACTATGGTTCAAAAGGAATTTAGAATGTTAATGCTAGGGACTGCCTGAGTGGTGAAACTTCTTAATGAAATGGAGAAGAGTAATATAGGTTGTTTTAGACAGGAGGTAAAACACAGACCAAAATTTGAATTACAGTGTTTTATGAGCATTTTGTTACATATATAAGATCAAATATCAAAGTCCCTGATCAAGAAAAATATTTAGCAGATCTGGGGTGCCCTCACTGGCCTCTCTGCGTGTCTGGAGGACTCTGGATATCTGCGCCCAGACTGCTGGAGTTCCCTCAGGCTTCCAGGTGCAGTGAAGGAGAGAGGTGGGTTTGAGGCTTCCACATCAGCCTCCCCATTCCCGGCTTCATTTGGAGACCTGCTGAGCTCCCCATAGGTGGGCTGGCCCACACTACCAGCCTAGCCCAGCCTGTTTAGCTGCCACGCCTGGCCATAGGTCTGCAGAGGAGGAGCTGGGCAGATCTGGGGTGCCCTCACTGGCCTCTCTGCGTGTCTGGAGGACTCTGGATGTCTGCGCCCAGACTGCTGGAGTTCCCTCAGGCTTCCAGGTTCAGTGAAGGGGAGAGGTGGGTTTGAGGCTTCCACATCAGCCTCCCCATTCCCGGCTTCATTTGGAGACCTGCTGAGCTCCCGATAGGTGGGCTGGCCCACACTACCAGCCTAGCCCAGCCTGTTTAGCTGCCGCGCCTGGCCATTGGTCTGCAGAGGAGGAGCTGGGCAGATTTGGGGTGCCTGCATCGGCCTCTCCATGTGTCTGGAGGACTGTGGATATCTCTGCAACCAGGGAGGGTCCACAGGTTCCTGAAGCACTGCGGCCTGTGGTGAGTACGCTAACCCGGCTGTGATTGAAGAACTGTGGAGCTTCCAAGGGGCAGGTGGGTGCACAGTGTCCCTGAGGCCCAGCTTGTCTGGAACTGCGGAGTTTTGAGCAGGCAGAGGAGGGCCACTGGTTCTGTAGGCCTAATGGCTTGGGGTAGCGCGGCGCCAGAGTCTCAGTAGCTCCAAACATAGAAGGGGATTTTCAACAGATCCTGAGGAAGCTTTCAAATAACACTTGAAACACAGAAATATAGGAAAATGACAAAACGAAAGACCAAATTACAACCTCAAACCTCCAGCCCATCTCAAGAAACCCTAGGAGCGATGTATATAGAAGAAAATATATCCCATCCACCTCATATATCGGACACAATAGCCACTGAAATTGACAAACAACTCCAGGAAGCTTTAAAGAAATTCAAATTCGAAATAATCTCCCAGATAAAAGAAGAAATGATAAAAGAAATGAAAGAGATTCTAAATATATCTAAAGAAAACACAGATAAAAAATTGGAGGAACTAAACAAAAAGATAGAATTCCTAGACGAGCAATATAAGAAACAAACAGAATACATAATGCAGATGCACAGAGATATACAGGAAATAAAAAACTCCACTAAAAGTTGTAAAAACCGCCTTAATGAAAGTGAAGATAGAATTTCAGACCTTGAAGACAGGATTGCAGCTAGTGAACAGGAAAGGAAAGATCTTTTGAAAATAACAAGGAATCAGGAAACAACAATTCAACAACTGCAAGACGATGCAAAGAAGAATAACATAAGAATGATAGGGATTAATGAAAGAGAGGGAGACAACATGAAGGATGTCAGGAGGATATTTAGAGAAGTAATAGCTGAAAATTTCCCAAGCATGAGATCAGAAACTGACATCAGGATCAGTGAAGCATATAGAACTCCAAACAGTCATAACCAAAATAAAACTACACCCAGACATATAATAATCACCATCCCAGAAATCCAACACAAGAATAGATTATTAAAAGCTGTCAGAGAGAAAAGACAGATCACTTATAAAGGAAAACCTATCATAATCACAGCAGACTTCTCAGCACAAACGATAAAGTCAAGAAGAGCATGGAGTGAAGTATTCCAGATCCTAAAGCAAAATGATTTCCAACCGAGACTGATAGATCCTGCAAAACTATCATTCAAAATAGATGGTGCAATACGATACTTCCATGACAAAGAACAGCTGAAGAACTTCATGAACACCAAACCAACCCTGCAAAAAATATTGAAAGACAGTTTAGATACACAAAGGAAAAAACCACTAAGCAAAGCAAATAATTAAACAGAACAGAAAGATAAAGATGCAACAGCAGAGAGATAACATTCCTACAATTAACCAGCATTTAACAGTAATAACCATTAATGTAAATGGTCTCAATGCACCAATCAAAAGAAACAGACTAGCAGAATGGATCAAGAAACAAAATCCAACCATATGCTGTTTACAGGAAACCCATCTAACCCAGAAGGATACTCACAGACTGAAAGTCAAAGGATGGAAAACAATTCTTCATGCAGCAGGAATCCAGAAAAAGGCAGGAGTAGCCATTCTGTTTGCAGACCACGTGAACTTTAAACCAACAATGACCATAAAGGACAAAGAAGGTCACTACATACTCGTAAGGGGAAAACTCCAAGAGGAAGAGATAACTATCTTAAATATATACGCACCAAACTCCAGAGCACCCAGTTATATAAAACAATTATTAACAGAAATGAAAACTCAAATTATCAGTAACACAATTGTAACAGGAGACCTTAATACACCACTGACACCAAGGGACAGATCAACCAGACAGAAAATGAGCAAAGAAATAACAGAACTGAATCACACCTGTGAACAAATGGGTTTGATAGACATATACAGAATGTTCCACCCAACAACATCAGAATACACATTCTTCTCAGCAGTACATGGATCATTTTCTAAAATAGACCATATATTAGCTCACAGAACATATTTAAGCAAATGCAAAAGAGTTGGAATCAACCCTTGCATATTATCGGATCATAGCGCTCTGAAATTAGAAATTAATGACAAAGGATACTGCAAAAATTCCGCAAACACATGGAAACTAAATAACACACTCTTGAGTAATCAGTGTGTCACAGAAGAAATTAAAGAAGAAATTAAACAATACCTAAAAGAAAATGAAAATGCAGATACAACTTACCGGAATCTGTGGGATGCAATGAAAGCCGTTCTGAGAGGAAAATTTATTGCACTGAGTTCCCACATCAGGAAAACAGAACGAATACAAATAAATAACTTGATGCTACACCTCTAACAGCTAGAAAAAGAAGAGCAAGTCAAGCCCAAAGCCAAAAGAAGAGAGGAAATTATAAAAATCAGAGCAGAAATCAATGCAATAGAGACTAAGAAAACAATCCAAAGAATTAACAAATCAAAGAGTTGGTTCTTTGAAAGAATAAATAAAATCGATAAGCCCCTAGCCAACCTTATTAAAAAAAGGAAAGAAAAAGCTCAAATTCATGCAATAAGAAATGAAAAAGGAGAAATCACTACAGACCCAATAGAAATACAGAGGATCATCAACACCTATTTCGAAAACCTCTACTCTCAAAAGTTTGATAACACAGAAGAAATAGACAGATTCTTAGAAGCATATGAAGTACCAAAGCTAGATCAAGAGGATGTAAAACTGTTGAATTACCCAATCTCTGCTAATGAAATTGAAAATGTAATAAGTCCTTACCCACCAAGAAGAGCCCAGGCCCAGATGGATTCACTGCAGAATTCTACAAGAAATACAAAGAAGACCTAATGCCGACACTCCTCAAACTATTCAATGAAATTGAAAGGGAAGCAATCCTTCCTAGGTCATTCTTGGAAGCAAATATTACTCTAGTACCAAAACCTGAGAAAGACCCAACTATAAAAGAGAACTATAGACCGATCTCCCTAATGAACACAGATGCAAAAATCCTCAATAAAATATTGGCAAATAGGATCCAGCAAATCATCAAGAAGATTATACACCATGACCAAGTGGGATTCATCCCAGGAATGCAAGGATGGCTCAACATACGCAAATCAATAAATGTAATCCACCATATCAATAAAGCCAAAAATAAGAATCACATGATCATCTCTATAGATGCAGAAAAAGCCTTCAATAAGGTAAAACACTTATTCATGATAAGAACTTTACAGAAAATTGGAATAAATGGTCTTTACCTCAATATAATAAAGGCCATTTATGACAAACCAACAGCCAGCATCATACTAAATGGCCAAAAATTGAAAGCCTTTACTTTAAAATCGGGCACAAGACAAGGATGTCCTTTATCACCACTCCTATTTAATATAGTACTGGAAGTACTAGCCAGAGCAATTAGGCAAGAAAGAGAAATAAAAGGGGTAAAGATAGGAAAAGAAGAAGTTAAATTATCATTGTTTGCAGATGACATGATACTCTACATAGAAGACCCCCTAAACTCCATTGAAATACTCTTAGATACAATAAATAAATTCAGTAATGTGGCTGGATACAAAATCAATGCTCAGAAATCAATAGCATTCCTATACACGAACAACAAATTTACAGAGAGGGAAATAAGAGAAACTGGACTATTCACATTAGCAAGCAAAAAAATGAAATATTTAGGAATTACTCTTACGAAAGAAGTGAAAGACTTATACAGTGAAAATTATAATACACTGAAAAAGGAAATTGAAGATGATCTCAGAAAATGGAAAGACATCCCTTGCTCATGGATAGGAAGAACAAACATTGTGAAAATGGCCATTCTCCCAAAACTGTTATACAGATTCAATGCAATCCCAATAGAAATACCATCAACATACCTTATAGATCTAGAGAAATCACTCCTAAATTTCATCTGGAACCAGAAGAGACCTAGAATCGCAAAGGCAATTCTAAGCAGCAAAGACAAAGCAGGAGGCATCACAATCCCTGACTTGAAGTTATACTACAAAGCAACAGTAGTAAAATCAACATGGTATTGGAATCAAAACAGAGCTGAAGATCAGTGGAATAGATTAGAAGATACAACCACAACTACAAACACACTCAACCACCTTATTTTTGATAAAGGAGCCAAGCAGGTTCACTGGAAGAATGACAGTCTCTTTAATAAATGGTGCTGGAAAAACTGGCTCTCCATTTGCCGAAAACTAAAGCTAGACCCATGTCTATCACCATGTACTAAATTAAAATCTAAATGGGTCAAAGATCTGAATATTAAAACAGAAACACTAAATCTATTGGAAGACAAAATAGGTAGAAACCTTGGAGACATAGGAGTAGGTAAAGAATTCATGAACAGGACTCAAACCGCACGGGAAATACTTCCCAGAATCAATAACTGGGACCACTTCTTATTAAAAAGTTTCTGCATGTCAAAAGAAATCTCCAGCATAGTGAAAAGAAAACCCACAAACTGGGAAAAGATTTTAGTGAACTCTCTCTCAGACAAGGGCCTCTTGTCTAAAACATATAAAGAATTAAAGAAACTCAGACCTCCAAAATTCAAAGATCCAATCCAAAAATGGGCATCTGAGATGAATACACAATTCTCAGATGAAGAAATGCAAATGGCAAATAAATACATGAAAAAATGCTCATCATCATTGGTCATTAGAGAAATGCAAATTAAAACCACACTGAGATACCATCTCACTCCTGAAAGAATGGCCAGGATCAAGAAAACCGACAACAAATGCTGGAGAGGCTGTGGGGAAAAAGGAACTCTCCTGCACTGCTGGTGGGAGTGTAGACTGGTACAGCCTTTGTGGAGATCTGTCTGGAGATTTCTCAAAAAGTTGGGACTGGAAATCCCATTTATTCCAGCTATTCCACTTCTAGGCATATTCCCAGAAGAACTGAAAGCATCATACCACAGTGATATATGTGCACCTATGTTTATAGCAGCACAATTTGTAATCGCCAGATCTTGGAAACAACCCAAGTGTCCATCAACTGAGGAATGGATAAAAAAGTTGTGGTATTTCTATACAATGGAGTATTATTCAGCTATAAAGAAGGATCACATTGAGATATTTATCAATAAATGGGCACAGCTTGAGACCATACTCATAAGTGAAATAAATCAATCTCGCATGTGTGAATACCGAATAGTTTCCCTAATGTAAGTAATGATTCAAATATATAAAAATATGTGGTAATCATGATTCCCCATTATGTGGCCTTGAAGCCTTATAAAGTTTTCACTCATTAATTAGAAAGGCTTTATTCTGGGCTTCTTGATACGAAAATATTTGAAGCTAGAGTATATGAAGTTTTATCCAAATATTTCAAGGAAAAAGACACTATGGTAACTACTATTAAGTCAGGTTATAAGGTGGTGAAGTACTAGGTTGTTGAAACAGTCATGCTGTGACCTCTATTGTTATATTGTTATGTCCTGTTTTATCTCAATCTCCCCCTTATTGTTTCAAAAAAAATTATTTAGTCACTTCTTATGTTTGCCTTAATTAAAGAAAAAATTCAAAAAAATTAGGATATATAAATAGTAACTCTTTTCGATTTCCTATTAACTTGTTTTGAAGTCCTGTAGTACTCCCATGATCTTGTTTTAACTGATTAGACTCTGTTCCATTCTATATGATAGTATCAAGTTTGAAGACATAGGCAACTGCTTTGAAGACAATAAGATTCACTAAGATACCCATTCTGTTTTGACTATTGTCTTCTTTGGAAGTCCTGTAATGTTTACAATGCCTAAGTTTTATTGGTCTTGTTCTCTTCTGTTTTGTCCAACTTTATAATATCTAATAAGATAGACAATTCTTTTTAAGGAAACAAGGGACAACGTTGATAACCATTGTTGATAAACTTGTACTCTGTTCTACAACATGTGCTATGTCTATCCTTGGTATTGACTGACAGCTTTGTTTTGCCATATTTGACTGTATTCTTCCCCCCCCCCAAGAAAGTAATAAGCACTAAGGAGTAATAAAATCCAAGATGTGTAAATTTTGTTGTAAAAAAGAGAGGGAAAAAAAAAAGAAAAGGATCTCTAACGGATATAACAGCAAGTGTGTTTGGGTTGTTAAATAGCTGACTTTATCAATGTTTTTGGAACATTGAACACAGCTGTTTGCAGTCTCCCTGTTTGAATGTCCACCTTGTGTTCTTTGATACTGTGATTTGAGGAACTATTTTCAAGAAGATAGTGTGTATTCTACTAGCAGGTAATTTCTTACTGTTATGTTTTTTTGTTTTGTTTTGTAGTTCTGTATTGCGTGTACCCTTACGCCGTTTTGGTTTGTTTTGTGTTTTTCTATTTTTCCTCTAAAATTAAAAAAAAAAGAAAAATATTTAAATTCAGAAAATCAATTTATAAGAACCGTAAGAAAAAATAAAAAGCTTAGAAAGTACCAGATAGGAGGGGAGGTGAAGGGATTTTTATAAGAGTTAAGAAATGAGTGCTAGGGATAAAACTCAGTGGCACAAGCACCTCCCTGGCAAGTGTTCCATACTCGTACCAAATCAATACAACAACAAAAAACAAGCAAACAAATCACATACATACACACACACACACACACACACACACACACACACACACACAAAGAGTTAAGAAACAATGTTCAAGGTGGAAAGGGGTCTGTTTCAAAGATCTAAGAGGTCTCATGGATAGGAAGAACAAACATTGTGAAGATGGCCATTCTCCCAAAACTCTTATACAGATTCAATGCAATCCCAATAGAAATACCATCAACATACCTTATAGATCTAGAGAAATCACTCCTAAATTTCATCTGGAACCAGAAAAGACCTAGAATCGCAAAGGCAATTCTAAGCAGCAAAGACAAAGCAGGAGGCATCACAATCCCTGACTTGAAGTTATACTACAAAGCAACAGTAGTAAAATCAACATGGTATTGGAATCAAAACAGAGCCGAAGATCAGTGGAATAGATTAGAAGATACAACCACAACTACGAACACACTCAACCACCTTATCTTTGATAAAGGAGCCAAGCAGGTTCACTGGAAGAATGACAGTCTCTTTAATAAATGGTGCTGAAAAAACTGGCTCTCCATTTGCCGAAAACTAAAGCTAGACCCATGTCTATCACCATGTACTAAATTAAAATCTAAATGGGTCAAAGATGTGAATATTAAAACAGAAACACTAAATCTATTGGAAGACAAATTGAGTAAAAACCTTGAAGATATAGGAGTTGGTAGAGAATTCATGAACAGGCCTCAAACCGCACAGGAAATACTTCCCAGATTCAATAACTGGGTTCCCCTCTTATTAAAAAGTTTCTGCACGTCAAAAGAAGTCTCCAGTGTGGTGAGAAGAAAGCCCTCAAACTGGGATAAAATCTTAGTGAACTGCCCCTCAGACAACAGTCTTCTGTCTAAAACATATAAAGAATTTAAAAAATAAGACCCCCAAAATTCAAAGACCCAATCCAAAAATGGACATCTGAAATGAATAAACATTTCTCAGATGAAGAAATACAAATGGCAAATAAGTATATGAAAAAATGTTCAGCATCATTGGTCATTAGAGAAATGCAAATCAAAACCACACTGAGATTTCATCTCTCTCCTGAAAGAATGGCCAAGTTCAAGAAAACCAACAACAACAAATGCTGGAGAGGCTGTGGAGAAAAAGGAACTCTCCTGCACTGTTGGTGGGAGTGTAGACTAGTGCAGCCATTGTGGAGGTCAGTCTGGATATTTCTCAGAAAACTGGGACTGGAAGCCCCATATGACCCAGCTATAACACTTCTAGGCATATTCCCAGAAGAACTGAAAGCATCATACCACAGTGATATATGTGCACCCATGTTTATAGCGGCACAATTTGTAATAGCCAGATCTTGGAAACAACCTAAATGTCCATCAACTGAAGAATGGATTAAAAAATTGTGGTATTTTTATACAATGGAATACTACTCAGCTATAAATAATGACCGCATTGAGACATTTATAAATAAATGGACGCAGCTTGAGACCATACTCATAAGTGAAATAAATCAAACTCACATGTATAAATACCAAATAGTTTCCCTAGTGCAAGAAATGATAAGAATACATAGAAGTATGTGGTAATCATGATTCCTAATCATATTGGTTTGAAGCCATATAATGTTTTCACTCATTAACCACAATGATTTTAACCTGGGTTGTTCGATTTTAGTATCTATGATAGCACAAATAGCTATTATGAAGAAAACAACACAACATAAAAGCTAGTGCTGATTTAATATCATCTTGTTTTAAAGTCCCATCAAGCTGTAGTAGATCTATTTCCACTGGTTTTAACATGTTGTATCTTACTATATTTCACTATATGCTATAGTATAAACAAAACTCTTTATAGGCAAAGAGATAATATAGAAACCATTGTTGGTTTTCTATTAGCAGGTTCTAAATACCCTGTAATTCTTGCATTCTCTTGAAAGGCTTCACACTGCCTATATACGCTTGATATTATAGCACGCGAAGTTACACTCAAATAATTTAGGGAAAGAGGCACTATGGTGACTACTATTATGTTAGATTATCTGTAGGTGAAACACAATGATGCTTGAATTGCTCAGTTCTGCCCTGCGTTATTCTATTACAATGTCTTCTCTTATCTCAATATTCCCCCTATTTTTAAATTAATCTTTTGTCTCTCATTTTTTAATTAAGGGAAAACTAAATTAAAGAATAACGGGACATATTATAGTAAATATTTTTTGTCCTCTTAACCTGACTTGAACCCCAGTATTGCTCTCCCCATTTTGTTCTGTCTGATTATTATATATTCTATTTTGTTTGATAGTATCAAGTTTGAGGGTATAGGCAATCACTTTAAAGGCAATAAGATATACTATGATGCCCAATATGGATTGACTATTATCCTTTTTTGAAGTCCTGTAAGATCCTCAGTGTAGGTTTTATTGGTCTTGTTCTGTACTGTTTTGATCAATTCTATTATACCTGATGATATAGACAACTCAATTTAAAAATAGCAAGAGGCACAATGGTAACCACTTTTGATCACCTGGTATTCTATTTTTGCATCACGTGCTATGCCCACCCTTCTGTTCTAACTGACTCTGTTTTGCTTAGTCACATTTGCTTTTATTCTCTTCAAAAAAGTAATAAGAACTGTGAGAGTAATAAAACCCTAAAAGTCTAATTGTTACTGTAAAAAAGAGAGGAAAGTAAGGTGGACTAAGGGATATAACTGCAGGTATGTTCGAGAGTGTAGGATGGAAAACCATATAACTGAGCTTTTGTTGGATCATTGAATGGAACTGTCTCCAATTCCACTGTATGAATGTTCACTTTATATGCTTTAATTTAGTGATATTGACAACTGTTTCTGGGAAGATAATGTGTAGCCTGTTAACTGGTGATTTTGTACTATATATTTTTTTTTCTAGAAATACTGTATTATTTGTATCCTTTTACTGCATTTTTAAATATTCTTTCTTTTTTCTTCTTCTCTCTTTAAATAAAAAAACAATAAAAGAACTCATGTTTTTTTCTCAATGTGCTTATTTCCTCTTACCCAATTTTAAGTTACAAAATTATATTCCCATTGCTATATAGAAAGTACATGATAGGGTAGAAATGAGATAGGGGATCAAACTGTTCTCCGTTTAAGTATTGCAGATCTCTTAGAAGGGCAGAGAATAAATGAAGAAAATCAGAGAACGGGAGGATGTTTGAAGTCATACAAATACTACCTAGAAAAGCACTTATACATAAGTGCAGCTTTTATACTGAGACAAGAGCAATTTTTCTTTGGAAGATTGGACAAAAGTATTCACCAGATCCGTGGTAAATAAGGTCAGGCTTCTGCCAGTTGGACAGGAGACAAGGAAAGAGGAGCCGAGCTACATAATGTGTGTAGATGAGAAAGGTGGTGAGCATCTTCAGAGCAGTCACACTGCACTAAACGCTGCAGAAGCTTCTCCGACACACTGGAAAGGATGGGGAAAGTCCCATTCACAGTAGTGATGAGCTAAAGATACAGATTCTCCTTCTGATGCTCTACTCCTGCAACCCTTCAGTGTTCTGTGGTGAACAGAACTACACCCAGCATCTTCTAGAGATCAACTATTAACAGTATGAGCAACTCAAAAGCCGGACTCTGTCATATGTGGATCTCACTATTGCGACTGACTGCAAGAAAATCATAATGAAGAAGTGCACTTTTAAGAAATCTGCACCTTGTAGGACTCAGCTGAGCTACCCAAAACAGTCCCTACAACATTTCTAGGCTAGATTAACACCTGTTCTCTATGAGACTCATTATTGCAAGGCAGTGAATGGGTCCAGTTAAGTAATTCAACAGCCGACTGAGTGAATCTTGAGACAGTTTAAACCATTCATCAAAAAAGAAAAAGAAAGAAAGTGTAAGAAATAAAGAAAAAAAAAGAAAAAGAAAAAAGTCTGTGTCTGTGGAACGGGCCAGTACCCTTTGGTGTCAACTTCCACCTCTGCCTTTTCATGCCTCAGGAAAAGTACACATGCTCCCAGCTCCAAACTGGAGCATCCCTCCCTTCTTTGAGCACCAGAGCTGCCCACTTGGCCATACCTGTGCCTCACAGTCCCTGCTCCTGCCTCTTTCTGACCAGGCTGAGATTCTCCTCCTGTGGTGTGTGGGACGGAAGGGAGTGCTAAGGCAGCGGAGGGGGGATGCGATGGGGTGGCGGACAGGCTGGTGTGCTCATTCCTCCTTTCTCTTTGGAACTCTCACTCCCGACCCAGTGACAGTTCTAGTAGGGTTATTCTCACCAGTGGAAATGAACTCTCTCAGTAGAAAGCAGTAGAAGAGAAAAAGCAATGTTAAACCCTTTTAAAAATGTTTGTCAGGGGCTGGGGATTTAGCTCAGTGGCATAAGCACCTGCCTTGCAAGTGTGTGGTCATCAGTTCGATCCCTGGTACCAGTAAAAATACAAAAATTTAAAAAAATTAAAAAAAAAACACCCACATTAAAAAATGTTTGTCACACTTAGTGTGCTAGATGGCCTACCACCTACCTTGAGCTTTGTCTTTGAAAAGCAGAAACATAAGCAAAATGCCAAGGATGATGGCTTCATTGATGCAGGGCTTAGTAGTGAATTCTCACCATGCTCTATATTTCTTTCTTCCTTTCAATTCACCTTTTCTATTCTTTTAAAATTTTTTTTTCAGAAATGATGTTTCTAAAAGTGGTCTTTATATTATATTCCTTTTCCTTCTCTTAATAACTCAGTATCTTTCAAAATTTAAGAACACATGTTCATAAAATTAGATTATTTAGAAAATGCCAAGTTATATATTCGAAAAAAGAGAAATGAAATCTCTAAATACAAATAAAATAATTACCATTTCAACACATTTCCAGAAAGATTTCACACCTAAATGAGAGCAGCTGTAAGTCAGTAATGCACATGTGCTTTGTATGCATTCCTAATATTCCATTATACCCATGCAGAACTTTTCAAATCAAATTGGAAGATATAATTTTTTTTGTTTTCAAGATAACTTTTTATAAAACAAAAATAAGCCTCACTCAACTGAATCTATAGTATGCAATTGTCTTATGAAAAAAGGATTTCAGCATACTACTGTTTTACTTGATGAACTTTTCTTATTTTTCTGAGTCCCGTTCTTCTGTATGGAAGAAAAAGTTCTGTAAGTTTCCTCTACATCTCTGCTGAGGAAAGAGTCACTGAGAGGCCTCTGCTTCAGATTTCAGGGCTTTTTACACGTGTCAATACATAGTTCACATGTTATGGTTTTGCTCTCCTGCTTTTACAGTATGACAGAGAAAAATGAGTGTTCGATTAAAGAAATTCTTTGCTAACAGAATGGTCTATTTGTTTAATTGATGAAAAACAAGAAAAATATGTAAAATAAGAACTTAAGAAGGCAAAATAGACTTCTTAAGGGTAAATAGCGATACACAGTAAGAAAAGTAACTGAGATGTGGCTTTGACTTTATTTAAATTAAACAAGCTAGAGTGCAAGGGAAACACACATGACTTGGGAATATGTGGTTCACAATAAATGAAATTACCACCAATCATTCTGTACTTACTGTAAACTGAGCACTAATTGTCTCTGGAGTATTCTCTGATTTATTCTCTAGAAATTTCTGTGCTATGGCAGTGATTCCAAATTTATAGACAAGGAGATGAAAACTGAGAACATTTTTCCTGAGAAGATCGAGGCCAGCCTGAGAGAGAACTAACTCGTGTGGCAGACAATTGTCTTCAGTGTGCTATTCTATTTCCCACCAAGAACAATGTGAATTTCTATCACAAGGCAAGACAGAGCAATGATGGTTAAATTCATTGCCTAAAACATTTTTAACTCAAAAATATGGTTTTAGTTTGCTACATTTAGCTGTTTTCCTGAGTTGAAATCTGATTTAATTAATGAATATATGTATCACTTTTTCTTACAAGTGAGAAAGATATTGCTTGTTTCACAGTACTGAAGAAAAGATAAAATATGACAATGAAAACAACATGTTAAACTAAGCATGCCAACTAAAAACTTGCAAAATAGTGTAATAATACCCTTGTTCTTATTAAAATGACTTTATCATATTATGTTCAAATTTTCTTCAAGTGTACCTGAAATGCATACATTCTTAAAACTTAGACAATTCTTGAATGAACATACTTGTTTCTTTTTTTTTTTTAATTTTATTTTGAAACTAGTAAACTATAGCAGAACAAGGAAGAAAAAAGCCAACTGAGACAATACAGTGAAATTTGTACACAACTTCACAGCAAGATCCTGGGATAACAGTAATGGCACCATGGTATATCTTGTTTTTTTCACAATAGTTCTCCTTCCACTAGGTATAGCAAAATCAAACCAAAAACAGAACATTATAAAATCAATTGAAAGAGAATATTGAATAGAGCAAAAACAAATAATCAGAACAAAGCAAAACAGTGAAAACAACCTTTGCTTTCAAACAGAGGATACAAAAAATTCCCCATATTTGCTATGTTGCATGCAGTCATCCTCCCAAGAGATACTCAGACCTTTGCCCCTAGTTGCTATCAGGGAGGAGAAGGAATTGGGTGTTTGATTCTCAGCCCATAGCCACACAGTAGGTCCACAGGAGATGCTGACTGGGTCTCTTCATGGCTCTGCCAAGGGCGCTTACCAGGAAGGGAGGCCAACTGCTCTCTTGCTCAGTTAAGTTCCACTATGGTTGGATCTTGGGAGAAGCTGACTAGGTCTCCTCCTGGCTTGCAATAGTGTACTTGTTTCTTTAAACCAGACATACAATGTAATTTAGGGAGATACATTTGCAAACAAAAATGAGGGATAAGGCAACATCTGATAAGCAAAACCATCAATGTCTTCAAATATTAGAAGTCACATAAAATGGACCTATATTCAGGGTGAACTTGTGAGAAAAACCAAATGCTGAGCAATGAAGCAACCAACTGCTCACATCTTCCCTCACTTTCTTGGTATTTTAAGTTACAATATTTCCTTTCATCACATTGGTTGCTCTCTCCCCAATTTCTCTATCTACCTTATACATAGAATCAAGAATACCAAGCAGGCGATGAAAATTTTCTGCAGCTGATTAGGTACTTGGGTTTGGTACATGTTGGAACATACTTTTAAAAACTCTGAATTGTTTTAAAATGGATGAATTGTATGATGTGTGAATTATATCTCAATAAAATTATTTTAAATATAAACAAATAAATGTAAAGAACTGTGAAGGAAACAATTATCACAGTGCCTAAATTAAATACAATAATTTAAATTTATGCATGCAAGTGTTTTTATCTAAATGAGAAGGTATCTCCATACTTAAAATGTGAAATGATTTTTTCTTCAGAACAGAACAATTTAAGCAACATAGTGTTTCACCATAAGACAATCAGACATAACAGTAGCTACCCATAGTGTCTCTTTCCTTGAAATGTTTCAGTATACATTCATACACTATAGTATCAAACATAACAAGACAGTATAAAACCATTCCAAAAAGTGAAATTATTACAGGGTATTCAGAACCAACTAACAGAAAATGAACAATGGTTACTAAATTGTTTCCTTGTCCATAAAAATTTTTGTTTATACCATCACATATAATAAAGTCCAATAAGACACAACATGATAAAACCAATGAAGACAGAAGAAAAAAGGCTTGGAAGGACTTCAAAACAAGATAATATTAAATCAGTACAAGCTATTGTGATGTCTTGGTTTATGTAAAATAGCTGTTCATACTATCACGGACTGTAAAGTCAAACAAACCAGAAAAAAACCATTCCAACTAATGAATGAGAACATTATAAGGCTTCAAAGCAATACAATGGAGAATCATGAGTTCCACTTACTTTGATGTATGCTTATCCTTACTTACACTAAGGAGACTACACTGTATTTATACATGTGAGTTTGATTTACTTCATTTATGTGTATGGTGTCAAGCTATATCCATTTATTTATAAATATCTCAATGTGAACATCCTTTATAGCTTAGTAGCAATCCATTGTATAAAAATATCATAACTTTTTTATCCATTCCTCAGTTGATGGACACTTAGGTTGTTTCCAAGAATTAACTACTACAAATTGCATTGCCATACACATGGGTGCACAAATATCACTGTGGTATGATGTTTTCAGTTCTTCTGAGAATATATGCAGAAGTGGAATAGCTGGGTTAAATGGAACTTCTAATCCCAGGTTTTTGAGGGATCTCCAGACTGACCTCCACAGTGATTGTACCAGTCTACATTCCCACCAGCAGTGCAGGGGAGTACCTTTTTCCCCACAGCCTGTTCAGCATTTGTTGTTGGTAGTTTTCTTGATCCTGGTCAATCTCTCAGGAGTGAGATGCAATCTCAGTGTGGTTTTAATTTGCATTACTCTAATGACTAATGATGGTGAATATTTTTCATGTATTTACTTGTCATTTGTATTTTTTCATCTGAGAACTGTGTAAACTCTGTATTCATTTCAGATGCCCATTTTTGGATTTGCCCTTTGAATTTTGGGGGGTCTGATTTTTTAAAAATTCTTTATATGTTTTAGACAGTGGTACTTCGTTTGAGGGACAATTCACTAAGATCTTTTCCCAGTTTGTGGATTTTCCTTTCACTCTGCTGGAGATTTCTTTTGACATGCAGAAAATTTTTAATAAGACATGATCCCTGCTATTGAGTTTGGGAAGTATTTCCCATGCAGTTTGATTCCTGTTCATGAACCCCTCTACCAACCCCTATATCTTCAAGATTTTTACCTAATTTGTCTTTCAACAGATTTAGTGTTTCTATTTTAATATTCAGATCTTTCATACATTTAGATTTTAGTTTAGTACATGTTGATAGGCATGGGTCTAGTTTTAGTTTTCAGCATATAGAGAAATATTTTACCAACATCATTATTAAAGAGACTGTTGTTCTTCCAGTGAACATGTTTGGTCCCTTTATCAAAGATCAGGTGGTTGAGTGTGTTTGTGGCTGCGGTTGTATCTTCTAATCTATTCCATTGATCTTTGAGTCTGTTTTTATTTCAGTACCATGTTGATTTTACTAAAGTTGCTTTGTAGTATAACCTCAAGTCAGGGATTGTGATGCTTCCTGACTTGCCTTTGCTGCTTAGAACTGTCTTGACTATTCAAGGTCTCTTCTGGTTCCAGATGAATTTGAGGAGGGATTTCTCTAGATCTATGAGGTATATTGATGGCATTTTTATTGGGATTACATTGAATCTGTATAACAGTTTTTGGGGGAATGTCCATTTTTATGATATTTATTCTTTCTGTTGATGGTCAAGGGATGTCTTTCCATTTTCTGAGGTGCTCTTTGATTTCTTTTTTCAGTTTATTATAATTTTCCCTGTATAGATCTTTCATTTGTTTCATGAGAATAATTCCTAAGTATTGTGTTTTTTGGATGCCAGTGTGAAGGGTGTGGCTTCTCTAATTTCTCTCACTCTGTGATTTTGTTTTTAGTATATAGGAATGTTATTGATTTTTGAGTATTGATTTTGGTATCCAGCTACATTGCTGAATTTATTTCTTATATGTAGGAGCCTTACAATGGAGTTTTAGGGGTCTTCTATGTAGAGTATCATGTCTTCTGCAAATAATGATAATTTAACTTCCTCTTTTCCTATTTTTACCCCTTTTAGTTCTCTGTCCTGTTTAATTTCTCTGCCTATTATTTCCAGTACTATAATAAACAGGAGCAGTGATAAGTGGCATCCTTGTCCTGTGCCCAATTTTAAGGCAAAGGCCTTCAGTTTTTGGCCATTTAGTATGATATTGGCTGTTGGTTTGTCATAGATGGCCTTTATCATATTGAGGTAAAGACCTTCTATTTCAATTTTCTGTAAGATTCTTATCATGAATGAATATTGGACCTTATCAAAGGCTTTTTCTGAATCTATAGAAATGATCATATGATTCTTACTTTTGGCTTCATTGATATGGTGGATTATCTTTATTGATTTATGTATGTTGAACCATTCCTGAATGCCTGGGATGAATCCCACTTGGTCATGGTGTATAATCTTGATGATTTGCTGCATCCTATTTGCCAATATTTTATTGAGGATTTTTGCATCTGTGTTTTTTAGGGAGATTGGCCTGTAGTTGTCTTTTTTAGTTGGGTCTTTCTCAGGTTTTGATACTAGGGTAATATTTGCTACCAGGAATGACTTAGGAAGGATTGTTTCCTTTTCGATTTCATTGAAGAGTTTGAGTAGTGTTGGCATTAAATCTTTTTTGTATTTCTTTTAGAGTTCCGCAGTGATTCCACCTGGGCCTGGGCTCTTCTTTGTAGATAAGGACTCAATTAAATTTGCAATTTCATTAATAGAAATTGGGCTTTTCAGCAGTTTTACATCTTTATGACCTAGTTTTGGTACTTCATATGTTTCTAGGAATCTGTCTATTTTTCTGTGTTATGGAACCTATGAGAGTAGAGGTTTTTGAAATAGGTGTTGATAATCTTCTGTATTTCTACAGAATCTGTAGTGATTTTGCCTTTTTCATTCCTTATTGCATGAATTTGAGCTTTTTATTCCATTTTTAAAATAAGGTTGGCTAGAGACTTCTTAATTTTATTTATTCTTTCAAAGAACCAACTCTTTGATTCATTGAATTGTTTTCTTAGTCTCTATTGCATTAATTTCTGCTCTGATTTTTATAATTTCCTCTCTTCTTTTGGCTTTGGGCTTGATTTGCACCTCTTTTTCTAGATGTTTGAGATGTAGCATCTGGTTATTTATATGAATTCATTCTGTTTTTGGTGATATGAGAACTCTATGCAATATTTTACTCTGTGCTTTCATTGAATAGCACAGATTCCTTTAAGTTGTATTTGAATTTTTGTTTTCCTGTAGGTATTGCTTATTTTCTTCTTTAATTCCCACGTTGCCCACTGATTGCTCAAGTGTATGTTATTCGATTTCCATCCGTTTGTGGGATTTTTGCAGTTTCTTTTATCATTAATTTCTAATTTCATGGTGCTATGATTCAATAACTCTTTTGCATTTATTTAAATATGTTCTGTGGGCTAATATATGGTCTATTTTAGAGAAGGTCCCATGTAGCACTGAGAAGAATGTGTATTCTGGTGTTGTTGGATGGAACACTCTGTATATGTCTATCAAATCTATTTGTTCATAGGTTGATTCAGTTCTGTTATTTCTTTGCTGGTTTTCTGTCTGGTTGACCTGTCCCTTGGTGTCAATGGTGTGTTAAGGTCTCCTGTTATAATTGTGTTATTGCTAATTTGATTTTTCATTTCTATTAATGCTTGCTTTGTATAACTGGGTACTCTGGAATTTGGTGCATATATATTTATGATTTTTATCTTTTCCTCTTGAAGTTGTCCCCTAACCAGTATGCAATGACCTTCTTTATCTCTTCTGATCATTCATGGTTTGAAGGTTACATTGTATGCAAACAGAGTAGCTACCCCCACTTTTGGGGGGTTCCTGTTTCATGAAGTATTGTTTTCCATCCTTTGACTTTCAGTCTGTAAGTATCTTTTTGGGTTAGATGGGTTTCTTGTAGAGAGCATATGGTTGGATGTTGTTTCTTGATCCATTCTGCCAGTCTGTTTCTTTTAATTTATGAATTGAGACCATTTACATTAATGGTTATAACTGTTATATAGTGGTTTATTGTTGACATGTTATCTTTATACTGTTGCATCTTTATCTTTCCATTCTGTTTAATTGTCTGCTTTGCTTAGTGGTTTTTTCCTAAATGTATCTAAACTGTCTTTCAGTATTCTTTTCAGGGTTGGTTTGGTGATCTTGAAGTTCTTCAGCTATTCTTTGTCACGGAAGTATCTCATTTCTCCATCCATTTAGAAGGACAGTTTTGCAGGCTGCATTGGTCTAGGTTGGAAATCCTTTAGGATCTGTAATACTTCATTCCATGCTCTTCTTGACTTTATTGTTTGTGGTGAGATCTCTAATGTGATTCTGATAGGTCTTCCTTTATAGGTGATCTGTCTTTTCTCTCTGACAGCTTTTAGTATTCTATTCTTACACTGGATTTCTAGGATAGTGATTGTTATATGTCTGGGAGTAGTTTTAATTTTGGTTATGGCTATTTGGAGTTCTTTATGCTTCACTGATCCTGATGTCAGTTTCCATTCTCATGTTTTGGAATTAACCAGCTATTACTTCTCTAAATATCCTCTTGATATTCTTTGTGTTGTCCCTTCTTTTTCATTTATCCCTATCAATCTTACATTGCTTTTCTTTGCATCATCAGGCAGCTGTTTAATTGTTATTTCCTGATTGCTTGTTATTTTTGAAAGATATTTTCTTTCCTATTCACTAACTTCAATCTTGTGTCTGAAATTGAGGTCTGAAATTCTATCTTCCCTTTCATTGAGGTGGTTTTGACAACTTTAAATGGAGTTTTTTATTTCCTGTATATCTCTTTGAATCTGCCTCATGTATTCTGTTTATTTCTTATATTGTTCATCCAAGGATTCTATCTTTTTGTTTTGTTTCTCTAACTTTTATCTGTGTCTTTTTTAGATGTATTCAGCATCTCTTTCATTTCTTGTATCATTTCTTCTTTTGCCAGGGAGATTATTTCTAGTTTGAATTCCTTTAAATCTTCCCGGAGTTGCTTCTTTACTTCAGTTGCTATTATTTCAGGTATTTGAGGTGTATGGCATATATTTTCTTCTATGTAGGTAGCTCCTAAGGCTTCTTGGAATTGCCTGGATGTTTGAGATTGTATTTTGGTCTTTCGTTTGTCATTTTCCTATATTTCCATATTGCAAGTGTTGTTCCAAGGCTTCCCTTGGACCTGTTGGAAATTGTCTTCTATGCCCTTTGCTCCTGGGACTCTGGCCACCCAATTCCCCAGATTGAGAAAGGGTCGCCTGGGGTGGGGCAGGCAGGCAGAGCTGGTTGAGTTTGGTAGGAATTGGGGAAGTTCCTTGGCTAGTGGGAGGGATGACCTTAAACTCCCAGGGTTTGGGATGGTGTGGCATCACTCACTTCCAGCTGCCCAGTTCCCAGAATTGAGGGCGCAGGCAGGCACTAGCCCCTTGTTGCTTGCCAAGCATGGCATGAAGCTGAGAAGTTGACACAGGCAGGCCCAAGACCTGCAGGGCCGGTCAAGTGTGGCAGGGAGTTGGAGGTTCCTTGACTAGCACGATGATCCCAAACTCCCATGGCTCAGGATGGTACACGGTCACATACTTCTGGCCACCTGGTTTCCAGAATTCAAAATGTGAAATATATATATATATATATATATATGTATACATATATATATATATATATATATATATATATATATATATGTATATATATAAAACTAAGGAAAGACAAACTCAGTTTGAAAGAAGAATCAAATATATAAGAAAGAAGTCAATTTCAAAGACTGATTTTGCTGCTGAGATTGTTTCTTTGTGGTTAGGTCTTGCCTAGTGTGTGAAGTCTCTAGTTTCAATCCATAGTGTTGGCAAAACCAAAAACAAATAGGAAGAAATCTGTTATTTGTACATCTGCAATATTTTTCCAGTAAGCTAGAGATGTTTCAGTAAGCAAAACAAATGTAGACCCTGCAGTGTGCAGCTTACAGTTTAGCATTTCCAAACTGCATGTGTCATCATAAAATAGAATTGTCATGTTAACTGCATGTTTATTTATAGGATTAGAAAAGGATGTCCAGGATTATACTAAGACATTGTGTGTGTTTTTAAGGGGTCAGCAGAGGCTTGATAATAAAGTTATTTGTAAGTCTTGCTAAGGATTTTTGGACTCCTTTTCTAAAAACAAGGAAAGAAATGTCTTCAGAAAATGGTGAGAAAATATTATGTGGAAATTCATATGGAGGTGAGTTTCAAGATATCAGCTAGAGTTTCAGCACCTAGTTTTCATATCACTAGGAATATAAGAATTTAGAAGTATGTAAGTAGATCAATATTATATACTGAACTCAAATATTTGTATGTCTTTAATAATTCTGAAGCATTTCTCTTGTTCCTTCTTTTCTGTTTATTGAGAACTGAAAGAGAATCTTCTATTAAATCACAGTCTTGGTTCTTTTTAGCTTTTATTTCAAAGTGTATCAACAGGATGCAAACTCAATTTGAGATTCTCCTGCATCATCCTCTCTCAGAATTGGGTTTATATGCAGGTACCTGATTCACTCAGTTGTTTTTATTGAAGAAGAGAGAAGCAAAAATATCAATATTAGAGGAAAATGGGAGTATCTGAATAGTTATATTAGAAACTGTGAGTGACATTATTTTATTAATGTCCATGTAAAAATTGATGTGGTATTAGAATAAAATATTGGAAAATCTTTAAATTTACTAAAAATACATTTTTCTTATATACTTTGGTATATACTGATGATATATTTGTCAGCTCAGTTCTTATGTGTCACAATGTGTTATGTTCTTAAAATATTTCCTTCTCAGAATGGAAGTGTAAATGATGGAGCTTCTCTTGAATTCAAATGAGGGCATATTTTTAATGAAATGGAAGCACATCAATAGCTACACTTTAAGGAGTGCACTTGGAAAGTAAGGAGGGAAGAAGAGAGGGATGGTAAACACAAAGTCATTTTAATCGCCACGGCACATGGAAGTATGTATATTTATTTTTAAAAACATAGTCTGCTAGCCTAAATTTTTGTTCCTGTTTCTCAATATTCATAGAAAAATCCTTATGACTGAGTTTTTTTTTTCATATCTTCAGTTGGTCATATGTATATTCAAGTCCTACTATCCTGCCTTTGACAGCATGTGAGGCAGTTATGAGAAGGGACCCTACTAGAGCGTAGAGAGGGTAAGAAAGGAGAAGGAATATTTCATGTTTTCACCAGATAGAATCCAAGGAAATTACTGAAACTGTGATAAAGAACCTACCACCCCAGCCTTGGAATAAAGTTTCAGGTTCACAGAAAAAAATTCACCTTTCAGGTCAGTGAGAGGCTTGTCAAGGGTTTACTTGGCAGAAATTTTAGTACATACTCAAGTGGATTCCAGGTATTCAGATAAATGAGCACATACTTTTCTGGGATGAGAAACATCTATGCATCTCTTGGGGGTTGCAGAGACCATGGGGAAAGGAGATCCACAGTGCAGGAGGTACCCACCCATTTTTTAGGTATGGGTCTACCCAGGTTTTTTTAAAAATTGGTTAATTTGGACTCTTTAGATTTTCACAATCTGTTAATTTATCTTAGGATGAGGTTCCTACTCCTTACTTTCCAAAATATGCAATTTAGTAGGCTTTCAATGTTTCTGAAGAACACTTGGTATGGTGGGCCCAGGATTTAAGGAGATCAAACTTAAATCCAGCAACACCCATTTGGACCACCTTCACCTGGGTCCAGTAATTTGTAATCTTCTTGAAAGCACAATTTTTGGTTATGATTTTCTCATCTCCTTTCTACCTTTTATTTCTTATAACGCACCTTAGTGTCAGAATTGCCTGGGGCTTTTCCTGAAAACTAAATCAGATGGGTTACTTTAGAATCTTAGTTTTTATGTCAAAAAGTTGGTATAGTCCTACAAAATTGATAAGAGCAATTCTTGTAAAATATACACAGGGTACATTAACTTAATTACTGTACTCTTGAAAATGTCGTAATGTAAGGGCCATATCAAATACAATCAAAGTTTCAAGATGTTTTGTCCATTGTGTGAGAGTAACAAGATTAGATATTGAATGACAATTCTGTTACTCATTCCTGTGAGTGAATTCCTCCTGCATAATGTGCTCATGTTTCTCATTGAATGTGCCAGATATTTTGTGAGAGACTATTTTTATTACTAATTATTTAAAATCATTCTCTCTGATGCCTGTACATGATATGCCCTAAGTGTTGTTTTTCTTATCTCCACATTTACCGCTCTGCTGTACACTATATATTTCAAGCCAGTACATTTCTCACAAATATGTGTAAATTCTATTTTAGCAGGCAAACCACCTACTTCTTTTCACAATGTATATTTTAAAATGATATACTAACACACAGAAATGAAATTTAAAAATGAAGACAGATGATTTTGGATCCAAACCATTATTTAAAAAATTTAAGTGTATGTTGAGTTTCTGCATATTTAACAGTTTCAGTCTTTAAGTTCTCCTCATCCGAGGTTATACAGTCCAATTTGTACTTTGGCCCCTATAACCTAAATGCTGCAATCAAATATGATTTTTTTCGTGCTCTAAAGTATACAACTGCAAGTGTGTTTAGGGGTGTTAAATAGATGACCATATTAATGTTTTTGGTTGGATGATTGAACACAACTGTTTGCAGTCTCACTGTTTGAATGTCCACTTTGTATGTTTTGATACTGTGATTTGAGCAACTATCTCTAAGATGATAACTGTAATCTATTAACTGGTGATTTCTTACTGTTTTTTCTTTGCAGCTCTGTATTAATTGTACCCTTACACTGCTTTGATTTTTTTTTCTCTTTTTCCTTTTAAATAAAATTTAAAAATATATTTTTTCTGATTTTTATTATTTTAAATTTCTGAACTGTGAATTTTATTGATTCTTCTAGCTATTTCTCAAAATGCCATGTGGAGATACTTTGCCTTCAAAAAAATGCTCAGAGGTGAGGCAGAAGAACTCACCTTGAATCCACCTCCCTGCTGCGTCCTCCTCAGTGGCAAAACCCCTTTCTTGGGAATCTCAGAAGCATCCTTCTGGGAAGCATTTTCAAGTGGATAATGGGTACCATTATCTTCTCAAATAATCATGTTAAGGCTTCTTCATGTATATTTTAACAACAATGAGTTTAATTATACTTTTATAATCAACTCTTGTGAAACAATTATAAAATTCTATGTTTTCTTAAAAATACTCAAAGACAAGAGTCAGGTGTATTCCATTTTCCATGGTAATATTCAACTCCATTCTCCAGCTATGAGTTTTCTATGACTTTGCAAGTCACTCTGTGTCATGGATACCAGTGTGGGCAATGAATATCTACACTATTGTGTGATCAAATTTATAAGAAAATAATAAATTTAGCTCTAAAATAATACTTATTTTAAATGTCACAAAACTTTCACTTTTATGATTTGTATCTAGATGTTCCCCCAAAACCTCATGAGCTCATAGAAGTCAATTTTATAGTGAGCCATTGTATTTATATTTTTTAATTTTGAGGTTCACTTCCATTTTTGTATCTTTAAGTTTCTAGAAAATAATAAATGCCAATTAAATGGTTGACTTTAAAACATTGTGCATTATTGTAGGTTCCCAGTTTCATTTTTGATAATGCTAATGCATCTATATTGGATTACTTATAACAAATGCTCTTGCTGTTGTGTTACAAATGTCTGAAAATATATGGATACAAATTATACTTCCAGTCTAAAATGAAAATGAAATTGCTTCAGTTGTGTGATTTTATGTTTTCCTTTTAGAAACTATCCATGATTTTACTTTAAAAAGCTAAAAAGATGAATTATACTATATCAATTCCATTGGTCCTTATATATGTCCTCTCCCCAACCTCAAATAGGATCTGTTACTAACTACATCCAGGGAGATTTAGGGCTGAGCTCTGGGGACAGAGAAGAGTTTAAAGGTGTGCATTTTGCCCTGGAGTATAAAAGTGGGTTCACTAACAATGTGGGAATCCAAGCAACCAAACTGACAAATTTGGAATTTACTTAGTTGAGCTCAGAGACCACTCATGTGCACTTCTCTTTAGAAGAAAGTTACAAAGCTTTTCAACTTTGAAATGGAAAGTTACGAAGCTTTTAAAACAAAAAACACAAAAAGACATTATGTTGGAAAGAATTTAGATAGAATCTTACATTAATGTTTGGTTGACACCTCTATCCTACTTCTTTTGTTGAGTGGGTTAATTTTTCTCCCTTAGGTGCAGCTCATTGTACTTTTCTCATGGGACTCAGACCCTGAGTAATTTTCCATTTTCCTGGGTCAGATATAGGACACTAGTTAAATGCAGGGCTCAAGATGGCATCAGTTATGCCAAGTTACAACAAACATCAGCAAATATGAGAAGCTGTTCTACGTAATGCCAGTAACAAAAAAAGTGGAAGGGGGCTTATAAATCACCATAACCAAGAAAGTAAGGATAAGTTTGAACTCACAATACCAAAATACAGGAAAACATACTAGGCTTTCTTACTCCAGAAAATCAAATAGCTTTGAAAGGAAAAAAGGCTTCAATATATTTCAGAAATGCAAGGAAGATAAATATACATCATTCTTTTAATATTGACCAAAGCTGTGATTTAATACTTCTGCAATTCTTCACATAAAAAATTCCATCACATGATCTATTTTGGCCATCCAAAAAAAAAAATTTAGTTAAAGTAAATGGAAAAGATAGCACCTAAAAACAAAACAAAATAAATAAACAAGCAAAGAAACAAACAAACAAACAAAAAAACCCCACCACAATACAACAATCTGAGGAAGGTCTGTAGACCTCCAAGAAAAAGGAGGTATTTGGAACAACTATTGTCAAAAGTAAGAGAATGTACTAAAATGTTGATTTGTTGTTTTATTCAATATTTAAAGTTCATTGAATGATGAAAGAATGAAGGAAAAATAATTTAGGAGAGAAGCAAACAAGAAAGGAAGGCGGGCAGGAAGGAGAGAAGAAAGAGTGATGAAAAGGAGGGAAGGAAGGTAACAATCGGTAGCAAGCAATTCAGAATGAAGATAAATGCTGACTATTGAGCTCTTATACTTGGGGTCCAAGAGAACCTCAAAGAGGAGCCGAGTCTCTCAACTCACACACCCACAAAATGGTTGTAAGTTTGTTGACTTTCATCAAAGTGAAAGAGTTTTCAGGATTGTCAGTGAGATCCATAAAAAAGGATTTTTTGTAGAATAAAGTAAACCCTTGAAGTACAGCATGCCGTTGAGACCCCTGACAGAGGTACCTGTGGTCTGGGGTCTGGATAGATTGTTGTGTGGGGTGTTATTGTGTCTTTGGACTTAAAGATCTGTGGAAATTGTGAGTTTGTAATAGAAGAAGTAGGACCTTAGCTCAGCCTCAGCTCATAGGTGAAAGAAAACAGCCAGTTTACAAATGAAAAACATATTTTACAGGAGAAAGGCATGGGTTTAACTTATATGCTGTATAGTTTTAATATTTAATAATTAAGAAGTCCCTTGTGTGGTGGCACATGTCTGAAATTCCAGCACTCAGGAAGCTGAGGCAAGAGGTATGCGCAAGTTCCAGGACAGCCTGGGCTACAAAGTGATTTCAAGGTTAGCCTGAACTGCATAATGACACCCTGTCTCAAGCACACACACACACACACACACACACACACACACACACACACACACACCAGCATATGATTAAGAAGCATATAAGCTGGAAAGGAAAAATAACCTGTAGATTTGATATAAATAAATTGTAAATTTATGATTTTTCTTCTCTCCTTTCTACCTATTATAGGCAGCTAAATTAGGTAGAAATTAATCTGGGATCAGAGAGTGTCTCAGTATCAAAGAAAATCAGTAAAAAATACAGATATCAGATTTGGTGTTGGATCTTCATCTGAAGGTGGCCACACCTCAAAATAAAGTCACAAAGGCCAGACCTGTATGTATACTTTCCTAAGGGATACACAGAATTTGAGACTAAGTTGTAATTGGTACCACCCAGTCAATTAAGCTGAGACAAGAATTCAGTAATTTAGGCAGATGGCCAGAGAATTTATCAGTCCCTTCCCACAATTCCTTTGTTCTTTCCATGCACCTCTGCTATTGGATCAGCAGCTATACTGATAATCATACAGGTTGACTATAGCTTAACCTACATGGTACCCACACTGTGACTTTGTTGTATAAATCATCTCTGACAAAGGCCCTTGGTGCCAGCCCACTAAGAATCACTCAGGATCTCATCCTATTCCCCAATAAACCTTTACTACTCTTACCCTCATTTGTTTATTGAATTTCATTCTTTGAGTTCGAGGCACATGAACTTAGCACATCTGACATCTAGCAGGCTGGGAATTATATTTCTACTATATCGTATCTGTCTTTATTTTTTTTTAGGTCTCTTAGAACAAAATAGAGAAGGAATGCAAAGAATGTATTTTGTAACAGGGATAAATTTAGAATCATATTTTTGCATCATAATTATTTAGCAAGTTGTGTCAAGTTCTGAGATAACATATAAATAGTCATAATGACCCAAAGAAATGAAAGAGTAAAAAAAAAAAGCAAATATAGGCAACATTTAATTATTTTCTATACATTCCATATGTATATTGATATTTTAATTAATGTATTTTAATTTATCTGTTACCTTAAGTGCTATCTTAATACTGAATTTAGCCATAATTCCCTACCATAAAAAGAATTTACCATTTATTGTTAGAAATCAAATATTTAAATTACAAATTTAAAGCAAATTATAAAATTAAAAGTAAGAAAGTATTTGCAAACAATTTTATCACCTGCCACATTAATTTAGCAGATAATGGGTTCTCATAAATATTTGTCAACTCGTTTACTTTAAGCATGTGTGTAACACATTTAGGTAAGTGATTATCACTCAAGACAAAGTGTTAAAGCAACCATAAAATGATCAGATATCCATTATTCACCCAAAAGTATTTCTAGCTTCCTCATTTATTAATGTTTATTATTTGAAAATTTCAGTTTTTTCAGCTTGTTGAAGACTATTAAATTTCTTACTATAGGTTTTATTTTAAAAGATTCATTTATTTCATCTAAATTCTGGTAACATATTTAGCACATTTTACATGCCCAGTTCTGAGGAGGTTCCCTATTGCCTCTCTGTCATCCTCAGATTTTGAAATTGTAAAACTCAAAGAGGGACATATGGAATCTAAAATGTCTACATTAGTACTTTGGTTTTGGACAGATGAATTTCTTAAGAATGAATCTTAGATCTGGCTTTCCAGAAACCAGCTTGATATTGTAGGACAGCTAAGGAGAGCGAGGACATGGCAAATTTGTTTCCCAGAGGATGAAGGTTAGACTGGAGATGAGGGTGCTTAGTTGATAAATCATTTTACAGGCAGGTAAATTAGATAGAAATTAATAAGCATTCAGAGAGGTACTGGCCCTCAAGGAAGCTGCCACAAAAAAGGAGATATGAAGATTGTGGCTGGAGGCATATCTGAATACAGCCAGACTCCAAGAGGAAAATGCAATAGTCAGTCTTGTTAAATAAACATCAACTCGAGATTATGCAGTAATGAGAAGCACTGGTGCGGTGATCCAGAGGGTCATCAGAGACGGAGATGACCGAAACATCTAGACACATACTACCTTCCTTTTCAAGAATTCCTTTGTGCTTTCCATGTGGCTTTGCTACATGGCTTGGTGCACATGCCCTATCTCTGGTTACAGAGACCAAGAAATCATGCTTTTCCAAGAAATCACCTATCCAGTGCCTTGAACCAAGGTCTTTGGTGCAACTGGTAGGACAAACCATGATTCAGAAACACTGTGAAAATAAGCAATCCCCAGTTCACACTAGAAAAGGGTATCTCTAAGGAACACATTTTTAAATTGTTTTTAAACAGAAAAAAACAATAAAAAGGTACAAGTAATACAGAATTTCAAAAAAAATAAATAGTAAGAAATCATTAGTTAATAGGTTACATATTGTCATCTAGAAATAGTTGTTCAAGTTACAAAATTAAAGCATACAAAGTACACATTCAAACAGTAAGAATGCAAACAGTTGTGCTCAATGATCCAACAAAAACTTAGTAATATAGTCATCTGTCTTACACAACTAAACACACTTGCAGTTGTATCCTTTAGTGCACTTTCTTTTCCTCTCTTTTTTACAATAACAATTACACATTTTAGGTTTTATTACTCCCACAGTTCTTATTACTTTTTTTGGAAAGAAAATGAAAACAAATGTGACAAAACAAAGCAGAGTCAGTCAAAACAAAGGATGGACATAATACATGATGTAAAAACAGAATACAAGGTGATCAACAATGGTTACCATAATGCCTCTTGCCACTTTAAAAAGCATTGCCTATATCATCAGGTATAATGAAACTGAACAAAACAGTACAGAACAAAACCAATAAAACGAAAACATTGGAGACATTACAGGACGTCAAAAGAAAATAATAGTCAAACCAGAATGGGCATCACAGTGAATCTTATTGCCTTCAAAGTAGTTGCCTGTACCCTCAAACTTGATACAATCAAAACAGAATAGAGTAAAATCAGTCAAAACATGATGGTGAGAGCAATACACATAATGTTAATAGGAAATCAAAATGGTTACTATAAAATATCCTGCTATTTTTTATTTTCCCTTAATAAAAAATTTTTAAAAATTAATTTAAAAAGTGGGAGACTGAGATAAAAGAGGACATAACAACATAACAATACAGGTCAGAATAGAACACTTTAAGTAACATAGTGTTTCATCACAAGATAACCCGACTGACTAGTAGTAACCATTGTGTCTCTTTACTTGAAATATTTGAGTATAAGTTCGTATACTATAGCATCAAACATATCAAGACAGTGTGAAACTGTCATGGTTTATATCTGTGTCCCCAGGCCTCATGAGTTTGCATTGTGCATTTATGATTGGTTCATTGTCTAGTGCTTAGGTTGATGATGTCAGTGCTAGCTGGAGCCAGGATATGATGTAATGGCAGGAAGAAGGTGTGTCTTGCTCTTTGCTGGTTCCTGCTTGCTGTTTGCAGCCATCATGAACTGCGGCCCAGCCATGCCCGCCTGCCTTGGAACCAACTAAGTGTGGACTAAAACCTCCAAAAACTGTAAGAAATAAACCTTTTCTTTCCCAACTTTGGGCTTCCGGTATTTTGTCTCAGCAATGAGTAAAAAATGACTAAGCAGAAACCATTCAAGAGGATGAAAGTATTACAGGGTATTTTGAACAAGCTAACAGAAAATGAACCATGGTTTCTATATTATCTCTTTGCCTCTAAAAAATTTTGTTTATACTATCACATATAATAAAATCCAATAAGATACAACATGATAAAACCAATTGAGACAGAAGAACAACAGATTGATGGGATTTGAAAACAAGCTGATATTAAATCAGCACTAGCTATTATGATGTCTTGTTTTCTTTAAAATAGCTGTTCATACCATCACAGACAATAAAATCAAATAGCTCAGAATAAAACCATTCCAATTAATGAGTGAAAAGATTATAAGGCTTCAAAGCAATATAATGGGGAATCATGATTACCACCTACTTTTATGTATTTATATCATTTCTAACACTAGGGAAATGATCCAGTATTCATACACGTGTATTTGATTTACTTCACTTAAGAGTATGATTGCAAGCTGCGCCCATTTATTTATAAATATCTCAATGTGATCCTTCTTTATAGCTGAGTAGTACTCCATGGTATAAAAATACCACAACTTTTTTTATCTGTTCCTCAGTTGATGGACACTTAGGTTGTTTCCAAGATCTGACTATTACAAATTGTGCTGCTATCAACATATATATCAGCACATATATCACTGCAGTATGACGCTTTCAGTTCTTCTGGGAATATGCCTAGAAGTGGAATAGCTGGAACAAATGGGACTTCCAATCCCAGCTTTTTGAGAAATCTCCAGACTGACCTCCACAATGGTTGCACCAGTCTACACTCCCATCAACAGTGCAGGAGAGTTCCTTATTCCCCACAACCTCTCCAGTATTTGTTGTTGTTGGTTTTCTTGATCCTGGCCATTCTTTCAGCAGTGAGATGGAATCACAGTGTGGTTTTAATTTGCATTTCTCTAATTACTAATGATGATGAATATTTTTTATGTATTTCTTTGCCATTTTTATTTCTTCATCTGAGAATTGTATATTCATCTCAGATGCCCATTTTTGGATTGGATCTTTGAATTTTGGGGGTCTTATTTTTATTAAATTCTTTATATGCTTTAGACAGAAGACCTTTGTCTGAGGGACAGTTTACTAAGATTTTTCCCAGTTTGTGGATTTTCTTTTCACTATCCTGGAGATTTCTTTTTTATGAACCTTTAAACACTATGTAATTTCATTGAGCACATCTAATCTGTCATTTGATGTTCTTGCTCTATTTAGAAAATTTACAAAACAGTGATTCAGGTCCCTTAATCATTGTCTTAATTTTCTGTTTGGCAGAATATTTTTAATCATAGCTGTTATAATGAGTATCAGCTGTAGTTGTTATCTTTAGAAACATCTTTTAGTTAGGAGTAAGAATTCATCCTAAGAACATTTCTGTGCTCAAATTGGCTTTCAGTGTTTGAGATGGTGAAGATTTGGGAAATACATAGAGAGGAGCTCCATAGACAAAATTCCTGTGCCTTACATAGAATTTGTGTTAGATGTCTTCTCTGCCTGCACTTCTGCTCCTCCCCTGAGAAATAATGCATTTCATTGTGTCCATGTGGCTAACTATGTCCAGGGCCCCCCAATGACCAGACCTCCTGTTTCTCCAGGATGCTGAGTCTCCCTGCCATGTGTCCCTTCTGGCTCCAGAGTGAAGCTTGGCCTCATTAGTCCCTATGATTATCACCTGTGTAAACCTCAGCTCTATCAGCCCCTATCTCGTATTTTTTCTTAATGAGTTTGGCTACACTGAAGAACCTATGCAACTGGTTTTCCAAAGAAATCCCCTGAAGACAGAAGATTGTAAAGGCAAAGAAAGAAGAAAATTTAGATGAGCACAAGAAATCTTTGCTGAGGTAGTTGTAGTTACTTTAACTGATCATCAACACGGATTAAACACAGATAGAAACACAGAGCACACAAAACAATTACTTTTAAAGGGGCCAGTGATATAGTTCTGGAGCAAGCACAGTGCCTGCCTCCTGAGGGCAAGGCTCTGAATTCATTTTCCAGTACCCCCCTTACATATATATATATATATATATATATATATATATATATTCTGTTTTGCCACACCCTTACCTCCTGTGTCATATATAAGTTTCAGGTTTTATTTTTGTTGATGTACAAATACACTCTGAAGATAATAGTCTAAATGCTTGTGATGTACACAGATTAACAGAAGGCTAATTTGAATCAGTTGACAGGCGTAAAGATGTCTTCAAGTTTGATGATGAGCTTCCATCTAGGTTGCTGGACAGCCAAGATAATAAAAGTTGTTTTTATTTTATTTTTTTTTAAATTTTCTGTATACAATAACATAGGAACTTTCTTTGGCTGAAGAGATAGATAGATAGATAGATAGATAGATAGATAGATAGATAGGGTGATTCCTGTTATTATTTAGTTTTATGAGTCATCTAAAGTAATTGTTAAGATAACTGAGAAATTGCAAGAAAATGATTGAACAAAGCTCCCTTCTGTTCCTAAAAGATGCAGCTGTATGACCAATTTATTCTGTTTTAATCCACAAATAGAATTTCTCCATTTCTTTCCCAAAGTCTAATGATGGCATGTTTCAACAGACAATATGAAATAAATTATCATAATGTATTTAAACTGGCTATAATTAAAATGCTATGCTTTTTATGTCCGTTTTGGTTACTTTTCTCTCACTGCTGAGACAAAATATCTGACAACCAAAATGAAAAAAAAGGAAAAGTTATTTAGCTTATAGTTTATGGAATTTTGAGTCTGTACTTAATTGGTTTCAGTTAAGGGGCATAAATCTGTGAACAAAAACTCAGATATCTAAGATTTGATTTAATATAGAGACACTGTGCCCTTAGACCCAACTCAAGCAAGACTGAATATTTCTTGAGGTTGTGGTTTCTACAGAGTCTGGATCCTTGAGTTCCCTAAACCAGCGGTGTTTACTCAGACTGTCCCGTGGCCTACTGTGCAAATTCTTGAATCTAGTCACTAAGGTGTGTCTCCCTCATTGGCCTCCATGCGCTAACAACTACTGCTCTCCTATTAAAAAACTGGCAAGCTCACCTTAGGCTGAGAGTTAAGTGCCCAGATGTTAGCTATTGTACTGGTCCTCCTGAGTATCTGTGCACCAGTAGTATAGGGTTTTCAGTGTAGCCAAACTCATTAAGAGGTTTACACAAAACTTACAAAGAAAAGCCTTTAAGTTTGATAACATAAAATTTACATTACTGTTATTGGGTAGCTTCTAAAAGTAGCTCACAAAATAGACATTACCGGATTCTGGGTTGCTCACCTCTTGTACCAGTTTCTTCAAATCTCAAGCAAAGAATTAAGTGAAATGAGCAAAATGTAGTGGAAAAAATAAAAGTGAAGACTGAGAGAGAAACTGACTCTGAAGAGCCATCTTGGGCTGAGTAAAAGTTTATTTTTTCCGGTAAAACCTACCACTGCATTTTGCTCATTTCCCTTAATTCTTTGTTTGAGATTTGAAGATCCTGGAATCTAACTTTGGAACAAAAGGAGCTCGAGCTAAGGGGCAGCCAGCTATAAGAGTGAAACGGCAAAAAGGAAAGCATCCCCCTCCCCTCTTTATATTACATCGTGGCTCCCCGCCCTGGGCAAGGGCAGCTCTCACACCACCAACAGCGCTAGACAATGAATCAGTCACAAATGCTAGACTCAGCAGCCTTTGCAAGATCCGCCGCCTATATGGAGAGACTGTGGGGAACATTCAAACACAAACCATAGCAATACCTAAAACTATTAGATTTTTTTAAAGATACTAAATGCTCTTGATTAAACTTACAAAACTATATTGAAAAGCAAAAGTTCTGCATTTTAATAAAATATTTTCTTTTGTTTTCCATCACAAGGCTTTTGGGTAATAAAAAAGTAAGCTTTGACCATTAAAGATATTTGAATTTTCACCTATAAAATTTTTCAGTAGTCAGTTTATGATTAATTAAATAAACAGCTATTATCCTGGTTTATGACACAACATGTACTTGAAAATATATAAGTGCATATAATTTTAAAACCAAAATATTCTGTAAGGGGAAATAGTACACACAGCTAAATTCAGATGGAAATTAATATGAAGTCAGAGAAGGATTGGGCCCTTAAAGAAGTTAGCACAAAGAAATAAAGACATTGAAAATGTCAGTGGAGTGCCAGGTTGCAGGATAGGAAATAGCTGGTCGACACGCCTCTCAAGACATAAATAAAAACTTAAGATTTTAACAGAATCAGCATCACCTGTTCAGTGAGCCCATGTGCACATCCAATAAGTAGGTGAATCTCCAGGACATCTAGATCCGTATTCTCTTTCCTTTCTAAGTATTCCTTTGTTTTTCCATATACCCTTGCTTTGTCACTGTTTCCCTGTTGATCAACATCAGCTAAGTGACTATACTTGCACTCTAGGTTGATTGTAGCTTGACCATTGTGTACTCACATTGTGATTTTGCAGTATAAATTAACTCTGATAAAGAGTCTCAGTGGTCACCCCCTTGAGACCTCTCCTGAAACTCCAGGAGCTCTTCTGCTTCTCTAAATTGCCTGTGATACTTCTTACTTCTTCTTCATTTTGGCAATGCATTCCTCAATGTTGTGAGACCACAGATTAGGCACATTTGATACCTAAAAGGTTTCAAAGTATATTTTCCAATATCAATTCTGACTCTTTTGGGGAAGATGAGTATCATAAAATGGTTTCAGTCATAGTTTTGGAAACCATTATTAGAGGAAGTGTTACTCAAAATAACTCATGCTCTCTAAATGTTCCAGAAATAATAAAACCCAGGCTGTCTGGTTGAGTAGTAGAGTTCAAACTTTACATGCATGAAGTGCTGGGATCGGTCTCCAAGAGCAGTCCTCCAAAACAAGCACAACATGAATAACAGAAACAGAATAAAAAGAATGTAAGAAGAATGTATCCTGAATGTCCCTGGGGATTTAGTCTTATGACTTCTGAAAAAATAATAAAGCAAATCTGCACTGTTTTAAGCTACTGAGTTTGTGACATTTTGTTCTGTCAGTCACTAGCATGGGTTATTGCTTTAGTCAAAATGCAAATTAGAATCAAAGTACACACTATAGGAAAGAAAACTATCTTGTTAAATTAGAGGGAAGATAAAAAAAGCACTCTTAGATAGCTGGAGGCAGCACTTCAGACACAGGAGTTCAGACTGGCCCACCTGAAAAGGCAGAGGACACTTTTGCAAGATCGTCTGATAGGTTGAGCATTCTTTATCATTTTCCCAGTCCTTAAGTCATATTTGTGGAATTCTTATGGCCGAGGGATGCTTTTAGGCCAAGGAAAGAACTATTTCTGTGGTGCTTTCAGTTATGTGGGGCTCCACCTTACCTGGAATCCAAGTGCTCACCTAAACGGCTAAACCTAGGCCTCCTGATGTAGCCCAGTGTCTCTGGGAGCCTTTTATCAGTCTTGAACAAGTAGCATGAGATGCTGTAAAATCAAGACTGATTAACCCTAACTGACCAGCTGCTAGACCAGTGATAACAAATCAAATGTATGGCATAGGTGCTACTATGTTTTTCTTTTAAGACAAAAAAATGTTAATAGTTGAGCAGTTTTGTTTTCCTAAATTAAAATCTAAGTATTCAGATTTAATTGCAGTGTTGGCATTTTGCAAAAGATAATTGGCTTTGGGATTACAGTTGGGGTCCTCGGTCTCTAAATGGTTCCCATAGACAGATACCTTCTAAATGTACAGTATATACAGCTGAGAACAGATTTGACCCAAGAAGTATAGTGCCAGAAGATTCAAAATAAAAGTTAAACTTCATTCATATTTTAGTTACTATTAAGCATATACAGGTCTAAATGTCTTTAAGTCCTTGACTATCCCTGAATAAAACACAAGTCATGTTTTTATTGAGAGCCAAATAAGAGTCTAGAATTCTACTTGTTTGTTCATTCTAAGATAGTCTCTGATTAGGTCATGATTGTCTCACATTTACTTATAACTTATTAGTGACAACAGAAAGACACTATAAGCGATCAGAGTGTATGCCACATAGAAAATCATTATTTTATTTAACAGATATTATTTCCTTTGATGATAATAAATATCCAAAAAATTTACTCAATACATTATCTTTCATCAGCTATTTTGTCTAATAATAGTTTGATAAAAATTAACAAAGAGTTCTATGTTTATGTTGAATTATCAATTATTTTAATAAAACAAAACACAATTGATTATAGGTTTATGTGAATAACTCAAAATATTGTACTTTAAAAGTTGTCTTGAGAGTTCTACTTATTTAGAAATAAGTAGTAATCAGTACTGAATCTTAGCAGTTTGTAATCTCATTTCCCTATATTGAGAAAGTTGAGCTTTTGATATGAATAATTTTTATTGAAATAGTCTTTTAGAATGGAGTAGAAATACACACATATATACACTATAATGATGAATTAAATTTCATCCATTTATGTTGAAGCATTTACTTTTGCCAGACAGTATGTAAATTGATTCAGATAAACATTTCCTAGTTTATTTCTGTTCTCTCAGCATACAATACAGAAATAGAAAAATGAACTTATTAGAAAATAGTAAATATCTCTTGAAATTTCATCAAAAGTAGACAGAATGATGATGCATTACCAATAATATTATGTACCAATTTTGAGGCATCAAATATGAGAAACTTATGTGGCTCACATTCTGCTGTATGTAAGCATTACCTCCTTAAATCTTTGCCATAACCTTTCCAGGGTGGTGTGATTTATCCCGTTTTACAGATGAGCAGAATTAGGTTCATTAAAACAACATTACTAGGCAAAGTTCAAACATGTAAAAAGAGACAAGGGTAAAACATGAGGGCAACACATGAAAAATCAAAGCCTTAAATTTCATCTTTATTTTCATTCAGTCTCAAATTACAGTTGATCTATAGTCTATGAGAATAATAGAAACAAATTAACAAAGTTTCAATTAGGAATGTATATTGAACTCTTCTAGGTGGAATAAGCTGGAATTTGCCATTCAGGCAATGGTAAGGCACGGGTGTGTTGGGTGCACTCAAAACAAGGATCAACCTAAGTTTTCCAAACTGCAAATTATCATATCATGTCATATACCACATCATGTTTTCTCATATTATGATGTATCAGATAACATTATACAAATTACATCAATGAGGGAAAGAGAAGATCAGGGGAGCTTCTGGCATTGGCGGGTGAATTAGAGAAAAGAAATGTGGATCCCAAAGTCCTAGCACAGCTAAATGTGCTGTCCAGGTGCTAACTTTATTTTCACACCAGGGAAATAACTGATGTAACATGAGATTCCTCTGAATGATGAATCCAAGAAGTCTGTTTGTTCTGACCTATGATGTCATTAAAGTAAATTGCTCTTCTTAAATTCAGAGCTGAGATGTTGATATGAAAGAAAGATTAAGTCCAGCATTTTTTGTATTTATCTGTCTTTTAATATCTATTACCTAATTGATTTTCCTTTCATTTAAAGTTGTTAAATTTAAGAGGTGTGGAATGGAGTGTTATCCTATGATGTGCAACAATTTGATTCCAGATTCTGTTCCTTTTCTGTAGTTTCCACTTAACCATTCATCTATTGATTTGAGAAGGCTGGTGGGCATTTCTAATTTTATCAAAACTACAAATGGAGTGTCGTATAGGTTAAATTAAATAGTGTGCAACATACAATAACATGTTGCTAGTACAAAACCCCAGGCTTGCAATGTGGCCTCTGCTCTTCCCAGAATGATTTGAATGTCTAGTCTGCATTGTTTCCAAATGAAAATATATTAAGATGCTAAATTAACAAAATATATATATATATATTAAATTATCAAAATATATTACGATATTAAATGAACAAAAATAGTGCTTTGATTCACTAAACAAATATTTATTGAGTATGTATATATAAATACGTATATATACACAAAGCATTACTAATTGAGGAAGACCAGTTGAAAAAAGATGAAGCAGTTTGCTTTTATGATATTTTAAATATCAAATACTTTAAAATGTAGTGTTATAGAAAAAAATAGAAGAAAATTTATGGCATTTGCTAAAATTGCATAAGAAAGATTATTCAAAGAGGAGACTAGGAATATGGAGATTGACACTGGGAACACTTCAATGGGTTTTTCAGTACAAGCAAAAGATCAGGCTCACTTCCAAGTACAGCATGGCCCTGTGGGAATTCACAAGCTGGGAAACAGATTAGGGTCAGTGGATGAAAATTATTGTGGAAATAGAGATAATAAGGACAGAAGCTAAGCAAGATTTTGGATCAAGGCCAGCCAGAGAATCAGGCACCACTTGGTGGATGTATGAAGAACCAATCATGTTCTTAGGGTGACCTAATATCAAGGGCAGCTGTTACATCATATATTGGAGTAGCTAAAATGGCACTTCATCAAGAAATGCATAGGAGCCTAAAATAATGTTCAGGAGAATGACTGAAGTTTGGACATAGTGTACTAGTCATGGAGAAATACTTATAGAACAGCATTTACAGAGAACCATGAGATTATAATGTTTTAAAGCAATAAGAATATTGACAAACACATCAAAATTGATTTTCAGAAATGTGAAAAAGTCAAGAGTTTACAACAAACTCTGGAGTATTTATTAAACAAAAATGACTGAAAAAAAGAGCAAGGACTATAGAATTTAATTGTTCCACTCTCACTGTCACATTTCCATCAACAGAATAAACAAACATTGAACAAGCAAATAAAGCCTCATACTCCCAGTGATATGAAAACCAGTAGCATCTAAAGCATTATGCCAGCTTTGGTGCATACTCTGAAGCTTCAGTCCAAAAGAATTATTAATGTTTGACCTGTATGGCAGGATTGTGAGTATACTATCATCAACTGTCTAAGTATTTTCTTAGTTGATCAGATTCCAACTTTGCTAAGTGTTTGCAGCATTCTCCCCCCAGGGCATTTAAAAAACTAATCAGTAGCAAAGGTTTAACATCATGGCTTACTAAGGACTCAAATTAATTGCAACAAACAAAAAGTCACTCAGGAAAAACATAAAAGTGGAAAATGAAAAATTGACACAGCACTTTGAAAAGTTGAAATAGATTCCTGGAAATCTCCAAGGCCATGATCACATGCAATGCTCCACATGTGCCCAGATAACAACTGATCAGCTGACTCTGAGCTTCCATAAATACCAGTCATAAACATTGCAATACAAATGCAAAGATCTTGCCACAATACTGAAGAGACAGTAACACCTCTGTTCACAAAGTTAATTCCTTCAGTGATTCTGGAGAAGACAGCAACAGTAGTGTACATCACCCAATGCTGAGACCATGAAGAAAAGAAAAATTTTGTTAAGTGGTTCTGTTTGCATGATTCACTAACTGAGAAGCATTTATGAACTCAGGTACTGTATATGCTAAAACACACACAGGACTTCTAAGAAATACCCATGGGACGTTGTTTTAAGGAATGTAAGGAAAACTCTGTCCAATCATTAGCTGACAACTAAAATAGTTGATCAGATAACTTAGTGGTCAAAGGAGGGAAAGCATATGGACTGGAGAATTTAGAAAATTAGCTACATAAACAAATACTACCAGAAGCAGTAACAAAAAACTGACAGATGGCAACAGACTACAGGGAGTGAGAGAATCCGATTTAAGAATTAATAATCTTATTATATAAAATGTCCACTTTTTAACAAAAAATTAAAGCTTTTAAAAATCAAAAAACATAAGGTGTATACAGTGAAACCAGTGAGAACTGTGCTTGAGCATACCAGCTGTTGGATCTAGTGGATAATAATGTTCCATTTAGATCTACATAGATAGATAGATAGATAGATACATAGATACATAGATACATAGATAGACAGACAGATAGACATGTGGACAGAAAAAAAGCCCCAAAACGAGTCACATTTAAAAAGCTAAATAAAAATATGAGAACAATAACTCAGTGAGGTAAAGATTTTGAGGAAAGAGGTAAAAAAAAAAAGGCAAAATTGAACCAAATATAAATTTGGAAATTATGAGAGTTGAAATTAGAAATAAATGTACTTAATAGTTAAGAACAGACTGACACCCACAGAAGAATCACCAAAGTAAGTCAACTGAAATCATCTGATCTGAACTAAAGGAAAACAAAAATGAAGGATGTTGCACTAAGCTTAGCAAATTTGTGGGACACTATAAACAGTAACATACCCATCAGAATCTGAAAATGATTAGGAGACAGAGAGAGAGAGAAGAGCCAAAACTGATTGAACATTCTTGTAATCTCAGCAACACTGAGGTAGAAAAGGAAAATGTATCACAAAAACTTTAACCAGCAAGAAAAGAATAATGATTATGAATAACGAAGTTCCAAAATACATGAAAAATGCCAAGGAATTGAAGTATCGAGTCAATACTTGTAGATTTCAATACATCACTATCATTATTAATAATTTTAAAAGCAGCCAGATACAGTATCAACAAAGACATAAGAGTTGAAGACTCCACACTAATTGCACCTACCAGAGATACCCAGAAATGGTCTCTCAAAAAAAGCGCATTTTCTTTTCAGATACCTAAAGAGTATTCTCTATGAAAAACCCTGTGTTAAATTGTAACACAGGTCTCAGTAAATGTAAAATGATTACAATTTTGCAAAGTAGAATTTCTGACCACATTGGAATGTAATGAATAATACAAAATAAAATTACATTTCAGAAATTGACAAATATTTATAACTTAAGCCATATACTTCTAAAGAATTAGTAGGTGAAGCAAAAATTACTATTGGATCATATAAAATTTTATTGAAATTTGAAAATATTTTGAAATAAACAAAAATAAAACTTCCACAGACCAAAACTAATAGGACAAATCTAAAATATGATTTAGAGAAAAATTTCTAGTTAGATATTTCACATTTAAAAGAAAAAAAAACTTCTAAAAATTTATTCTAAGCTTTAACCTTAGGAACTAGAGAAGGGGGAGTAAACAGAATGAAAGAAATACATGCCAAAGTGGAAATAAATAAAATAGTAGATAGAAAAACTGTGAAGCTGGGCATAATGGTGCATGCCTCTAATCTCAGAACAGCCTGGGCTACAAAGTGAGTTCAAGACCAGCCTGAACTGCAGAGTGGAACTGTCTTTGTTACTTTTTCTTGTTGCTGTGACAAAATACCTGATGCCTAAAGTTAGGGAAGGAAAGGTTTATTTCTTACAGTTCTTGGAGGTTTCAGTCCATACTCATTTGGCTCCAAGGCAAGGTGGTATGGTGGGGAGGCAATTCATGGCAGAAAACTGGCAAGAGAGAGAGACACACCTTCTTCCTGCCCTTACATTATATCCTGCCTCCACCCATAGGTGTGTGTAGCGCTCACACCACTAATCCAAGAGTTAGACAATGAACCAATCACAAATGCATAATTGCATGAGGCTTGGGGGCCAATGAAACAAATCACAACAGAAACCCTGTCTCAAAAAGATGGAAAGAAAGAAAGAAAGAAAGAAAGAAAGAAAGAAAGAAAGAAAGAAAGAAAGAAATTGAAAGGAAAGGAAAAAGGGAAAAAGGAAAGGAAAGGAAAGGAAAGGAAAGGAAAGGAAAGGAAGGGAAGGGAAGGGAAGGGAAGGGAAGGGAAGGGAAGGGAAGGGAAGGGAAGGGAAGGGAAGGGAAGGGAAGGGAAGGGAAGGGAAGGTAAAACAGTAAAGTAAGTCAAAGTAAAATTTGGCTTGAAATAAATCAATAAAATTATTAAAATTTTAAGAGAATAATTTGAAAACAAGATATTACTGAGTTAGGAAAAACAGAGAATATACCATATAAGAGCATAAAAAGCATGATCAAGTCTGAAAAATTGTATGTAACACATTAGGAAAACCTAGGTAAAATGGAATAACCCTGTAAGAACAAAAACTTTCAAAAACAGATTCACAAAAAAATAGAAAACCCAACAGGTCTATGAAAAGCAAGAGCATTGAATTAAAAGTGCTATACAGTTTTACTGATAGTCTTACCAATATTTAAAATTATATAACATTAAAGAACATTTCAAAAATATAAGAGCAGAAAAACTGTCTAAATACATTGTGAATGTAGTAATACACTGGACCAAAAACCAGAAATCTGAGAAAACAAAACCAAAGATCAATGAACTTCATGAATATGGGTGTGTGTGTGTGTGTGTGTGTGTGTGTGTGTGTGCATGTGTGTTTGTGTGAGTGTGTAAAATTACTACACAAAACAAATGCTAAACGTTGAATTAGGCAGCAAATAAGAACTCAGGTCATGGGGGTATAGGCCTCTATTCCCAGCACTCAGAGATTTGAGACAGGGTTTAAAGTCAGCCTGGACTATGTAGTGAGTTCAAAGCTGGCATGATCTACGTAGTGAAATCATGTCTCTAAACAACAACAAAAAAAGACCAACCAAACAAAAAGTACTGGATGCAACACTAACAGAATTTATCACCCCTCCAAAAAAGAGAAAGAGATTTGAATTCAGTGTTCATTCAACAAATGAAGGCTAATGTATTCCTTATCAATGAAATAAATTATAAAATCATGTGACCATTTCAGAAGACTAAAAAGGGACTGAAATAACTAAGAACAGAAGTGGAACGTGAAAGTAGCACGCCAGATATCTCTGAAAAGATAGAGAGTGAAATTAAAAAAAAAAACTCGATGAGGCAATTAGAAGTACTCTCCCATGTAAAAAGAGAAATGACCTTATTAAAAGAGTTGCTGAGCGCAGCTAAAGAAGAAACAGAGAAAAAATACAGGAGCATGAGAAACTGATTGAAACTTTGAATGAACAATATAAAAAACAAGCAGAATGCATGAAACAAACTCAAAGAGACATCCAAAAAATAAAAAATTCTATTCAGTACTGGCAAAACCATTAAAATGAAGCTGAGGATAGGATTTCAGACTTTGAAGACAGAATCGCAATAGCGATCATGAAAGAATAGAACTTTTAAAAATAACAAAGCAGCATGAAATGACAATCCAGCAGCTTCAAGGTGGTACCAAGAGCAACAATATAAGATTAATTACACTACATAAGGTATCAGTGAAGATGCAGGAGTCAATGCAAATGACATACTTAAAACATTTACAGAAGTAGTAGCAGCAAATTCCTCAAACATGAAGAAAAATATGATATGCAGATAAGTGAGGCATATAGAATATCAAACAGTCACAATCAACCTACATCTACACCGACATATAATAATTAAGATCTCAGACATACAGCATAAAAACAGAATACTACAAGCTATTAGAGAAAAGATACAACTCATCTATCAAGGAAAGCCCTTTGGATCCCAGCAGACTTTTTGAGCAAAACCCTCAAGTCAAGATGAGCTTGGAGTGAGGTATTTCAATCCCTGAAAGAAAACAACTTTCAACCCAGATGATGTATGCAGAAAAACTGCCTTTCAAATTTAATGGAGAAACAAGATACCTCCATGACAAAGAACAACTGAAGAAATTCACATCGACCGAAAAAACCCTAGGAAGAGTATTGAAAGACATATTAGGTAGAGATAAAAATTACCACAATCTCCAGAACAACCACAGAAAGAAACCACCGGGTAGGACAAGCATTTAAACAATGGGGAAAAGCAGAAGGCAAACAACTGGAACATAACATGGCAAAGTTGAGCCAGTACATATCAGTCATATCCATAAGTGTAAATGGCCTCAATTCACCCATCAAAAGGAATATGTTGAGAGAATGGATCAAGAAACAAGATACCACAGTATGCTGTATACAAGAAATACATGTGACTCAAAAGGAAACTCATAGGTTAAAAGTCAAAGGATGGAAAACAGTATTCCCTGGAACAGGAACCCAGAAAAAAAGCAGGGGTAACTATTCTATTTGCATACAACATGAATTTCAAACCAAAAAGGATTAAAAGAGATAAAGATGGTCACTACATACTCACTAGTGGAAAAATTCAACTGGAAGAACTAACAATTATAAATATATGTGCACCAAATACAGGAGCACCCAACTATATAAGAAAGATATTAATGGACATGAAAAACCAAATATACACGAACACAATTGTCACAGGGAATCTTGACAGCCCACTGTCACAAAGAGATAGATCAACTAGACAAAATGTCAGCAAAAAAATAATAGAACTGAATCATACCCGCAAGCAATTGGACTTATTAGATGTTTACAGAGTGTTCCACCCAAACACATCAGAGTACACATTCTTCTGAGCTTCACATGGAACATTTTCAAAAATAGACCACATAATATCTCATAAAACATTCTTAAGTAACTGCAAAAGTATTGAAATTATCCCATGCATAATATCTGAACATAGTGAACTGAAATTGGAAATTAACAGCAAAAGAAATTGCAAAACCTGCATAAATACAAGGAAATTGAATAGCAACCTTTTGAATAACCAGTGGGCCACAGATGAAATTAAAGAAGAAATAAAGCAATATCAATAATTCAATGAAAATACAGAAAAAAAACATACTGTAATCTGTGGGATGCAATGCAAGCAGTCTTAAGAAGGAAATCTATAGCAATAAATTGTCATATCAAGAAAAAAATGAACACAGATAAACAACCTAATGCTTCATCTCAAGCTTCTAGAAAAAGAAGAGCAAGTTAAACCCAAAGCTCATTGAAGAGAGGAAATTGTAAAGATTAGAGCAGAAATCAATGCACTTGAAACAAAATGTACAAAAAATTAATTAATCAAAAAGCTGTTTTTTGAGAGAATCAACAAAATTGACAAACTTCTAGCTAACCTTATAAAGAAAAAGAAAGAAAAAATCCCAAATTTTTAAGCAATAAGGACTGAAAAGGGAAAATTACTATAGTTCCCATAGAAATTCAAAAGATCACAAATACCTACTTTGAAAGTCTCTACTCACATAGAGGGAAAACACAGAGGAAATGGACAGATTTCTAGAAACATGAAATACCAAAGCTCAACCAAGGAGATATACCAATTCTGAAAAACTCAATAACAGGTATTGAAATTGAAAATGTAATTAAAACCTTACTGTTGTAGTCAGGGGTTATACACAGAGAACAATTAGGTTCAGGACATGGAGTTTATAATATTTTTTATAATCACCAGAAGTTAACACAGCAAAATGCAGGAAATCTATCCACAACACCAAAGACATAAATTATTTACTCAAGAGCCTAAACCCCATGGCAATGTTTCACATGAATCCAGATAAAAACCCAGAGCTCAGGACAGTGTCTCCCATGAGTCCAACTGGAGGTCCAGAGGCCACAAGAAGGACTCACACCAGTCTCTTGTACAGATCCCTGCCGGGAAGACCCAAGGGTCAGCGGTGGAAGCCAGAAAGTCTATGCCAGCAGGATGAAGGAGCTGTGCTAGTGGGATGAGGGTTCTACACTGGAGCCGAGAAGTCACACTCACAACAAAGACCAGGGCTATCCTGAATGGCACCACACCTGTCCTCAGAGACACGGAGGCACTGAGCTCCTCCGACAAGCACAATTGGGTACATGCTAGGAAACAGCGTGACGAGTTCATCCTGGAAACCAAGGAGCACATGTCTTCCCCTCGGGAGCCAGCAAGCAATGCTCAATGTGAGGACCAAAGCTTCTCCAGGAGAACCAACAGCTCTGACAGCAACTCGTGAACCCACAATTCCTCCTTCACAACTCAGCCCCTCAACACCTCCCTTCTTCTCCACCTATTTATCCTGACAACTTTCCTCAGGTGAAGCATCTTCGCTCAATGCATGCTGACGTAATCCAGCTGGCGTTATGTTGACCACCAGTTCTCAACCCATAACACTTACCAACAAAGGAAAGCCCAGGTTCTGATGGATTTATGGCTGAATTCTACAAGAAATTTAGAGAAGGTTTAATGCAATACTCCTTAAACCCTTCAATGAAATTGAAGATAAAGCAATCCTCCCTAAATCATTCCTGAAGGCAAGTATTACTCTGATACCAAATCCAGAGAAAGACCCAACCAAAAAAGAGAACTATAGGCTAATCTTAATAATGAACATTGATGCAAAGATTCTCAATAAAATAATGGCAATTAGAATGCAGCAAAACATTGAGAAGATTATACATCATGACCAAGTGGAATTCATCCCAAGAATGCAGGTATAGTTTAACAAATACAAATCAATAAATATAATACATCACATCAATAGAGCCAAAACACAAACCACATGGCCATCTCAATAGAGGCAGAAAAATCTTTCGATAAAGTCCAACACATGTTCATGATGAAAACCCTTCAGAAACTCAGAGTACGCAGTGTTTACCTCAATCTCATAAAGGCCATCTATGACAAACCAATAGCCAACATTATACTAAATGGACAAAAACTGAAAGCTTTCACACTAAAATCAGGAACAAGACAAGGATGTCCTCTATCACCACTCCTATTAAATACAGTTCAGGAAACACTAACCAGAGCAATTCAACAAAAGAGAAATAAAAGTAATAAAGACAGGAAAGGAAGAAGTTAAATTATCATTATTTGCAGATGATGTGATACTCTACATAGAATATCCAAAAAAAAAAAAAAAACTCCATTAAAAGACTTCTAGAAGTAATAAACAAATTCAGAAGTGTAGCTGGATATAAAGTCAACACTCAAAAATCAATAGCACTCCTGTACACAAACAAAAAACTCACTGAGAGAGAAATTATGGAAATATCACCCTTCAGAATAACATCTTAAATAATGAAATACTTAGGATTCAACCTAAGAATGTAAAAGACCTATATGCTGAAAATTATGCTATGCTAAAAAAGAGAGATTAAAAAGGATATTAGAAAATGGAAGGATATTCCTTGCTCTTGGCTAGGAAGAACCAAAGAAAATGACCTTATTTCCAAAACTGTTATACAGATTTAACACAATCTCAATCAAAATGCCACTAACATATCCCACTGATCTAGAGAAAACACTCCTAAAATTCATTTGGAAACAGAAGAAACCTAGAATAGCAAAGGCAATTCTGGACAACAAAGGTAAGGCAGGAGACATCTCAATGCCTCACTCGAAACTATAATACAAAGCCGCAGTGATAAAATCAGCATGGTACTGACAAAGAAATAGACCTGAGGATGAAGGGAACAGATTAGAAGATGAAAACACAACTACAAAGATACTCATCCACCTTATATTTGACAAAGGGGCTAAACATGTTCACTGGAAGAAGGATAGCATCTTTAATAAATGGTGTTGGAAAAATTGGCTCTGCACATACTAAAAACTGAAACTAGACCCATGCCTATCACCATGCACAAAACTAAAGTCTAAATGGATCGAAGGCCTAAATATTAAAAGAAAAACACTAAATCTACTGGAAAACAAGGTAGGTAGAAGTCTTGGAGACATAGGGGTAGCCAGAGAATTAATGAACAAAATGCATCTCACTCCAGAAAGAATAGCTGCCATCAAGAAAACTACCAATAATAAATGTTGACGAGGCTGTGGACAAAAAGAAATACTGGTCCACTGTTGGTGAGAGTGTAGACTGGTGCAACCACTATGGAAATCAGTGCAGAGAATTCTCAGAAGACTAAGACTGGAAGTTCCATTCAACCCAGTTATCCCTCTCCTGGGTATTTTCCCAGAAAAACTGAAAAAGTTTATATCCCAGTGATACATGTGCACCCATGCTCATAACAGCACAATTTGTAATAGCTAAATTGTGGAAACAACCAAAATGTCCATCAACTGCAGAATGGATGGAAAAGATGTGATATGTTTTCCAATAGATTTAGTGTTTCTGTTTTAATATTCAGATCTTTGACCCATTTAGATTTTAATTTAGTACATGGTGATAGACATGGATCTAGCTTTAGTTTTCGGCAAATGGAGAGCCAGTTTTTCCAGCACCATTTATTAAAGAGACTGTCGTTCTTCCAGTGAACCTGCTTGGCTCCTTTATCAAAAATAAGGTGGTTGAGTGTGTTCGTAGTTGTGGTTGTATCTTCTAATCTATTCCACTGATCTTCAGCTCTGTTTTGATTCCAATACCATGTTGATTTTACTACTGTTGCTTTGTAGTATAACTTCAAGTCAGGGATTGTGATGCCTCCTGCTTTGTCTTTGCTGCTTAGAATTGCCTTTGCGATTCTAGGTCTCTTCTGGTTCCAGATGAAATTTAGGAGTGATTTCTCTAGATCTATAAGGTATGTTGATGGTATTTCTATTGGGATTGCATTGAATCTGTATAACAGTTTTGGGAGAATGGCCATTTTCACAATGTTTGTTCTTCCTATCCATGAGCAAGGGATGTCTTTCCATTTTCTGAGATCATCTTCAATTTCCTTTTTCAGTGTATTATAATTTTCACTGTATAAGTCTTTCACTTCTTTCGTAAGAGTAATTCCTAAATATTTCATTTTTTTGCTTGCTAATGTGAATAGTCCAGTTTCTCTTATTTCCCTCTCTGTAAATTTGTTGTTCGTGTATAGGAATGCTATTGATTTCTGAGCATTGATTTTGTATCCAGCCACATTACTGAATTTATTTATTGTATCTAAGAGTATTTCAATGGAGTTTAGGGGGTCTTCTATGTAGAGTATCATGTCATCTGCAAACAATGATAATTTAACTTCTTCTTTTCCTATCTTTACCCCTTTTATTTCTCTTTCTTGCCTAATTGCTCTGGAAGAGAAAATAGGTAGAAACCTTGGAGACATAGGAGTAGGTAAAGAATTCATGAACAGGACTCAAACCGCATGGGAAATACTTCCCAGAATCAATAACTGGGACCACTTCTTATTAAAAAGTTTCTGCATGTCAAAAGACATCTCCAGCATAGTGAAAAGAAAACCCACAAACTGGGAAAAGATTTTAGTGAACTCTCTCTCAGACAAGGGCCTCTTGTCTAAAACATATAAAGAATTAAAGAAACTCAGACCTCCGAAATTCAAAGATCCAATCCAAAAATGGGCATCTGAGATGAATATGCAATTCTCAGATGAAGAAATGCAAATGGCAAATAAATACATGAAAAAATGCTCATCATCATTGGTCATTAGAGAAATGCAAATTAAAACCACACTGAGATACCATCTCACTCCTGAAAGAATGGCCAGGATCAAGAAAACCGACAACAAATGCTGGAGAGGCTGTGGGGAAAAAGGAACTCTCCTGCACTGCTGGTGGGAGTGTAGACTGGTACAGCCTTTGTGGAGATCTGTCTGGAGATTTCTCAAAAAGTTGGGACTGGAAATCCCATTTATTCCAGCTATTCCACTTCTAGGCATATTCCCAGAAGAACTGAAAGCATCATACCACAGTGATATATGTGCACCTATGTTTATAGCAGCACAATTTGTAATCGCCAGATCTTGGAAACAACCCAAGTGCCCATCAACTGAGGAATGGATAAAAAAGTTGTGGTATTTCTATACAATGGAGTATTATTCAGCTATAAAGAAGGATCACATTGAGATATTTATCAATAAATGGGCGCAGCTTGAGACCATACTCATTAGTGAAATAAATCAATCTCGCATGTGTGAATACCGAATAGTTTCCCTAATGTAAATAATGATTCAAATATATAAAAATATGTGGTAATCATGATTCCCCATTAGGTGGCCTTGAAGCCTTATAAAGTTTTCACTCATTAATTAGAAAGGCTTTATTCTGGGCTTCTTGATATGAAAATATTTGAAGCTAGAGTATATGAAGTTTTATCCAAATATTTCAAGGAAAAAGACACTATGGTAACTACTATTAAGTCAGGTTATAAGGTGGTGAAGTACTAGGTTGTTGAAACAGTCATGCTGTGACCTCTATTGTTATATTGTTATGTCCTGTTTTATCTCAATCTCCCCCTTATTGTTTCAAAAAAAATTATTTAGTCATTTCTTATGTTTGTCTTAATTAAAGAAAAAATTCAAAAAAATTAGGATATATAAATAGTAACTCTTTTCGATTTCCTATTAACTTGTTTTGAAGTCCTGTAGTACTCCCACGATCTTGTTTTGACTGATTAGACTCTGTTCCATTCTATATGATAGTATCAAGTTTGAAGACATAGGCAACTACTTTGAAGACAATAAGATTCACTAAGATCCCCATTCTGGTTTGACTATTGTCTTCTTTGGAAGTCCTGTAATGTTTACAATGCCTAAGTTTTATTGGTCTTGTTCTCTACTGTTTTGTCCAACTTTATAATATCTAATGAGATAGACAATTCTTTTTAAGGAAACAAGGGACAACGTTGATAACCATTGTTGATAAACTTGTACTCTGTTTTACACCATGTGCTACGTCTATCCTTGGTATTGACTGACAGCTTTGTTTTGCCATATTTGACTGTATTCTTCCCCCCCCCCAAAGAAAGTAATAAGCACTAAGGAGTAATAAAATCCAAGATGTGTAAATTTTGTTGTAAAAAAGAGAGGGAAAAAAAAAGAAAAAGAGCTCTAACGGATATAACAGCAAGTGTGTTTGGGGGTGTTAAATAGCTGACTTTATCAATGTTTTTGGAACATTGAACACAGCTGTTTGCAGTCTCCCTGTTTGAATGTCCACCTTGTGTTCTTTGATACTGTGATTTGAGGAACTATTTTCAAGAAGATAGTGTGTAATCTACTAGCAGGTGATTTCTTACTGTTATGTTTTTTTGTTTTGTTTTGTTTTGTTTTGTTTTGTGTTGTTTTGTAGTTCTGTATTGCGTGTACCCTTACGCCGCTTTGGTTTGTTTTGTGTTTTTCTCTTTTTCCTCTTAAATTAAAAAAAAAATGTGATATGTTTATATAATAGAATATTACTCAGCTATAAAAAGGATAATTTTGAGGTCTTCCTAGCAAATGGAGATGACTTGAGGCTATTCTCAATAGTGAAATAAATAATAATCATATTTATAAATATCACATTGTGTCTCTAGTGTAAAAAGCAAAAACTGTAGAAGTAATAAAACCCAAAAATGTGTAACTGCTATTGTAAAAAAGAGAGACCATACTCATAGCAGCACTTATAGCAGCACAATTTGTAATCGCCAGATCTTGGAAACAACCCAAGTGCCCATCAACTGAGGAATGGATAAAAAAGTTGTGGTATTTCTATACAATGGAGTATATTATTATACTCCATTGAGTAGGAAAAAAGAGAGGGAAAGAGAGTACTCTAAATGATATAATTGCATGTATGTTTAAGTGTATAGGATTGATAACTATATTTCTAAGTTTTTGTTGGATAGTTGAATAGTACTGTTTGCAGTCTCACTGTTTGAATGTCAACTTTGTATGCTTCACTTTTGTGACTTGAACAACTATTTCTAAGAGGACAATATGTAATTATCTACTAGTGATATCTTACTGTTAATGTTTTTGATATTATGTATTATTTCTACCCTTTTCCTGTTTTGTTTATTTTTTTTTCGTTAAATAAAAAAGAGAACTGGAACTTGTTCCATCTGATAGCATCTTATTAAAAAGATACAACTAATATCATACTTACTAATTAGTAAATGATTTATCACTAAGTCGGATATACACTCTCCCTACTTTAACTTGCATGCTACTTGGGGTTCTTCTTAGAGAAACTCAAAAAACAACATGAAATTACTCAGATTGTGAAAGAGGAAGTGGAACTACCTCTTTTTGTATACGGTATGATATTGTATATAAGAAACTTCACAAATTCCACAAAAAGATATTGAACTTGTGACAGTTGGGTCAGTATATGGGATAAACATTCAAAAATAAATTTTACAACTAAAATTTTAAAAAGAGGTCTCTAAAAACTTTAAGAAATAATGTCAGTGTGCACTACTAGGTAAAGAGAATTACTTAATCAAATTTAAAAAGGCCTAAATAAACAGATCTCATGGTTGTCAATTGGAGCCTTAACCTTTAGATGATGATGCTCCACAAACTATCTGAATTTATATGCACATTTGCATTTCCGACTACCTTTTACGTAGATATTGACATGCTGTCTGTAAAACTTGTATGGAGATTTAAACTACTCAGAATAGTCAAAAAATTGGAAGAAGAAAAATCAAATTGGTGGATTCATTTTTCCCTAAAACTTACTATAAAAATATTAACACAAAATGTGATTCTGCCTTAATGATATACATATTGAGCCATGGTATATGTTTGAGAGTACAGAAATAAATTCATATACCAACTGCCAAGTAACATTTGACAAGTCTATCAACAGAGTTAAATAGGGTAGATCATTTTAAAAAGTGGCATAAAACTGAATATTCAGTGAAAAAAAGGATGGCATTGGAATGTTACAAAATAATACAAAACATAATATATGGTAACTTTAAGAAGCAACAGTAAAAAGTCCTTAGAAAAAATATAGGAGTAAATATTTTTGATCCTGAGTTGAATAATGATTTGTTACATATGACATGAGAAACAATTATGACAAAATACAAAATGAAGAAGCACAGAATTTCTTCAAAGTACACTATGAAACCATGAAATGAAGGTAGAAAAAGAAATTTCAGATTTTACATGTGATAATATTTTTGCATTCAGAACGCATGAAGTATGATTAAAATAATGATTAAAAAATCCCAAATATGCAAAACAATTTTGTTCAAAAAGATAGAAGTTGTAGGCATCACACTATTGGACTGCAAACTCTACTAAACTCTAAAAAGCTTTAATAACCAAAATATACCGTGCTATTGGCATAAAAGAAGGCACTTGAAAAGGTACTGTCATAAATGCAGACACACAGATGAAAGGAATAAAATAGAAATCCTGGGAATAAATCTAGAATTCTAAGCCAATTAAGTTTCATAGTGACAACAAGAAAACAGAATAAAGGAGAGACTTCTTATTAAATAGTGTGGTGAAAAATTGGACAACTGTGAACATTACTCACAAAAACCTGCATATAATTAATATGTGTTAGATCATTAACAGAAAATCTACTACTATAAATAGACAACAGTGAAAATGCAAAAATGGAATTAAAATTTTCACAGCAATGGAATAAAATAAAAAACTAAACTATAATTGGAAAGAATTTGTAAGGTATACACTTGAAAAGTGGATAGTATTTGAATATATAAAGATCACAACACCAGGGAGGAAAACTGCAATGAGAAGAAAAAGGAAAATGAACTGAATAGATATTCCTGCAAACAAGATGCAGACACGGTCACCAGGTAAGTAAAAAAGTATCAGCATCACTAATCATCCGGAAAGTACAAATCAAAAGCTGGAGAAACAATCTCTTGTAAGTAAGAATGGATACTATCAAAATAAAAACACGTTTTGGTAAGGATGTGGACAAAAGAATATTGTACACCATTGTTAGGAATGTAAATTGTCACAGCTAAAATGGAAAACTGTAAGGTCCAAAGAATCTAAAATGGAACAACTACATGATCCAGCAATTGTACTTGTAAGTATATATCTAAAAAGAGTAAAATCAGTTTGCTGAAGAAATATGTACAGTTTCATGATTATTTCAGCACACTCTCCAGGTAATATATGAAATCTTAATGTTTTCCATATAAGCACAATTGATAAATATAATGCAATTTTATAGATAAGAAAATATTATTCATCCTAAAGCAGAAAAGACATCATGTTCTTCAGATGTTACAACGTAGTAAAACTGAGAGAGCATCACGTTAAGTTTTATAAACCAGAATGAAAAACACAACTACCAAATGACCTCACTCATACTGTGAGTGAGATCTAAAACATTGATCACATAACCAGAAAATAAAACAATGATTAAGAGAAAGTGGACTAAGTAGGAGGATAAAAGATAAGAAGAAATTATTAAACAGATTGTTAAAGTTAATATTAAATGAGAGAAATAAAACCTGGTCAGCCACTGTGCAGTAGGGTGACCTTCACTTATAATGTGCTGTACAGAAGAACATTTTACTGTTTCACCACAAAATTATAAATATTTGAAGGGATTGTCCTAATAATTTTTATGTGATTATAAAATGTATACATTCACAAAACATTTCATTGTAACACATAAAATGTTGCAACTATGTGTCATTTAAAATGATAAATGAAAACTAACAATATTTCAGTGTAGGAAAACTATTGAATTAATATTGCTCCAATGAATTTACAGTAATAGGTAAAAAACACACAAAAGTACTCAACATCATTAGCAGGAAGACACATATCAAAAGTGTAAGAGATTTTTTTTCAATACCAATAAAATGACAGTTAAGAAAGATAAAATAATCATTGATGAAGATACGAAAATTTTCAGTAGGAATATAAATGTTGCAACCATGCTGGAGAAATATTGGACAGCTTCTAAAAATGCTGAACATAGATTTTACACATTAACACGAAATTCAACTCTTAGGTAGATACAAAGGGAATGTGAAAAGGTATATGTGATTTATCAAAGTAATCATATTAATGATAGTGAGCAAAGTGAAGACAAACCAAGTATTATACAATGGTGAGTGAATAAGCCATGTGGTATACATGCAAATGAGACACTGTTTTACAATGAAAAGCAATGACATACTAATACATACTGCAACCTGACAAACCTTGAAATTCTTAAGGTGAGTTAAGAAAGTTAGACTATGGCCATAAGAAGAGAAACCTACACATTATATTGTTTTACATACACATACCCACACACACACACACATGCATACACATGCACATGCATGTACAGAGTGAAACATCTATGTTAGTATGACTGACATCTAAGTTGTACTACAAAGTCTTATTTTTTCAGAGATGGGGCTCATAGATGACGACAACCATGGAGGTGCTGTTTTCACAAGTAGATGGACGTGTTGATGAGTTCCCAGTTAAATGTACTGTTCTCAGATGGGGTTTGATCAGTTAGGTTAAGTCACCATGACCTGAATGGGTGAAGTCTTGTCCTTTTCTCCTCCCTTTGCTATCAGTTTCCTGCCTCACATATGTAGCAAAACTCCCCTCCACCCTGACCTTTCTACCTTGAAGTCAGCCAACCATTTATTGCATCCTCTGAAGCTATGAATCATCTCCTTAGGTTGTGGATGTCAGGTACTTTGTTCTAGCAGTAAAATGTGACAAGTACAAAAATTTGTTGCCAGTAACACTGCTGACAGAGATATGGAGTCATTGCTATGACTACAGCAAATCATTGGGTTCTGAAGTCTTTGATACTGGTTTGCAAGATAATTGGGAAAAGTTTGAAGAAACCGGTCTGAAAAAGTCTAAAATACTATAAAAATATTCTGATGGGTGATTCTGCTCAAAGCTTAGAGGACCAGAAATACTGATTCAAAAGTGAACATCCCTTACCAATCCAATTATTTAAATACAAGATGACTAAAACTTGAAAATTTTTGTTAATTTTAAAAAATGTAGTATAGTAGGAAATACAAAAGCAATAATTTTGTCAAATTCATTCAGTGCAAGAATTGACAAGATTTTGTTTTACATTTTTCCTCATTCTTCTCACCTCTTTTCAAAAGAAGTAATAAGATATATATCATATACAAGTACGAATTTCCTATGGTGAATGTTATCAGTATGCATATCTAAAATGTATCAATATTTTTTTAAAAAAGCCCAAAACTAAAAAGAAGCAATTGGTTGAAATGACACTTTCCTGAGGGACAGTCAGTATGATCGATATACAAACAAACATACTGTCCAACTGATGCTTAGGGTATGCTGTTAGTTGGTTAAAGGCCAACCTCATGATGTTTTAGTTAGGAATGAGGACTCAAGAGGCCATGTTTGTTTCTTTCTGGCAAAGAATTTGTCTACCTTTTGTCCATGTTCTAAGACATTGTATGTAATTGAATTTAAAGTTGAAAGATTCATCTAGCAGAAGAAAATTCAAGGAGCCCAGTATTCAGGGGTTGTATGGGGATGGCTTGCTGTTTTATGTAAGTCTATGGTGAAAATCAGAAGAAAAAAGCAGAGGCAATGTTTTTAAAGTCTGCACTTTCATCATAAGTGATACACATGCAGAACTGGGATCAAGGACAATATATTTGCTGAAAAGATTAACATCACTGAAAAGGGACTGTCTTAGTTATTTTATGCTCATCACTGAGACAAAATACCTGATGCCCAATTTGGGAAAGGAAAGGTTTATTTCTTACAGTTTTTGGAGGTTTCAGTCCACACTCAGTTGGCTCCAAGACAGGTGGGCATGGCTGGACCAATGTTCATGGCGGCTGCAAACAGCAAACAGCAAGACACACCCTTTTCCTGTGATTACATCATATCCTGGCTCCACCCATATGTGGGTGGAGCACTGACACCATCAATCCAAGCACTAGACAATGAAACAATCACAAATACACAATGCAAACTCATGAGGCCTGGGGGACAAAGACATAAACCATGACATTCCACCCCTGGCCCCCAGGACTCATGTACATCCCTTATACAAAAGACATTTAGTCCACCTCCAAGAGTTGCCAACGTTAGGCCAAGTCCCAAGTCTCCTCCAACATCTATGGCAAATTCTTAACTGTAACCCCCTGTACAAATGAAACAAGGTTAAACATTTCTGAAATGCAAAGGCACAAGATAAACATTACCATTCCAAAAGTTACAAACAGGGGAATATAAAGTATTGGAAATAAAGCAAGTCCAACATCCAGTAGGGCAAACATTAAGTTCTAGAGTTTCATGCTCAGCATCTGAGGCAATCTGGTTGCAAGTTCCAAAAGCCTTGGGTTATTCCACCCCCAGGGCACTTCCAGCGATTTCAACTCCCGCAGCTTTTCTCTTAAATCTTCTCTGATCCCTTTTTGCAGCTTTCCTTGGATCATCCACATTCTTGGCTTTTCCAAACTTCCGGGGTCTCTACTGCACCTTTGGCTTCACCTTTACATCTTCACAAATTGCCCTCTCAAGGGCACACTGCTTGGCCTCCCAGGCCCTTTGTATTCAAGGTGGAAGCCATCTTATCCTCAGAATTAGTGTATTTTCCTTGCACCTAATATCAGCACCTTGTGGATGCCACCAAGGTCTGCTGTCAGCTGAAGCAGTAGCCAGGCTTTTCTCCCTCTTGGCTGTAGGGGTCAGTTGCCTGGATCACAGGGCTCTGTTTGCCTGATTGTGAGAAAAAGCTTCGTTATATTGCCGCCATTCTGGAACCCCTTGTGGTTGCTGTTGCCATTTTAGAATCTCATGTGGCCACTGTTGCCATTCTAGAACATGGCACTCTGCAGCTTTTCCCTCTGAGCAAATTTTTTCACCTTTGCTGTGAGGCTATACAGGGTGGAGACCCACTTCCTGAAATGCCCTGGGGCCATCTTTCTTATCTCTCTATTTCTCCTCAGGAATCCAAATCTTAACTCTGTCTTTACAATCCACAGTCTTCCTGGAATTTTCTTTCAGGCCAAACTCACAGCATTCCTGCTGGGCTCTTTGCTCCTGATTTGAAACATAAAGTGGCTGAAAGCCCCCCAACAATATCCATGCCACAGCCTCAATGTTTGATTGCTTTTTAATTTCTTTTTCAAGATTAATCAGTCCATTACCCTTTGTCTCAGTCTCAGGCAAAGTCTCTGGGCAGTACCAAAATGCAGACAAACTTTATGCCAAGCCATAACACACATCATGTGGAGTCCAACGACCAATCTAGTCCTTCTTCCCAGCAAAATCTCACAAGCCTGGTCTTTACCATCCAGCTTTCTATCAGCCTTCTGGTCTCTGGAGCTCTGACCAGAATCTCCTCTACAGAACAGCCTAAGCTGCTCCAGCTCTATGCATCCAGGTGACATGTCCAATCCTTTCCAAACTCTGCCCACAAGCCATTTCCAAAGCCTCTCGAAAAACATGGTCAGGTATAGTCACAGCAAACGACCCCACTCCTCGGTATCAAATTTCTGTCTTAGTTATTTTATGCTTGTCGCTGAGACAAAATACCTGATGCCCAAGTTTGGAAAGGAAAGATTTATTTCTTACAGTTTTTAGAGGTTTCAGTCCACACTCAGTTGGCTCCAAGACAGGCGGGCATGGCTGGGCTGAGGTTCATGGCAGCTACAAACAGCACACAGCAAGACACACCTTCTTCCTGCCATTACATCACATCCTGGCTCCACCCCTAAGTGGATGGAGCACTGACACCATCAATCCAAGCACTAGACAATGAACCAATCACAAATACGCAATGTAAACTCATGAGGCCTGGGGGAAACAGACATAACCCATGACATGGACCAAGGACTTTGACTTGGAAAACATGCAAAGATGTCATGGAAATATCTAAGGAATTGGCTATACCTTATTGGTCTCAAACTCCATGGTAGAAAATGGTAAGTTTTCCATAAGACATTGCTTTGAGAAGAAAGCTGTAGAAAACCCTGCTCACTCAAGGCCAACTAAGATGATGTTTCTCCAAGTTCAGTCACTTAGGCATTTAGTGGCCACAACAGTCATGCACCAAATGTCACCAGTCACTGCCTGAGTATATGACAGACACTGGCATCACCCGCCTGGTGCTAGTTTACAAACATGTGAATACAAGAGCTGCATTTTGGAACCTTCCATTCAGATTGTAGGAACAGCTGGGACCCTGGGTAATATGCTTCTTACAGGGTGATTTGGGAAGCACTGTGAGTGAAGCTAAAGATACAATGGCGAATCCAGGGAGTCAGAGATTGTGAAACATGGAACGTGGGTCAAGCAAATCCATAGCCAGTGGAAAGAGCCAGACCAAGGGAGAGCTCATGTGGGTCACAGGCACCAATGTCATAGATGCCAGAATGCCCAAGTGCTTTGGAGCCCACACACACCACAGCCTACCCTGGTGCTGAAATGGAGCTACAGCATTTAATCTTTGCTCTGCCAGGTTTTAGTTTTGCTTCCACCTGAATCCACACCATTGCCATTGTACCCTGCGGGTATCTATCTTTCTTTTTTATTTAAACAAGTCTCACAGCTGAGAGTTGGCCTGAGTCTCAAGCTTCTGAATGATGCTGAAACTGATAATAATCTAGTGAACTATAGAAATGGACAAAACCTTTTTATATAATAAGATAAGTAAGAGCATTTTGGTAGCCAGGGGTGGAACATTATGGCTCAGGTATAACATGTCGACCAAAATCTCCTGTTTTCAGAAGTGGAGGTTTTGGAAGGCAATTGAATGAGGCAGTGTCATACTCATTAGTGAATTAACCTTTTAATGACTTTGTAGCAGAAATTGCCATGAGGGGTTTAAGCCTTTTCTGAACACTCATGCCACTTGGGGCATGACTGACAGCCTGTAGTCAAATCTATCTTTTTCAGCATTCTAGTTGTCAAGGGTTGAGCACTTTTCTTCTATGATGGCCTTTTACCATGGCATTTATGTGTTGGAGTCAACAGATTATTGGCTAAGAGCTCTGAAATCATGAGCAAAAGTAAACATCTCCTCCTTTAAGTTGTGGGAATCAAGTATTTTGTTCCAATGATAAGAAAGTAGCTAACACACAAACACATAAGCACACGTATTCACAGGTAGTCTGGTAGACAATTATCCAAAGTATGATGCATAGTATTATATGACTCTACATACAAAACATACGTATACACAAAATATATGATGTAAGTTTTCCAGATCAAGAGTGTTAAAAGAGACAGAAACCTGATTAGTGATAATAACATGTTCTAGGGAGCAAGAATGAGAGCTGACCTTTAATGTATATTGGTTTTCTTTCTGGGGAAATAAACATAAAACTTAAACAGTTGTAATCGTTGCAAGGTTGTCTTCCTATACTGATAAAACACAGTTGTATACTTTGTAAATACAAATTTTGTGACATATTAGTTTGTTGTTTATATCTCAATGATATTTTAACATCACAATGGGTAAACAAAACACTTCAGATTATTTTGCTGTGTGATTGTATTACTGTGAGAGGATATAGTTTTTTTTAAAGTGGCAAGTGTCAAATTAAATGCAATATTTTATATAGAAAACAATCAAAGTCACATTATGTTCAGTTTAGATAACAATATTATATAGCAATTTCACTCCCAATCAATATAAACTCTATCACCACTTCATTTAACCTTGGTTCATTGGAGAAATGACTTAAAATTTATTAACAAATACAGAAATTTTTAAATTCTTCTTTTTTGAAAATAATTGCTCAAATTTGGTTCTGTCATAGTGAGAGGAGCATTGCAAATCACCTTTGAACTGCTATAGCAAAATGTGATAAATTGGTTAACTTATACCTTCAAAACAGCAGTATCTCCCACAGTTCTAAAGATTGGGAAATCCAAGGTGAAGGCACCAAAAGATTTATTCTCTGGATAGATCCCTTTTATATGTTTTCCAAATTTATCCTCACTCAATGATAATTAAGTTCTAGTATATGAAATTTAAGCAGATGCATTAAGATAAATGCAATATTTATTTATTTTCTAGTATGTGTCTACAATTATATATGTACACATTTATAAATGTATACAGTTACATACATACATACATACACATGCATACATACAGTGGTATATATTTATTTGCTTATTTTTCTTTCTAATTTTCATGTGAGGTTTAGAAAAACAAGTAAAAAGATTTAAGTATCTGCATTTCAAAAAGCAATATCATTCCAAATCATCAATCATAAATATGATGTTTGAACATCTTTCATCACATAAGGAAGATACATATTCAACAGTTTGGAATTGTGAGAAGGATAACAATAACATTTGATAGAACCTTGAAAAACAGATTGTAGAAAGCACAATTTTAACTATTAAATTAGGATATCTTTCACTCTGGACAAATGCAAAATGATTGGAAAGTGTAGCTTCTATTCTTCTCTCAGCTTCCTTATTCACCCTTCGAAAGGACAAATGGTGAAGGAAACAAGAACCACAAAAAGATCTGTGTAACAGTCTTCTCACTAATTTTGAGTTACACCGCCAGTTTTCTCTGACAACCCTGTTTTGTCTAAGGCAAGCACATTATGGTCCTGTGAAGATAGAACAGACATTACTCCTTATAAACTACTGAAGTTTCAGGCATGAACTTCCCCTTGAATGGACTCACCCCAGATCTAAAAAGTATTGGGAAGGCAAGTTCAGCGTCTTTGGAACGCGAATGCTGAAATGTGGTCTGATAGCTTGCCCCATGACCCCTTCTGAGACACTGCCCACTGTCCCATGATTGTTTTAGACTCCCAGAAGGGGTCTGTGGCATTTAGAACGCATTAGTAGAAGTATTCAGCGGACAATTGAAGATAAAGGCAAGGAAATTGATTAAGTGCCTGGGACATTTGTGTGATCTTTCCCTGATCTACATATTTAGTCGTGCAGCTTTGGGATGCTAAGAGTCATTAATCATCCATATTAAACCTTCTTGCAAAGTAGCCTCTGCTGACATTGTTGAATAATTAACCCTCCTTGAATTTACTGTTAATTGCTACTGAGAGTGCCTGGTAGCAAGTTCAACTTCTTATTAACACAGTCCTGAGACAGTGACACTGGCTTGCCCATTACAAGGTTGTTCATCATTACTGTCCAGAGTTCTGTCCCTTCTTTACCCAATGAGGAAAGCATTGCTCATATTCCAAACATAAATGAAGTAGAGATAGGAAAAAATCTTTGGGGTAAAAAGGCTAAATATATATTTAGTAAGGTCAAAGACACAATGATCAAACATACTACAGTCTCAAAATTCAAACTACACTATCTTCATTTCTGTTTGTATGTGTGTAGAAAATGATTTCAGTAACCTGGGGTAACTTATAAGGTAAAACCCTAGAGATTTCCCTTTAAAAAATCAGCTCAATCAGTAATTTCCTTATTCCAGAAGACATAACTTTGTAGATCCACACAATTCAGATCATTCTAAAACAGTTCAGTCTCCTCTAGTCCGGGACTCAGATGTTATAGCATAGTGACCAGGAGAAACCACTATCAATATAGTGCTAAATTAACAGGTTGTGAGCAGGCAAAGTACTTGCCCAGGGAAATTGGTGACTCTCATGTTCTGTTGGGACTACAGTCAGTTTTTCTCAAAACTACAAAACTGACACTTGAAGACCTCTCAACCTCAATTTCTTATGGCAATCTCCCTCTGATCATCACTTTCTAATGTATTTGGTACTAAAATTGCTCTAGCTTCTCTCTGATGAGGCCTGTACTCCTTTGCTCTTAGAAAGATTTTGAGAAACTTCTGTGCTGACTCTACTAGTTGTGGCACATATGAGCTTTGCAGAAAACAGAAACTAATTTCTTTTTTTGTTTTTTTTTTTATTTAAGAGGAAAAAGAGAAAAACACAAAACAAAACAAAGCAGTGTAAGGTTACATATAATACAGAACTACAAAAAAAAAGCATAACAGTAAGAAATCACCTGTTAATAGATTACATATTATCATCTTGGAAATAGTTGCTCAAATCACAGTATCAAAGAATACAAAGTAGACATTCAAACAGAGAGACTACAAACAGCTGTGTTCAATGATCCAAAAACATTAATATAGTCAGCTATTCAACATCCCTATACACACTTGCTGTTATATCCGTTAGAGCTCTTTTTTCCCCTTCCTCTCTTTTTACAACAAAATTTACACATTTTAGATTTTATTACTCCTTAGTTCTTATTACTTTTTGGGGGGGGAGAATAAAGTCAAATATGGCAGAACAAAGCTGTCAGTGAAAACCAAGGATAGACTTAGCACATGGTGTAGAACAGAGTATACGGTTATTAACAATAGTTATCAACGTTGTCTCTTGTTTCCTTAAAAAGATTTGTCTATCTCATTAGATATTATAAAGTTGGACAAAACAGTAGAGAACAAGACCAATAAAACTTAGACATTGTAAACATTACAGGACTTCCAAAGGAGACAATAGTCAAACCAGAATGGGCATCTTAGTGAATCTTACTGCCTTCAAAGTAGTTGCCTATACCCTCGGACCTGATACTATCCCACAGAATGGAACAGAGTCTAATCAGTCAAAACAAGATCGTGGGAGCATTACAGGACTTCAAAACAAGTTAATAGGAAATCGAAAAGAGTTACTATTATATATCCTAATTTTTTAAATTTTTCCCTTAATTAAAATAAACATAAGAAATAACTAAATAATTTTTTTAAAGAATAATAGTTACCATAGTGTCTGTCTTTTTCCTTGAGATATTTGGATAAAACTTCATATACTATAGCTTCAAATATTTCCATATCAAGAAGCCCGGAATAAAGCCTTTCTAATTAATAAGTGAAAATTTTATAAGGCTTCAAGGCCACATAATGGGGAATCATGATTGCCACATATATTCATATATTTGAATCATTACTTACATTAGGGAAACTATTCGGTATTCATACATGCGAGATTGATTTATTTCACTTATGAGTATGGTCTCAAGCTGCGCCCATTTATTGATAAATATCTCAATGTGATCCTTCTTTATAGCTGAATAATATTCCATTGTATAGAAATACCCCACTTTTTTATCCATTCCTCAGTTGATGGACACTTGGGTTGTTTCCAAGATCTGGCGATTACAAATTGTGCTGCTATAAACATAGGTGCACATAAATCACTGTGGTATGATGCTTTCAGTTCTTCTGGGAATATGCCTAGAAGTGGAATAGCTGGAATAAATGGGATTTCCAATCCCAACTTTTTGAGAAACCTCCAGACAGACCTCCACAAAGGCTGTACCAGTCTACACTCCCACCAACAGTGCAGGAGAGTTCCTTTTTCCCCACATCCTCTCTAGCATTTGTTGTTGTTGGTTTTCTTGATCCTGGCCATTCTTTCAGGAGTGAGATGGAATTTCAGTGTGGTTTTAATTTGCATTTCTCTGATGACCAATGATGATGAGCATGTTTTCATATATTTATTTGCCATTTGCATTTCTTCATCTGAGAATTGCATATTCATCTCAGATGCCCATTTTTGGATTGGATCTTTGAATTTTGGAGGTCTGAGTTTTTTTAATTCTTTATATGTTTTAGACAAGAGTCCCTTGTCTGAGAGAGAGTTCACTAAAATCTTTTCCCAGTTTGTGGGTTTTCTTTTCACTATGCTGGAGATTTCTTTTGACATGCAGAAACTTTTTAATAAGATGTGGTCCCAGTTATTGATTCTGGGAAGTGTTTCCCGTGCGGTTTGAGTCCTGTTCATGAATTCTCTACCTACTCCTATGTCTCCAAGGTTTCTACCCAATTTGTCTTCCAATAGATTTAGTGTTTCTGTTTTAATATTCAGATCTTTGACCCATTTAGATTTTAATTTAGTACATGGTGATAGACATGGGTCTAGCTTTAGTTTTCGGCAAATGGAGAGCCAGTTTTTCCAGCACCATTTATTAAAGAGACTATCGTTATTCCAGTGAACCTGCTTGGCTCCTTTATCAAAGATAAGGTGGTTGAGTGTGTTTGTAGTTGTGGTTGTATCTTCTAATCTATTCCATTGATCTTCGCCTCTGTTTTGATTCCAATACCATGTTGATTTTACTACTGTTGCTTTGTAGTATAATTTCAAGTCAGGGATTGTGATGCCTCCTGCTTTGCCTTTGCTGCTTAGAATTGCCTTTGCGATTCTAGGTCTCTTCTGGTTCCAGATGAAATTTAGGAGTGATTTCTCTAGATCTATAAGGTATGTTGATGGTATTTCTATTGGGATTGCATTGAATCTGTATAAGAGTTTTGGGAGAATGGCCATCTTCAAAATGTTTGTTCTTCCTATCCATGAGCAAGGGATGTCTTTCCATTTTCTGAGATCATCTTCAATTTCCTTTTTCAGTGTATTATAGTTTTCACTGTATAAGTCTTTCACTTCTTTCGTAAGAGTAATTCCTAAATATTTCATTTTTTGCTTGCTAATGTGAATAGTCCAGTTTCTCTTATTTCCCTCTCTGTAATTTTGTTGTTCGTGTATAGGAATGCTATTGATTTCTGAGTATTGATTTTGTATCCAGCCACATTACTGAATTTATTTATTGTATCTAAGAGTATTTCAATGGAGTTTAGGGGGTCTTCTATGTAGAGTATCATGTCATCTGCAAACAATGATAACTTAACTTCTTCTTTTCCTATCTTTACCCCTTTTATTTCTCTTTCTTGCCTAATTGCTCTGGCTAGTACTTCCAGTACTATATTAAATAGGAGTGGTGATAAAGGACATCCTTGTCTTGTGCCTGATTTTAAAGTAAAGGCTTTCAATTTTTGGCCATTTAGAATGATGCTGGCTGTTGGTTTGTCATAAATGGCCTTTATTATATTGAGGTAAAGACCATCTATTCCAATTTTCTGTAGAGTTTTTATCATGAATAAATGTTGGACCTTATCGAAGGCTTTTTCTGCATCTATAGAAATGATCATGTGATTCTTATTTTTGGCTTTATTGATATGGTGGATTACATTTATTGATTTGCGTATGTTGAACCATCCTTGCATTCCTGGGATGAATCCCACTTGGTCATGGTGTATAATCTTCTTGATGATTTGCTGGATCCTATTTGCCAATATTTTATTGAGGATTTTTGCATCTGTGTTCATTAGGGAGATCGGTCTATAGTTCTCTTTTTTAGTTGGGTCTTTCTCAGGTTTTGGTACTAGAGTAATATTTGCTTCCAGGAACGACTTAGGAAGGATTGCTTCCCTTTCAATTTCATTGAACAGTTTGAGGAGTGTTGGCATTAGGTCTTCTTTGTATTTCTTGTAGAATTCTGCAGTGAATCCATCTGGGCCTGGGCTCTTCTTGGTGGGTAAGGACTTAATTACATTTTCAATTTCAGTAACAGAGATTGGGTTATTCAACAGTTTTACATCCTCTTGATCTAGCTTTGGCACTTCATATGCTTCTAAGAATCTGTCTATTTCTTCTGTGTTATCAAACTTTTGAGAGTAGAGGTTTTCGAAGTAGGTGTTGATGATCTTCTGTATTTCTATTGGGTCTGTAGTGATTTCTCCTTTTTCATTTCTTATTGCATGAATTTGAGCTTTTTCTTCCCTTTTTTTAATAAGGTTGGCTAGGGGCTTATCGATTTTATTTATTCTTTCAAAGAACCAACTCTTTGATTTGTCGATTCTTTGGATTGTTTTCTTAGTCCCTATTGCATTGATTTCTGCTCTGATTTTTATAATTTCCTCTCTTCTTTTGGCTTTGGGCTTGACTTGCTCTTCTTTTTCTAGCTGTTTGAGGTGTAGCATCAAGTTATTTATTTGTATTCGTTCTGTTTTCCTGATGTGGGAACTCAGTGCAATAAATTTTCCTCTCAGGACGGCTTTCATTGCATCCCACAGGTTCCGGTAAGTTGTATCTGTATTTTCATTTTCTTTTAGGTATTGTTTGATTTCTTCTTTAATTTCCTCTGTGACCCACTGATTACTCAAGAGTGTGTTATTCAGTTTCCATGTGTTTGTGGGATTTTTGCAGTATCTTTTATCATTAATTTCTAATTTCAGAGCGCTATCATCCGATAACATGCAAGGGATGATTTCAGCTCTTTTGCACTTGTTTAAATATGTTCTGTGAGCTAATATATGGTCTATTTTAGAAAATGATCCATGTACTGCTGAGAAGAATGTATATTCTGATGTTGTTGGGTGGAACATCCTGTATATGTCTATCAAACCCATTTGTTCACAGGTATGATTCAGTTCTGTTATTTCTTTGCTCATTTTCTGTCTGGTTGATCTGTCCCTTGGTGTCAATGGCGTATTAAGGTCTCCTGTTACAATTGTGTTACTGATAATTTGAGTTTTCATTTCTGTTAATAATTGTTTTATATAACTTGGTGCTCTGGAGTTTGGTGCGTATATATTTAAGATAGTTATCTCTTCCTCTTGGAGTTTTCCCCTTACAAGTATGTAGTGACCTTCTTTGTCCTTTATGGTCATTGTTGGTTTAAAGTTCACGTTGTCTGCAAACAGAATGGCTACTCCTGCCTTTTTCTGGATTCCTGCTGCATGAAGAATTGTTTTCCATCCTTTGACTTTCAGTCTGTGAGTATCCTTCTGGGTTAGATGGGTTTCCTGTAAACAGCATATGGTTGGATTTTGTTTCTTGATCCATTCTGCTAGTCTGTTTCTTTTGATTGGTGCATTGAGACCATTTACATTAATGGTTATTACTGTTAAATGCTGGTTAATTGTAGGAATGTTATCTCTCTGCTGTTGCATCTTTATCTTTCTGTTCTGTTTAATTATTTGCTTTGCTTAGTGGTTTTTTCCTTTGTGTATCTAAACTGTCTTTCAATATTTTTTGCAGGGTTGGTTTGGTGTTCATGAAGTTCTTCAGCTGTTCTTTGTCATGGAAGTATCGTATTGCACCATCTATTTTGAATGATAGTTTTGCAGGATATATCAGTCTTGGTTGGAAATCATTTTGCTTTAGGATCTGGAATATTTCACTCCATGCTCTTCTTGACTTTATCGTTTGTGCTGAGAAGTCTGCTGTGATTCTGATAGGTTTTCCTTTATAAGTGATCTGTCTTTTCTCTCTGATAGCTTTTAGTAATCTATTCTTGTGTTGGATTTCTGGGATGGTGATTATTATATGTCTGGGTGTAGTTTTATTTTGGTTATGACTGTTTGGAGTTCTATATGCTTCACTGATCCTGATGTCAGTTTCTGATCTCATGCTTGGGAAATTTTCAGCTATTACTTCTCTAAATATCCGCTTGACATCCTTTATGTTGTCTCCCTCTCTTTCATTAATCCCTATCATTCTTATGTTATTCTTCTTTGCATCGTCTTGCAGTTGTTGAATTGTTGTTTCCTGATTCCTTGTTATTTTCAAAAGATCTTTCCTTTCCTGTTCACTAGCTGAAATCATGTCTTCAAGGTCTGAAATTCTATCTTCACTTTCATTAAGGCGGTTTTTACAACTTTCAGTGGAGTTTTTTATTTCCTGTATATCTCTGTGCATCTGCATTATGTATTCTGTTTGTTTCTTATATTGCTCGTCTAGGGATTCTATCTTTTTGTTTAGTTCCTCCAATTTTTTATCTGTGTTTTCTTTAGATATATTTAGAATCTCTTTCATTTCTTTTATCATTTCTTCTTTTATCTGGGAGATTATTTCGAGTTTGAATTTCTTTAAAGCTTCCTGGAGTTGTTTGTCAACTTCAGTAGCTATTATGTCCGATATATGAGGTGGATGGGATATATTTTCTTCTATATACATTGCTCCTAGGGTTTCCTGAGATGGGCTGGAGGTTTGAGGTTGTAATTTGGTCTTTCGTTTTGTCATTTTGTATATTTCTGTGTTTCAAGTGTTATTTGAAAGCTTCCTCAGGATCTGTTGAAAATCCCCTTCTATGCTTGGAGCTACTGAGCCTCTGACACCGCACTACCCCAAGCCATTGGGCCTGCAGAACCAGTGTCCCTCCTCTGCCTCAGAACTCCGCAGTTCCAGACAAGCTGGGCCTCAGGGACACTGTGCGCCCACCTGCCCCTTGGAAGATCCACAGCTCTTCAATTGCAGCCGGGTTAGGGTGCTCTCCACAGGCCACAGTGCCTCAGGAGCCTGTGATCCCTCCCTGCTTGCAGAGATATCCACAGTCCTCTAGGCAAAGGAAGGGACTTCTGCAGGCACTCCAGATCCGCCCAGCTCCTCCTCTGCAGGCAGATGGCTAGGCACGGCTGGGCTCGGGGGTTAGTGTAGGCCCGCCCATCCGTCAGGAGCTCAGCAGACTTCCAAGTGTAGCCGGGGGGGGGGGGGGGGGGGGGGGGAGGCAGCTGTAGTGGCCTCTAACCCACTGCTCCACTTCACTGCACCCAGAAGCCTGGGGGGTCCGGAACAGTCTGAGATTTGGGCAGACTGTGCTGGGCACTCACCACAGGCTGAGGTGCCTCAGGAAGCTGCGATGCCTCCCTGCTTGCAGAAGTATTCAGTCCTTCAGACAAAGGAACGGGCTTCTGCAGGGACTCCGGATCCGCCCAGCTCCTCCTCTGCAGGAGATGGCTAGGTGCGGCTGGGCTCGGGGGTTAGTGTATGCCCGCCCATCTGTCAGGAGCTCAGCAGACTTCCAAGTGTAGCCGGGGGGGGGGGGGGGGGGGGATGGGGAGGCAGCTGTAGTGGCCTCTAACCCACTGTTCCACTTCTCTGCACCCAGAAGCCTGGGGGGTCCGGAACAGTCTGAGATTTGGGCAGACTGTGCTGGGCACTCACCACAGGCTGAGGTGCCTCAGGAAGCTGGGATGCCTCTCTGCTTGCAGAAGTATTCAGTCCTTCAGACAAAGGACAGAAACTAATTTCTTAACAAAATGAATCCAACTACTTCAATGTTTGTTCAGATTCAGAAGCTAGCCACAAACCTTTCTTGATCTAAGATTGAACATTGAACATATATTCTAGTCTACTTCAAAGGGCACGGTTTAATACATTTAAGTGAATATTTGTAAATTCCCTTCAAGTAAGCCCATAACTAGTAGCAGGGACACCATTCTCTTCAAGTGGAGGATCTTGCATTTGCAGTTCAACAAAATGTAATTTACTTCCGCTCATCCTTCTTTGTTAGCTTTTTGTGGCCCTTTGCAGTGTGAGTGTTGGTTGACAGATTCTTTGTCATTAGCATTTGAAATCTCATAGTGGCCTCAGTAGGAATAGCTATAAATTATTTTCAAAACTCTGCTGAAGCTGATCTTTTAAGTGTTCAAATATAATGTGTTTATTATCTAAGTGTGAATAAATGGATGTCTCCTTAGATAGAAAATTCTTCCTAAATAGGAAATAGTTGTAGTTAAATGTCCTTAAATACTTTCTTTACTGTCACAATCTTGATACATGCATACAAAAATCAATAATCAACGTGGAGAAACAAGGACCAGATTTATCCACAATTTTAAAAGAGCAAACAAAAAAGAGTCAAATGTATGAAACTCTGGTTTCAGGCAATTGTACATAAAGCAACTCAGTTAATTGATGAGAAAAAAGAGAAATAAACAAGATGAGTCCTAAAATTGCACCATAACACTGTGTACAGTAAGTTTCAGGGTCATAGACCTGGCAGGGTGAGCCTTCTGAAAGTCTGGTTGATTTCTTGATTTAAGGGGTGAGAGCTGAAGGCTTCAACCAGCTGGGACAATGAGTTCACTGCCCAGTCTTATGGAGAGGACAGCACCACAGAAAGAAAACCCTGTAGCCAGGGGCTCCTCCTCAGATTGTCAGCTGAGTTCTGATGAGCATATATATGCTAAGAGACTGACTGACTGCTCAGGAGCATAGATACAAATCAATGAAGCAGAGGAAACAATACCCAAATATACAACAATGTCATGAGCTGTTCACATTTCTACCAGGCAGAACATGAAGCATTATAAAAATTCTGGCAGAGTACTCCAAGGATCCCAAGGCAAAATTAGTCCCTCATTGAGTTCTCACCTTGAGTAAACTTAACAGTGCTTAAAAAAATGATACAAAATGATTAAACATTTGAGGTATGATGCTCCGTTTATCTTAATTTAAATTTAACCTCAATTTTATTTTAGACAAAAGTTAGAAACAGTGAAGAACAGATAACAAACAAACAAAGTGGAATCCAATGTGAAATCTGTAAGTTAATAATGGAATCTGGAATTTTTTTGTAGTAGGTTATCTCCTAGGAACATTGTATTGGAGATAACTGAAAAACTGTGTTATCTGTTCTGTAACTTTCACATCTCTCTGTAAATCTGAACTGGGATAAATAACATACATAGTCTTTGGGCTTTGAGCCAGCATACAGTGCTGTAAAGGACTGGTGAGAAAGAGCAGTTTCTTTTTTTATGTGTTAAAATGATGGTGGAACTTCCTGTACCTTCATTGGGAGACAAGAGTGTCACCCTGTGAAAACTTCCATGATGTTTTAGTAAGTTAGTTTTAGTAAGTTAGTAAGTTAGTAAGTTAGTAAGTTTAGTAAGTTAGTTTTAGTTTAGTTTTAGTAAGTTAGTAAGAGGTGCTCACACTGCATGTGCCTGTGATTGGCCGAAAGAAACTAGGATTCCAAGGCTGTGGAGGATTGAAGTCAAGAGAAACTGGCACAATGTGGAGGAAGTCTAAAAGGTTTACAAAACTTTGGAAAAGAGCTGAAAAGTTTCTTATGCAGACACATAACAGAGTTACCATACAAAACCCAATAACCTCTTCTTGAGATTTAAAATTTATTTTGTAATTTATATGTAGAAGAATACATTAATTTCTAGATTTCCATGTGCTCTTTTTGGCAGCCCATATACTAAAATTTCTAGACTTTGATTTTTTCCTGGGCCCTCCTGTATCCTTTTCTTTCAGCCAGAACTATTTCCTTTAACATCTCTTTCAGAGAAGGACTGCTTGATGAATTTTCTTCATTATTCTTCATACGTTAATGTCTTTACTTCACCATTTTCTCAGAAGAATGGCTGTTTGATTTGCAACAGCTGGTTTTCCATTCCTTTCTTTAAGTGTTATTCTCCTTTCTTCTGCTCCTCAGCATTTCTGACTGGCAACTCATCTAGCCAGAGGGATTGTTCCTCTGTTCCCATTGGTATGTGGCTGTTTTAAAATGTGTTCTCATCTGGTTTTAGACAATTTGTGCATGACTGTATCATCAAGGCTTATTTTGAGTTTATCTTAGTTAAAGTTACTACTTAAGGTTCTTACCACTGTGAATACCTATTAAATTACCTTACTTAAAATAATGACTTTTTCAACCATTATTTCTTTGAAAATTGTTGCTGTTCTCATCAGTCAGGCATTTTGGTGACATAGAGTTCAAACCCTGCCAAATGACCTTAGGGGTACTGAGATTTTGCTAATTTTAAATATGTTTTCCTATATTTCAGAGAGGATCATGTCAAATGTCTTAAATTAATCTCACTATTGACTAATGTTTTTATCACTGACATTTGACTCTTCCGTTCTAAAAATTACATACACTGCACTATCTATTGATTACTTTCAAGTGTATTTATAATTTTAGTGACCTTTGTTAAAATAGTTGTTTGAATGCCAACACTTGGTAACTGCAATATCCATTTTACTGCAGACCCACCACTCGTCATCTTTTCTCTTAAGAATTAGTAGTTTTTGTTTTCAATTTTCCTCTGATTGATACTGTGTTGAGAATGTTTACATGGGGTCTTGAAGAGTTCAGCCTTCAAATTGTATGACTAAATGCCAGTAAGAGCCCACAGATGCTTTTATTTGTTGTGTTTCTGAGTGGCAACTAAACATCAAAGTAAATTTGGCCCACAAATTCTCTCTTACTATCTTTTCATAGTGGCTTATTATTAGTTTAGCTTCAAAGACGTTGCTATATTGTTAGCACAGTTTGATTTGAGAAGTGAATAATGCTGTATATGCTAAGTTGTGAAAAAATTGTGTATCCTTTTGGGAGTGATCTGCTTCTTGAGGAAATTACAGACCTCATCAGCATGCAGAGTTAGTGGACTCAACTCCCAACCAGATAACATCTCTCCAGTATTTCCTTGAATATTGCACTCACATTATGTGGTCCTTGGGATCCCATTCCAGCACTTTTGGCTAATGTTATTTTAGAGTTTTATCCTTTCAAACTGGTGTATACTTCCAAACAAATAGCCCACATTCAGTATCAAGCATCCAGGAAATAAAAGATATAGTAGTGTTGTAGCACTTTTTGCATAATTAAAGGCTCATGTCTTGTCTACACTGGGACAAATTTTCTCATTGAGTTGTGTGTTCTCAGTTTTCCCTGTTACACAGCAGCTGCATCACTCCCTAACCAATGCTCAAATCAGGGAAAGGTCAGGGAAGAACACACTCACACACACACACACACACACACACACACACACACACACACAGGCACATGCACACATCCATATTAACCAGTATTCTTGAGGTTTAATGTGTCTCTTGGTTTCATAAGTTTCACTTTATGACTGGCTGTCTACTAGGCAGAAAGATCACAGTGGAGGAAAGCTCTTCCCATGGCTGGAAAGTAAAGCAGAAAAAAAGTGGGCCAAAGAGACGTGTGCCCTGCAAAGACATGACCCTGGTGAATCACTTCCATCTGGGCCTCTCCAAAAGATGTGGGCAGCAGTGAACACCAGGGCACTAGTCATTGGTAACATGAGGCCTTCACAATCCAATTACCTATCCAAGAGTCTTTTAGTGAAATAAAGTTGAAAATGAAATTTAAGTATTTCACAAACCCAAACATGAAAGCATATAAACACACAAATGGGAGCTTTACCTACACAGGAAAAGTGGGCAGAGACCTTTCTTTTGGTTCTCTGGCCATAAATACAACCTCCCCTCAAAGGTGTCACCAACATGAATTTCCTTGACTTAGACTGTGTTTCTGTGAAAGGATATGGGGATAATAAATGAAATAAACTACAAACTTATTGATGCCACTTTTATTTTTCTGCAAATTTTAGCTTCTCTCAATAATCTTCCTCCGATAATTTGCTTTTCAGAATCCGCAGTATTTTCTTTGTGTATTCTGCCCAATATTTGAGAGACACCTGGAATTGACTTACTCCATTTTATTGCTAGTTAAAAGCACTTTCTTCTATAAAATTTCATAGGAAATGAAGACATACAATTTCTTTCAATGACCTGGTGTCAAAAATGGCCATTTGTGTCATAATTTTCACAAATTATGAACAAAACCTCTAAGAAGTTCTGTAGAAAAATGCAAACTATAGTGAATCTATATAGTACAATGTTCAATATTTAATAGAATGGAGCCATTCATATGGGCAAAACATTCCTGAACCTCAAAGGACTACACTAAGAAGAAAAGTGAAGCATATCATTTATATCATTGTCTCTAAAAATAAGAATGTGGTGCCAGAGCAGTCATTATTAAGATCACAAGAAATAAGAAGGCATCGCCAGTGGGAAATTTGGGGTGCTGACAGAAATGCTCTGTTAGGATGTTGACAGCAGTAATTATGTGATTTTATTTTTGCTGATACATAAACGTTACAAATGTTTATGTGATAGCTGGCTTTGCATACTTTTTAGCACTCATAAATTATACACCTGGAATTGCAAAAATTTTATTGTATATTCATTTATAAATAAACAAAGCTGATTTTAAAATTTAATTTCTGGCCTATATTCCTCTACAAAGTTAAGTAAATGAAGTGCTTTATGACTTTTGGTTTTGATTTGAAGTCAAAATCTGAAAATACAGTCGTGTTTTTGTGTGCATATTTGTCAAATTAACTCAGAATGCTTCACTTTTGTCTAAAATGAAGAGATGTCCATAAGAATACTTATTCTTTGTTTGGATTATCCAATTCCTCCCAGTTGCTCAAAATCCTCTCTAAAAGACTGGAAGCTACTTTAAGGGTCCTTTTCTACTTAAAAGTAACAAAATTTACTTTTCTTTGCTCAACTAAGAAAATTACAATTTGTGGTGGAATATTAAAAATACTATCCCAAAATACCAGATTGAGCTTCTTTTTTAGTTTAAAACCAAAAAATTCAGAATTTATGAATTTAATCTTTATTAGTTATTCCATTTGTCATCTGCCCTATTTGATTCTCTATGGGGTGATAACCATAACCGTATGCCTGAAAAAAGTTTCTTAATTAGTCCTCTAAAATCGGCTCATAGAACCATTATTTGTGACTTGTTGAAATAAAGGTTAAAATCCCCTCTAAATTTTAAAAAATCTGAATGTTATATTTGTATTTAATACAAAATTACCGTAAGAAAGTTCACATTTTATTAATGTAACAGTCAAATATACAAGAATATGAGTTTGAGCAAAAATTTTTCAAAATGCACATTTTCTTTGTTAATAACCACCACTGTGCTTTCATCTCTTATACTGAGTTTCATTTTTAATCTCTTACAAGCTGTATTAGTCTTCTATTAGAAAATAACATTTTCTAGTAATGAGCTTTCCACAAACAAAATGAATGATTCAAGCAAGATCTAGTGAATTTTAAAGTATACATGACAGTATGGTATTGCTAACTGTAACCACTATGGCACAAATAGATTTTTTTTTATATTACAACAACAACAACAAAAAAAAAAACAATAAAAAGGAAACGATTTCCAAAACAAGTTAATAAGAAATTACTAATGTTTATTATATTGCATATTATTGTCTCAGATTACCAGATATAAGCATGCAAAACTGATTAAACAATATAAGCACTAACTTTTCTATCAATGAGTTTGTATAATGAATATATATGTATTTTTTTCCAGTAGCATGCTCATTTTTTCACAGTAACATTGTAGTATGATTTCCAAACTGACAATGTAAAGTCTCTTGCCTTGCCTTTGTTGCCCAGGATTATTGTTTGTGCTATTCTAGGTCTCTTTTGGTTCCAGATGAATTTTAGGAAGATTTTCTCTAGATCTAAATTAATGGTACATTGATTGGGGTTTCATTAAATCTGTGTAATAGTTTTGGGAGGAATAGTGTTGGTTCTTCCTATCCAACAGCAAGGAATATCGTGCCATTTTCTTAGGTCCTCTTCAATTTCTTTTTTAAGAGTACTACAGTTTTCAATGTCTGAATCTTTTACTTCCTTTGTTAGATCAGTTCCTAAATATTTCATGTTTTGGGATGTTACTGTGAACTGCATGGTTTCCCAAATTACTCTCTCACTGAGTTTTTTGTGTGTACAGGAATGCTATTGATTTTTGAGTGTTGACTTTGTATTCAGTAATGCTACTGAATTGGGTTATTAAATCTAGAAGTCTTTCAGTGGAGTTTTTGGGGTCTTCTATAAAGAGAATCATGCTGTCTGTAAATAATCATTTCACTTCTTCCTTTCATATCATTTCTTTTATTTCTCTTTCTTTTCTTTAACTGACCTGGATAGTCAGTTTTCCACTATCAGTATAGTGGAAAATCTTGTCTTATTCCTGATTTTAAAGTGAAGAATTTCAGTTTTTTGTACATTTAGTATTGTGTTGACTATTGATTTGCCATAGATGGCTTTTGCCAGATTGAGGTAAAAACTATCTATTTTGATTCTCTGAAGAATTTGTATCATGAATGAATTTCAGACTTTGTCAGTAGTTTTTTTTTTCTGCATTTATTGAGATGATCATGGAATATGGTGCACTACATTTATTGGTTTCTGTTTGTTGAACCATCCCTGCATCCCTGGGATGAATTCTACTAGGGCATGGTATATAATCCCTTGATTTGCTGCTCTGTTCTTAGTAATTTATTGAGAATTTTTGCATCTATGTTCATTAGGGAGATTGCCCTGTAGTTCTCCTTTTTGATTAGGCCTTTCTCTGGTTTTGGTATCAGGGTAATATATGCCTCCAGGAATGAATCAGGCAGGATTAATTCCCATTCTATTAAATTGAAGAGTTAGAAATATTGGTGCTAAATCATCTCTAAATTTCTTGTTGAATTCAGCTTTAGGTCCTTCAAAATATGGGCTTCTTTGTTGATGTTTAATTGTTTCCAATTTTATTAACTAATACTAGGTTATTTAGAATTCTTATGTTTTCATGAACCAACTTTGACATGCATGTTTCTAGGAATCTGTCCATTTCTTCTTTGTTTTACATCCTATTAAAGTAAAACTTTTAAAGGTAAGTGATAGAGTTATTTCCAAAAGATGAAAAATATTAACAAAAGATGAGAAATATAAAATAAAAAGCGGCCTTTATTCTGAGAACACGGAGAGAGATGACCGGCACCCCACCGCTGGCGTCCGGCGATCTCTCCGACGGACACGTGGCGTGGGGGCCTGTAAATAGCCTCAGTTTGGGGTGGAACCTAAGGCGGGCATTAGGGATACACAGGTAGCCCATTGGTCCTAGGTTTGGCGCCATATGTAAATTCCCAGGGGCGGGAAGATGGCGTCACAGGTAACTTCCTAGGGGCAGGGCAAGATGGGGCTTCCTGCTTCCGGTTGTGGCTTTCCTGACTACAGTGTCCTGTCTGGGCCAAAACCTTTCAGTAAGTATCGATGATTTTCTATATTTCCATAGCATCTTTAGCAGTTTCACACTTTTCATTCCGTTTTGCATGAATTTCAGTTTTTTCTTTCCTTTTTTTTTTTTGATAAAGTTGGATATAGGTTTATTACTTTTACTTATTCTTTTGAAGAACCAACTCTAAAAAGAAAAATAAAAAAAATAAAAAACCAAACAGACCAATGCTTCATTTCAATAGTTCTTTGTGTTGTTTTCTAAGTCTGAATTATGTTAATTTCTGCTCTAATCTTTACAATTTTCTCCCTTCTTTGGACTTTGTGCTTAACTTGTTCGCCTTTTCTAGTTGCTTGAGGTGTAGCATTAGATTACTTGTGCTCATTCCATCTTCCTGATTTGAGAATTTACCACATAAATTTCCCTCTGAGAACTGCTTTCATTTCATCACACGGGTTTCTGTAAGTTTTATTTGCATATTCATTTGATTCTAGATATTGTTTAATTTCTTACTAGTTTCATCTGTGGCTTGTATTGTTCAGGAGGGTGTTATTTCATTTCCATATATTTATATAGAGTCTTTGCAGTTTTTTTGTCATTAATTTCCAGTTTCATTGCACTAGGGCCTGATAATTTGCATGTAATAATTTCAAATCCTTCGAATTTACTTAAGCATGCTCTATGGGATAATATATGATCTATTTTAAATAATACCAGTTTTCAGCTGAGAAGAATGTATATTCTGATGTTGCTTGGAACACTCTGTAAATATTTACTAAATCCATTTGTTCACAAGTTTGGTTCAATTCTGTTTTTTCTTTGCTTACTTTTTGTCTAGTTCATCTCTTTGTGATGTTAAGGTCTCCCTTACAATGCTGTTATTATTTATTTGATTTTTAATGTATATTAATGTTTGTCTTATATGATTTGGTGCTCACATAATTGCCATATATATATATATATATATATATATATATATATATATTGCAATTTTTCCCTAAAAAAATATTTTAATCTTTTATGATCATTCTTGCTTTGAAATGGTTTTAGAATGTAAAAAAAAAAAAAAAAAAAAAAAAAAAAGGCTGGTGTGGACCAAGAAATAGCATCTCTGAGCCAAGCCACTGAGCTGCTGGTCATCTGTGTTTGTGCTCAGACTGGCATTTGCATTTGGGGGGTTAGGGGCTGGGACTATTTGGGAGATGTGCGCAGTGCCTAGGGCAAGGACAAAACTCTGAGGGTGGGTGGGGCGTGTCCAGGGTGGGGCAGCACAAGCAGAATGGGCTGGGTAAGCACAGTGGCAAGCAGCATGTGGGGTGGAGCCGGAATTGTTCTGGGGATGTGTGCAGGGCGGGGGCAGTGTAAGCAGTGTGCAGGCTGGTGGGCGCTCAGCAATGGCCCAGCAGGAGCCTGAGCTGCTGTGAAGATGGGCAGGGTAGAGGGTGGAGCACGGAAATGGGTTTACTGTGTGAAGCTGGGATTGCTCCTGAGGCATGGTGGGGAGCCGGGACAGAGGTGGAGATGGAGGACCGAGGTGGAGATGGGGCACCGAGTGTAGCCACGATCGCTCTTAAGGTGCAGCAGTGGGGAGGTGGGACCAGCGTGGAGCTGGGCCACCACCACGTGGAGCTGGGCTGCCACATGGAGCTGAGATTGCTCCTGGGGCCTGTGGAGTAGAGCCCGGCAAGAGAGCCAGACCCTGCATAGAGCTGGAGCACGGCATGAGAGCTGAAAGCAGCAGCGTCTCCCAACACTGTTTGGCCACACCTCCCCCATCTCGGCCGGAATGAGTCGGCACATGGTGGTGGTGGGGGATGGGGAAGAGCACATTCTCAAACAAAGGCTTAAAGACAGAGAGTTTGAAGAGCACATTCCCAAAACAAGGGCTTAAATATAGAGAGTTTTGTAAACTTGTCATCAGTGTGATAAGCTATAAATAGGTATGATTTTTTTTGGGGGGGGACAGGAAGTGGTCCCCAAGATAAAATCTGGTGTGGGGCCTGGCCCACAGAGTCACAGCCAGGTGAGGCAATGGACCGTAGTTCAAATGTTGGGCAGTCACCCATTGTCCTTTGGAGCAAAAGGTAGTTATGGTGAGTTCCAAATTTCATATTTCTCAGTCATCACCAAGAGCTCCACCAGTGGATTTCTCATGGATTTTAGTAACAGCTCTGCCTGTGAGAGCTTAAAGCTCTAAAAGATGTGAGAGCTTTTCGGTGTGGGACTTGGCCCAGAAAAACTCTGCCTTGGGCTGTCTAAGGATGTGTGAGTGTCACATGAATCCACAGACCAGGGAGAAAACCTGGCCCAGTGCTGAAGAATTCTCCCGAGTTTGCTCACCTGTGATAAATGAATTAGATCGGTGTTGTTTGCAAACCAGCAGCAACAAATTTAACGGCTCCTGAGTGTAGAGAGTGAGGAATTAATCCAGTAAGCACTCTGGTCTGCAAATGGCAGGGGATCCCAGTAGTCTCTCATCTGCTGTTCCCAGTCAGGGAACCATATGATAGAATTTTGTTGTGCCTGAAAATATAAGAAGTATGAAATATAAATGACCTTTATTTTAAGAATGCAGGGAGAGTCCCGCCCCCACGACCCTCTGGGGTCCTGCCTCTCTCTGGGGTTGGCGATCTTTCCCCAGGGCCTGGGAATCTCTCCATCAGACACGTGGAGGTGCAGTGGGGGCATACAAGTAGCTTAGGTTGCGGGTGGTGCCTGAGGGGCATTAGAGATGCACAGGTAGCCCATTGGCATTTGTTTCATGCCAGAGGCAGATTCCTAGGGGTGGAGAGATAGAGCCACAGGTAAATTCCTGGGAGTGAGGAAGATGGAGCCCCAGGTAAAGTCCTAGGGGCCAGGAAGACAGAGCTCCATGGTTCTGCCTCTAAGGCTTTACTGGCTACAGTTTCCTGCCTGGGTCAAAATCCTTTCAGATACAATGAATATGTTATTTAAAAAAAAAATTACAAAAAAGACGCATTGCCATTAATCCTGTCAATATACTCGACCTTTGTAGGAGCACATTTTTTCTATATTTCTCATCACTTTCTGACACAAGTCTAGAAATCCTTTCCTCCTATGTTTATGTAGTATGATAAAAAAGATGGTGAGTGATGCTGCTGAGTGTCACCTAATGGAAAACTAGGCTGATAAAAACATGGTGCTTAATCTTGGTTCACTTTCTTCACCAAATCAGGTCCTTTACAATTTTTACCCTTCTGCAAAGTCAAAATAGTCATGAAATATAAAGTTTGAATCAGTGTAGGATACTGAGTTACCTATCACAATACAACTAAAGATACTTGTGAAAAATGACTTCCATAACTGCTTCAGCAAGAAGAAAAAAGAATGGCATAAGTTTGTTCCATGGGAGAGGAGTACTGCAAGGGGGTTAGTGGACACATTTCTTTAATAAATAGTTTAAACATTCACCATGTTCTTGATCACATCTAGTAAACCCAGCACATCTCGAAAGTTTTTGTGTTGCAGGATTTTTCCCATGTGGTTGTACTGGACATTTTAAAAATTGTATGTACTGCCTACTGTAAGATCCTTAGGTTATTGGAATTAATCCTGTGAAAGGATTAGGTAGTTTTCATAAAACCTATTCCTGTTTCTTATGAGGAGATTATTATTAAAAATAAAAAGCAAGCTTGTGCCTTCTTTTTCTCTTTGCTGATGGTTTGAAATGTGACCACTTGCTCCTGAATAGGCTCTTATCAGACACAATGGTAACTTTGTCCTAGCCTGAGGCTGGATGCTCCTGAATAGGCTCTTATCAGACACAATGGTAACTTTGTCCTAGCCTGAGGCTGGGGCAGAAGCCACTTGGTCCTTAAGCCTCTAAATCTGTCAGTTAAGAAAACACCTTTTCATTGTAAGGAGATGACCCCAGTGTTTTGTTATCATAATGCAAAGCTACAACACTAATATAGTAGATGTATAAAACATTTCTTTTACCCATGTATCTGTGAATAGAAATTTTTCTTGTCTAAGCTGCAGTAGCTTGTTTCAGCATCATAGAGGAAAATTGTTTTCCATCATTTCAGTTTTAAGTCCTTCAGTAATCTTGTCTTTTAATGTTTTACTTTATAGCCTAAATGGCTTTGAAATATGCTGGGGAAGGTGTGGAGACATAGTTCATTCTATTACATAGAACTGAGGAAATATACATGAAAATGTCTCATTCAAAGCTTGATATATAACAAAAGCCCAAAATTGTATATTTAATCTATCTCGAAATGATCATGACTTAAAATACTAAAATAATAATACTTCCACAACATTTAAATTGAATTTGTTAAAAAGAAATCAAAATGTTGGGAAATGGAGTTATAGCATTTCTCTCTGTGAGGTTAATATTATATGTTCTTATTTACAACTTTTTTCTCAAATGATTGCCTGTGGTTTCTCCCTATATCAAGTAATTAACTTGACATTCTTAGCAGCATTATGTTGCTTTCTGAGCTACTCTTCATTGAACACTTTTAAAATGCAGTCCACTTTCCTTATTGGAATTTGGTAAATTATCCTATTAAATAGAGTTTCAAAATGACCTTTAGAGTCCTCTGGTACATCACTTTCTTAATTGCATTGATTTCATTATGCATTAGTTGGACCAATGATTGCAAAACCATTAAATTGTTGCTTTTTTCTGGTACTGCGTCTTTAAGTTTTTGTATAATTGACAGCAGCATTTGTGCCCACTGGAGCTTGAGCCAGTTATTAAAGTTCACATGATAACAAGCAATTGTTTCTAGGATCTATTGTTTTCTGTTGAGTATTTCCTAAGTTAATAGTTTTGGCAATTTCTTTTAAACACTTTTATAAGCTAATCTTTATTGAGTAACACTATATTCTCTTTATATCTGTCAAGTTATGATCCTCAACATGGAATAATAATGAGGAAAATATTGCTAGAACTGATGTATCATTTAATCATAAAACCACATTTAAGTTTGTATTATATAAAATTCAAGTTTATAAATAAGCGAATCAAAAATCTCATAAAATGGTAGCAAACATGCATAGATATTATGTTTCAAAAGAATGAACAGTTAAAAAATTTTCAAGTAATCTACATTACTAATTGCTCCTCCAGAAAGGAAAAAATACAGAAATAACACCTCAGACATAGTATCATTGAGAGAATCGACTCCCCGTTTGTAATGTAACCCCCCCCCCCGAGCTATAGAACAGAGCTGTAAGAAATGTTTCACTCCCTAATTCCTCCTTGAGATATCGGAGCAGGACAGGAAGGAATGCATCTGCTAGTCATTAACCACAAGATGTTCTGTCCTCTGTAAAGGTAAAGATAAGTAAAGGAATGTGCTGTTCAAACGAGACCGAGTTGTACCTGGCACTCTGAGATCAGACCAGGACCCTCAGTCTCCATGGTTACTCAGCCCCAGACCCCTCGAATCAGCATCTGCCAAGCCCTGCGCCGTTCAAAATTAACCAATGCGATCTGCTTTTGTAAACCTGCTTGCTTCCCGCTTGTGCCCTTAAAAACCCTGCACAAATTCCCCTCGGGGCCCTCCGCACTCATTTGCCTGGGGGACCCCATGCGCATGGAAATAAACTTTTTTCCCTCACCAAGAGTTGAGTCCTTGGGGTCTCTTTCCCTGCGGCGTCGGCCCTAACATCATGATCTTATTAAAATAAAAATAAAAAGATGACTGTTATTATTAAAAAGAAATAAGCATTAATATACACTATGAAAGTAAAATGAAATTGCATTAATGTGTGGCATATATGCACACTTATTAAATATAAATGAATATATTTATAATTCATATAAATACATATGCACATACCTGCAGATATATATTAATACTTTTATATGAACATGTAAACTGGTATACTTATTTAAAATGTAAATTCATGTTTGCATTAAATATATGTATATCTGTATGAATATATATATATAGGAATTTAAATATAAAGTTTAATGTAGTACCTTACAAAATATTCTCAATATGTTTTCTTATTTCATTCAGCTTGTCTCCACATATTTTATCATTACAAATTAATAAGTTTATAAAAAAGTTCATTTCCAAAACTGTTTAATACAGTTTTATTCATAATAGAGATAAAGAAAAATAATATTGATTTGAAATAACAACTGGGTATGGGAAGCTATGCTCTGCATTAATATTAAAATTTTAAGCACTATATTTTAAAATGGAATACTATAATAAAAAATGAAATATTAAAAAATGTGAAGCATTACGTACTTAATACTACTTAATATGTATTACTTAATACTACTCAGTATTAATGTACTACTTCATATTAATGTTGATTAAACGTATCAGTTTTTTTAGTTTTTGAGTTGGTGGTCTCTTCTTGAAAATATGAGCTTTTAAAAGTAACAGCCCTAATGAACATTAAGAATAGCAATACAATATCTTTTCTCTTGTTAAAATAATCATATAATCATACTCAAAATTTTATGTCTAGTTTGAATGTCTAAATAAGGAAGATTATCCTAAAGACAAAAAATTTCATTGCCAGCTCATTTCCAAAAGTAGAATTTTCATCTGTGCAGCTGTGATTCTTCTGGAAATATACTTTCCTTAATTGTACAATGGTAGTATTTTCAGTGAGCTAACCTTCATTACCTCCCCAGTTAAAAGAATACAGTAACCCTAAATTTTTAAGCATTGATCATTGGGGTTTTTTAGGCTGAATAATAAATGTGAATGACAATTGCTTTTTCTTGCTATTTATTCTGGTGATGCTTTCTTCTAATGACATAAAGCTGTAGGTTATTGGTCAGGTTGGAATATATAGAGTAAAAAATATGGACCAATTTGACAAAGAATAAACATTGTAACCCTCAGCATTGGACTGCTGGATTGGATAAATAATTAATCTGGGAAAATGCAATGCATTTTTAGGGAAAAGCTATGATATATGTCAATAAATGAAAGTAAAACGTGTGTGAAAATTGTGATGAGAATTCATGAAACTGAACGGAATATCCATATTATCTGTTGTGTTAACCTTGTATGTATCTAAGGAATTCATAATTTTCCTATATGCATTTTCAGTATGTTATATAGATACACACATGTCCGGAGCCGCTTCCGTCCCGCGGAATGGAGCACACGAACACTCAGCCTCTGCAAGCACCTTTATTGACTGGGCAGCAACCTCAATACATGTCCGTCCTCGACGGCTTCTTCTGTGTTGTGCGTCGGGCACTTCCTATACTTGGGCTTATATAGCTAATGTTATCCAATCATGGGATTACACATGGGGACAGGCGGGCAGCAACAAGGAAGCAATCAATCATTACCATATATGGCGGGGACAGTAAGCCGAGCAAGAACCAGGAAGCAGGATGTGTGTGCCATCTTGGGCACACGATGGGCGGGGGAGCAGCGGAGGCGGCAGGCGGGTGCCATCTTATGAATATGCTCTCATGAATAACATGGCAGGCTCCCAACATCTCCCCCTTTCTTATTTACAAGCAAATGACAGCGAGGTCTTCCAAGTGACTACAGTGGTCTGTACCCCGCTGTGCATGGCTCTGAGGTCATCCCCCGGCACAGGTTGGCCACCCCCGCGTCAGAAGGGACCCCCAAGCCTCATCCTTTTGCGCAGGGCTAGGGTAATTCGGATGAAACCTAGATGCATACAGACATATAGCCTGACATCTCTCTTCAAAAACCCCAAGAGTAGAATGTCATGCAGTACCATCTGGTCTCGCACCTTGGTGCCTCTTGCTGTCATTGTGTGGAATGGGGCCTGTCTTAGGTTGAGCAAGGTGGGGTACCTCAGTCTTACCCGTCTTTGGCTCACCCATCCAGCATTTTATAACTGATGCTCTGCGACATGGAGGAGATATGCAGCCGCCTGGCTACCAGATGGGCCAGCCTCCGCCAGCTGCATAGCCGCCATAGCTGTGAACTTGACCTGCTGCTGGGTTTGCATCAAGTGGTCTAGCAAGCATTTGACGACCACCAACCCCACCAGTATGGCAACAACAATCAGAATCCAAGTAGTCAAATTGGGCCAAGAGAACCAGGAAGTGACATGGTCCCACAAACCTTTTAGGACGTCCCTCAGGGTAGACAAATCAAACCTAACTGGGTTTAATTGAACCTTTTCTATCTCATTTAACTCGTGATTAACAATCACAGACAGATTATGAAATTTTGGCAGATAAGTGTCCTGTAACCACGCGGTCATAGTTTTGTGGTTTCAGTCAAGTTGGTGCGAACGGGAGTGACACACACCCGGAAGGACAGCCACCTCTGGTCGCAAAGTTGAGTGGTGACCTGCCACAGGGCATCGATCTCTTGTCCGATGAGTTGGATTTCTTCTTGTAGCCGGAGTATTGCTTGGCTGTTTAGCTCTATCTGTTGCCTTTGAGCCTTGATGGTCTCTCGTGTGGCGTTGCTCAGCCGATCGACTGCATCCATGGTCAGCGCGAGCTGCTCGGAAGTCCATGCCTGCAAAACAGCCTGTCCCACTGCAGGGACAAACAGAGAAGAGACCACCCCCACTGCCTGCCACAACCAATCTTTTATATCTCCTTTAGTTCTGGTTGGTAAGGAAGAGAGCGAGATCTGCTGTGAGACTGGTCCAACCCAGTCCTGGGCTTGCACAGGAATCCAAAGATCAGGGAGAGAACAGCATAGGCTGCTCATTTTTTTTTTTTTTTTGTCTTTTTCGTTTTTATCAGTACCAGGGATCAAACTCACTACCGCGTGCTTGCAAAGCAGGTGCTTATGCCACTGAGCTAAATCCCCAGCCCCTTCCTGTCCCTCTTAGTGAGGGCGGGCACAGGAGAGGTATTTCCTTGCAATTTGATGCCCAAGCCTTTGCCAGGGGTATAGCCCATCAGTTTCATCATGTTTTGAGCCACCTCGGAACATCCCGTATTGGCCACACTCAAAACATTTTTTACTCTTTTGCATCTGCTGTTGTGTTGCTGGAGGGCGGGAGCCGAGGGCCGCATTAATTGAAGCACCCACCAGGGCTGCAAGACCTGAATTAGAGAGTGGTCCCCCCACTTCTCTACATAATTTGGTCCAGGTTTCTAAACTCTTGTTTTTATGTGGTGTAATGACTGCACGGCAGTCCTTAGTACACTGCTCAAAGACTAGCTGCTTTACCAGGGGCTGCGCCACACTGAGGTTGGGGAAGACCTTGCCGGCGGCATCTAGCATCCTGGCCACAAAGTCAGAGAATGGCTCTGTTATCCCTTGCACAATCTTAGTAAGACAGGCAGTATGTTCGCCTGCCTTGGCAAGTTGTTTCCAAGCGGCGATGGCACACTTAGTAATCTGATCATAAACTGCCTGAGGATGTCGAATTTGATCCTGCGCATGGGCTCCCTGGCCTAATAACATATCTTTGTTCCATCTAGCATTGCGCTCCCTAGCGTTCTTTTCTGCTTGCTCCCCACAATACTCATCATTCCATGCCTTCCAGTCCATAAATTGGCCTGGGGACAAACATGCCTTTGCAAGCTGTGCCCAATCCGAGGGTGTCAGAGGGGTGGCTCCTATGTTTTCCAAAAGAGCCTGCGTAAAGGGGGCGTTGGGGCCGTAAGTGGAGACTGCCTCTTTTAACCCCTTAACCACTTTCATGTCCAGGGGCTGATAATAAGGCACGCCGGCCTGGTCCTGGAGGACCGGGTAGAAGCTGGGAGCGTCATACGAGGCAAGGCCCCTACGCAAGACGTCCCATAAACGGCCATGAAATGAGCGGCGCCCGGAGAACGGAAGTGTGGCAGGGAAGGGAGGAGGCGGCCGCCAACCACCAGGGGCATTCATTCCCTGGGGTGGTTCCCAGGGAGGGGCCGACGGGACTAACCCCGCCTCGCCGGGGGTGCGCATTTCCTGCAGATCACTCTCCACCCTCTCGAGCTCCTCCCCTAGGCTCTCCATCATCCCTTCACACAAGGCTCCAGCAGGTTTATGAACTTTCTGCCCTGTATTGCGATGTGGGCCTATCTTACTGTCAGTTTCCTCCTTTGGGCCCACCTTAGGGTCTTCCCCCTCTGAATCTGAATGGCTCGGTGAGCCAACCTCTGAGGCCTCCCTGGAGCTCTCCGAGCGCGCCTGCTCGAAAGCGTGGCATGCCTCTTTGAGTCCCTGGGCTGCGCCTACCATACTTTCGGTTCTGAGACATGCACGAACCATCTCCCAAATGGGGCGAACCATGGGGTCGACACCCATCCCTTGTTCCTCAGCAAACTGAATATCCCGCCCTAATTTCTCCCAGGGGGGTAAGGTAAGAGAGCCTGTAGGCAGAAACCACGGAGCCAGATCATTAATGCATTTAAAGAACTGTAAAACTGTCTGCTTTTCCATTCGAATCCCCCTCGCCTTAAGCAATATCTGTAGAGAGAGGGCGAGGGGGCCACAGTTCACGTTGCCCATTCTGGCAGACATAAAAGCCTCAGGCGTCTTAGCCCGTAGAGGCCTGCCCTTCTTTTTCGGGCAAGGTCGGCCCTAGCAAGGGGTCGGCCGGCAAGTCCCTTAAGGTGCGTCCACCAAGGGCCGGGTTGAGCCACCACTCACCCGCAGGTACGTACCGTCTCTCAACGCAGTCACAGGAATCGCAGAAGGCACGGGAATGGTTTCGAGTCCCCGTACGGGCCACCAGCTGTCCGGAGCCGCTTCCGTCCCGCGGAATGGAGCACACGAACACTCAGCCTCTGCAAGCACCTTTATTGACTGGGCAGCAACCTCAATACATGTCCATCCTCGACGGCTTCTTCCGTGTTGTGCGTCGGGCACTTCCTATACTTGGGCTTATATAGCTAATGTTATCCAATCATGGGATTACACGTGGGGACAGGCGATTGGGCGGCAACAAGGAAGCAATCAATCATTACCATATATGGCGGGGACAGTAAGCCGAGCAAGAACCAGGAAGCAGGATGTGTGTGCCATCTTGGGCACACGATGGGCGGGGGAGCAGCGGAGGCGGCAGGCAGGTGCCATCTTATAAATATGCTCTCATGAATAACATGGCAGGCTCCCAACACACACACACACAGATATATATATATATATATATCTGTGTGTGTATTCATAAACAAAATATAACATTTAGTCATGGAAATGTTTAATTATTTGTAGTCTGATAATTTGAAAACTACTGTTTAAAAAAGCCTAGGAGTAAAACATTACTTTTTTTTCTAAAGCATTTGCCCTCACCATAAGACATAATAAAATCAAACAAAACAAAACCAAATAAAAACAATGAAAACAAAATAATGAAAGCATTACAAGACTTCAAAAGCACATAATAGGAAATAAAAAATGCCTACCATAATACATATGTTACCTTCCAAACAGCTGCCCAGGCCATCAGACATAACAAAATTCAACCAAACAAGACATAATAAAACCAAATGAAGCAAAACAATGAAAATGATACAGGAGTTCAAAATAAGAAAACAGGAAATTAACAGTGATTACCACCTTCTCTTTTTTGACATTTCCTCCCTTATCACTTTCACAATATCTATTGTACATGTTGGATCTCACTAACATCTTCAGTTTTTTGTGCTAACATATGTTCATCTATCTGTGTTGGAAGCATTTCAATCAAGATCATGCTCTTAAATTGCATCCGTTTTCCTACAAGATAATTGAGATTATCCTTCTTTATTGCTGAGTAGCTTTCCATTGGATAAAAATACCGTATTTTTCTTATCCATTCTGTGGTTAATGAGCAAGTTAGCCCAGCTTTTTCCTGGTTTCCTGTGGCATGGGACATTGTTTTATCTCCTTTAACTTTCATTCTATGAATTTCCTTTAAAGTTAAAAATGTTTCTTGTGTACAGCATATGGGTCTTGTTTCTTGCTATACTATCCCTGTGTTTCTTTTTATTGGTGAATTGAGACCATCTATATTAATGGTTAAAACTGGCATACATTGGCTCATCTCTGCCATGCTATCCTTCTGCCAGTGGCTCATCTCTTTTTGCCTCTGTTGAGTTGCCTGCCCTACTCAGTGGTGCCTCTCTGCTGATATTCCTGAAATATGGTCATCATTATCTCTCTCTAGAATATCCTTCAGCACTTTTGCAGGGTTAGCTTGGTGGTCATGAATTCCTTTATTTGTGCTTTATTTTGGAAGTACTTTATTTATCTATTAGTTTTCAAACATAGTTTTACATGGTATATCAATCTGGCTTAGAAGTTGTTTTCTTGCAGGACTTGAAACACGCCAAGATCTTCCTGCCTTCATGATTTGTGTTGAGAGGTCTGTCACGATTCTGATGGGTTTTCTTTTAGGTGATCTGTTTCCTTTATCTAACACTATTTAATTTTCTATTCTTGTGCTGAATTTCTGGGATCTTGCTTACTATATATCTGGGTATAGATTTGGTCATGGCTAGTTGCAGATTTGTATAACTTATTTATCTTTATGTCAGGTCCTTTTCCCATATTTGGGAAGTTCTCAGCTATTATTTCTGTAAATATTATTAGTATGAAATTTATGTTGACTCCAGCTTTTTCAGTGACACTTACCACTCAAATTATTTTTCTTTCTGCCACCTTCTGCTGTTAAATTTTTATTTCCTGGTTCCTAATTATTTTTTAGAGATCTTTCCTTTCATGAACACGAGCTGCAAACCTGTCTTCAAGGTCTGAAAGTCTATCTTCTGTTTTTTTTTTTTTTTTTTTTTTGAGTGGTTTAGACACCTCTCAGTGGAGTTTTTAATTTTCTGGGTATCTCTTTGAATCAGTTTGCTACATTGTAATTCCTTCCTACATTGTTCATTTAAGGTTCCCATCATTTTCCTAAGCTCTTCTTTTTTTAATCTATGTTTCCTTTAGATATGCTCAGTAATTCTCTCATTATGTCTGTAATTTCTTCTTTTCCCTGAGTTATTGTTTCTAATCTGATTAGAAATGACTCATAAAGTCATTTCTTGAGTTCAGTTGCTATCCTTTCAGAGATTTCAGGTATGATGTCCATTTTCTTCCATGTCCATATTTGCCAGACTTATTCTGTATGGACAGGAGGCCAGAGACTGAATTTTGCTGCGTCATCTTGACATTTTCCTGAGTTCCTCTAGACAAGCTGATTGTGGGGCCCTGGGTATTTCCTATGTTGGCTGCTCATCTGCAGTATAAGAGAATGGGCCAGGTACCTGAGTTTCTTTGAACTCAGTTTCCCAGTGAGCGAGTAGGGTATGTGGCAGGCTTCTACATACCCAAGTGGCTGCACTAATTCTTCCCCAGTGGCTGTGGGTCTGAAGTGGCAGGGCTGCTTATTTTTTGCCTGTGTGGCTAGGCTACACCAGGACTCCCCTGAAATTGGCAGGAATGTAAGGGCATGCCTATCTTATTCTCCTGGCCCATGCAGCCAGACTGCAGGAGGCAAGTTTTTCAATAGTAGCAGGCATGTAATAGCATGTCTGGATGGTTCTCCATGCCCTCCCTGCTTACCTGGGGGAAGCAACCATCCTGATGATGACAGGCACACAGGGTCTTTTCTGGCTGTTTATTCTCACCTGCACTAGCTGCCTGAAGAAAGGAAATGTCCTGAGGGAGACAGACTTGGAGGAGCATGTCTGGCTGCTTCTTCCTGCTCATGCTAGTTCTGTTCTTTATTTCTCAAGGCAAAGTCTCACTATATGGATCATGATGGCCTTAATCTCACTATGCATCCCAGACTGCTCTCAAAGTTGTGACAATACTCTTGCATTTGCCTCCCTACTATGATTGGAAATGAAACATATTTTTAAGGTAGAATGCAGGACTGAAATGTTAATGTAAACATTATCAGCAATTTTAAAACTAACATTTGAATTATGCATTTTATTAAGTATTTGAGACAATATATTTTGCATTTTAATTTTGTAACTAAAATGCCTACTAAAAATACACATCTATGAATTGAGGTTTAAAGTTGTCATTTCCATTAAAAATATTCAGTTTTTAAGAAAATGAGACCAAAGAGAATTTTAAGGTTATCTTAATTATATTAATTTTTGTAATCAAGTTTGGAGATAAGATATGAAAAGACATAGTTTATGCACTATGACCAGCTTTATTATCACTTTTGATGATTATCATTAAAGTTTTAAAAACAACCTCAAAAGTATAATTTACATTTTGAGGAAATAGAACATTCTCAGAATTAAACATAAATAATTTTTTACAATAAATCACTTTAAAAAGCTTGCTAAATGCTTTTAAAATTATATACTATATTTTTATTTTCAAAGAAAACATTCTTTTAACTTATTAAGTAATTTGTATTTTGCTTCAAAACTTGCTTATTCAACATTTTTCTTTTATTTGTACATATCTTTTGTGTGAAATGATACATTCACCTGCGATAGCTGACACCTGAACAAAACACATCTGAATTAGTTCCTTTTCCCCTTTTTCTACCCTTTCCTTCCATCTCTTCATCTGCTACACTCTTGCCAAACATCTACCATCCTGTTTACTATAAATACTTTTTACTTTGCTATTTAAGAATGTATCAGTTTTCCCATATAAGATGAGACATATAATATTTAAGCTCATGTATCTGTTTTACTTCATTTAATATTGTGGTCTCCAGGGGTATCTATTTTCCTCTAAATGACTCGTTTATTCTTGTTTATAGTGTGACATTATTCAATTGTGTATATATATCACATTTTGTAACCACATCACAATTTAGCTACTATGTTTGTGGAGGAAGATGAAATATTCTTGTTTAATTTACAGTTATCTAATAACCACAGAGGTTGAACATTTTTTCATGTATTTATTAGCCATTTGTACTTCTAACAAATGTCTATTTCAGCTGCCCATTTTATGATTGAGTCTTCTATTTAGGAGAGTAAAATGATTTTGTGGTTTTGGGATATTGTAGATACCAGACCTTGGTCAAATATGTAGTTGGAAAATTTCCATTCCATTCTGTGTTGCTTATTTCATTTGTTGTGCAGAAGTTGTAGCCAACAAATCCCATTTGTTGATTCTTGATGTAATTTCTTGTAAAAATGAAGTGCTGTTCAGAACTGTATGCCTATGCCTAGGCCTTTCAAGAGTTTTACATATTTTATATTCCTATATATTATTTGATTTTAGTATTTTGAACCTTTTGAATTTAATTTAGTACACTGTGAGAGTTAATCTTGTGCATATGGGCAGCCACTTTTCCTGGTGTCATTTGCTATAGAGACCATCTTTACTGTAATGTACGTTTTTGCTCTTTTGTAAAAACCATACTGCAGGATGTACTGGTGGATGTTTCTACCCACTCTATTCTGGTCTATCGATCCATGTATTTGTTTTTAATGCCAGTATCATGCTGTTTTTATCACTGTAACTTCGTAATGTAACCGGAAATCCAGAAGAGTGATGCTTCTTGCATCAATCCTGTAGCCTAGGTTAGGTTTTGCTATTCAGAGTTTCCTTCTGTGCCATAAAAATTTTAATATTGTTTTCACTATTTCTTTGAGAACTGTTGCTGGTATTTTGATGAGGATTGCATTAAATTCATATATTAGTTTTAGAACTGTGCTCATTTTTGACCATACAGCTCTGCCTATCTATGAACAGAGGATAGTAATTTCTTGTGTTAAATTTTTCCTAAGTATTTTATTTTTATTGGTACTAATATGTATTATTAGTAGTATTAGTATTAGTATTTAGTATTAGTATTATTTTTCCAATTTCTTTTTCAGTGATTTCAATGTTGATGTACAAGATTGCTGTGCTCAGGTTGTTATGCATTAATTTTGTGTCCTGTGATGTTGCTGAACTTGGTTATAAATTCTAGGCATCTTTTGGTGGAATTCTTATGGTTTTTATTACTGTTTCAATTTTATTAGCTGTTATTAATCTAACTTTTTACATCTTCCTCATTCAGCTTTTATAATTCACTTTTATCTTGGAATCTATCAATTTCTTTGGGATTTTCCAATATGTTACAGTAAAAGTTTTTTAGTCACTAAAAATCATCTTGATTTTGGCTGTTTGCTGTAATTTCACCTTTTCCACTTCTGGTAGACCTTATATTGTCTTTTTTTTCCTTTTTTGCTAATTTTGTTTGTATATTATGTTTATTATCTTGAAGAGCCAGCTATTGATTCACTCACTCTTTATATTTTTGAACACCTCAATTTCATTATGTTTTGCTCCTATCTTTAAAATGTCCTTTTCCCCACTCTCTTTGGATTTGAATTGTTCAAGTATATGGACGAGCTTGAAATGCATTGTTATTTAATGTATCTAGGCTAACTTTGCCTTCCAGATATGCACATTCATAGTCACAAACTTTCTACTTGATACTGCTTGCATTATATCACACAGATTCTGTGATGTTTCACTGGTATTATCATTTAATTCTAGGAATTGTCAAATTTCTTCTGTGCTCTACTAAGTATGTAAGTGTATAATGTTTAATTTCCATGTATTTGGTTAATTTCTGTGGTTTAAGTGCTATTTACTTCTATGTTCATTGTACTATGATCTAATAATATGCATGAATTAATTTTACTGTTTCATATATATTTAACCAGCCTTTAAGTGCTTGCATATGGTATTTTTTATTTTTTTTTTATTTTAAAGAGAATAAAACTAAAGAGGACATAGCAAAGCAAATCAGAATAGAACAATATAAGCAATACAGACAACTGGGTATTAATAGTAACTGCCATAATGTCTCTTTTCTTTGAAATAGTTGAGCATAACCTTTGCACACAATAATATCAAACATAACAAAATAATATAAAAACCACTCAAGAGAATGAAAGTATCACAGGGCATTCAGAACCAAATAACAGAAAATGAACAATGGCTGCTATAATATCTCATTTTACATAAAAAAGTGTTTATACTATCATGCATATTAAAATCCAATAAGACACAAAATGATAGAATCAATGGAAAAGGTAGAAAAAAAGCATGGTATGACTTAAAAGCAAGATGATTTTAAATCAGTAATGGTTGCCATGATGTCTTAGTTTTTTCAAAGCAGCTGTTCATATCATCACACATAATAAAATCAGACAAAACAGAATAAAACAATTCCAACCAATGAATGAAAACATTATAAGACTTCAAAGCACTGTAATGGGGAACCATGATTACCATAAAATCTTATGTACTCTTACCATTTCTTACACTAGAGAGACTATACAATATTTATACATGTGAGTTTGATTTATTTCACCTATGAGTGTGGTCTCAAGTTGCATTTATTTATTTATAAATATCTCAATGTGATCATTCTTTATAGCTGAGCAGTACTCCCTTGTATAAAAATACCACATCTTTTTTATTCATTCCTTAGTTGAGGGCACTTGGGTTGTTTCCAAGATCTGGCTATTACAAGTTGTGCTGCTATAAACATGCATACACTTGTATCACTGTGTATGTTTTCATTTCTTCTGGGAATATGCCCAGAAGTGGAATAGCTGGGTCAAATGGGACTTCCAATCACAGTTTTTTGAGGAACTTGCAGACTGACTTGCACAGGGGTTGTATCAGTCTATACCCCCACCAACAGTGCAGAAGAGTGCCTTTTTCCTCACAGCCTTCTAGCATTTGTTGTTGGTAGTTTTCTTGATCCTGGTCACTCTTTCTGGAGTGAGATGGAGTCTCAGTGTGGCATTAATTTGCAATTCTCTAATGACTAAAGATGCAGAACATTTTTTTCATGTATTTATTTGCTACTTGTATTTCTTCATCTGAGAACTGTGTACTCATCTCAGGTGGCCATTTTTGGATTGGGTTCTTGAATTGCGGGTATCTGATTTTTTTCTAGTTCTTTATGAGTTCTAGACAGAATTGCTTTGTCTGAGGGAGCTTGTACTAAGATTTTTTTTCCCATTATGTGGGTTTTCTTTTCACTATACAGATTTCTTTCAATGTAAAGAAACTCTTTAATAAGATGTGATTCCAGTTATTAATTCTGGGAAGAATTTCCTGAACAGTTTGATTCTTGTTCATGAATTTTCTACCTACTCCTATGTTTTCAAGATTTTTACCTACTTTATCTTCCAAAAGATTTAGTGTTTCGGTTTTAATATTTAGATCTTTGATCTATCTTGACTTTAGTTTAGTACATGATGATAGGCATGGGCCTAGTTTAGATTTTGGCATATGGAGAGCCTATTTTTCCAGCACCATTTATTAAAGAGACTATCATTTTCCCAGTGAACATGTTTGGCCCCTTTATCAAAGATAAGGTGGCTGGGTATGTTTGTAGTTGTAGTTGTATCTTTTAATCTATTCTATTGATCTTCAGGTCTGTTTTTATTCCAGTACCATGTTGATTTTTTTTTTTTACAGTAGCTTTGTAGTATAACTTCAGGTCAGGGATTGTGATGCCTCCTGCCTTGCCTTTGCTGCTTAGAGTTACCTTTGTTATCTAGGTTTCTTCTGGTTCCAGATGAATTGTAGGAGTGATTAGTCTAGATCTATGAGGCATGTTGGTGGTATTTTGATTGAGTTTGCATTGAACCTGTATCACAATTTTGGGAGAATGGCTATTTCCACAATATTTATTTTTCCTATCCATGAACAAGGGATGTCTTTCCATTTTCTGAGGTCCTCTTTGATTTCTTTTTTCAGGGTATTATAATTTTTTACGAATAGATCTTTTCTTCTTTTGTTAGATTAATTCCTTAGTATTTCATTTTTTTGGATGCTATTGTGAAGGGTGGTGCTTCTCTTATTTATCAGTGATTTTGTTGTTAGTGTATATGAGTGCTATTGATAAAAGTGTTGACTTTGTATCCAGCTACATTGCTGAATTTATGTACTATATCTAAGAGTCTTTCAATGGAGTTTTGGGGGTCTTCTATGTAGAGTATCATGCATCTGTAAAAAAGGATACTTTAACTTCCTCTTTTCCTATCATTACTCCTTTTATTTCTCTCTCTTGTCTAATTGCTTTGGCTAGTATTTCCAGTACTATTTTAAAAGGAGTGGGGATAATGGATATCTTTTTCTTGTGCCTGATTTTAAGGTAAAGGCTTTCAGTTTTTGGCCATTTAATATGATGCTTGTTGTTGGTTTGTAATAGATGGTCTTTATCAAATTGATGTAAAGGCCATATGTTCCAATTCTCTGTAAGTTTCTTATCATGAAAAAATGTTGGACCTTATCAAAAGCATTTTCTGCATCTATAGAAATGCTCATGTGATTCTAATTTTTGGCTCTTGATATGGTGGATTACATTTATTGATTTACACATGTTGAACCATCCCTGCATTTCTGAGATGAATCCCACTTGGTCGTGTGGTATTATGTTCTTGATGATTTGCTGCATTCTGTTTGCCAATGTTTTATTGAGAATTTTTCCATCTATGCTCATTAGGGAGATTAGCCTGTAGGTCTCTTTTTTAGTTGGATCTGTCTCAGATTTTGGTACAAGAGCAATATTTGCTTCCAGGAATGACTTAGGAAGAATTGCTTCCCTTTCAATTTCATTGAAGATTTTCAGTAGTTTTGGGATTAAGTCTTCCGTGTGTTTCTTGTCAAATTCTGCAGTGAATCTGTCTGGGTCTGGGCTCTTTTTGTGGGTAAGGATTTAATTACATTTTCTATTTCATTAATAGAAATTGAGTCATTCAGCAATTTTACATCTTCTTGCTCCAGCTTTAGTAGTTCATATGTTTCTAGGAATCTGTCCATTTCTTCTGTGTCATCAAATCTAGGAGAGTAGAGGTTTTCAAAATTGGTGTTGATTTCTGTATTACCACATGATCCATACTGATTTCACCTTTTTCATTCCTCATTGCTTGAGTTTGAGTTTTTTCTTTCCTTTTAAAAATAAGGTTGGCTAAAGGCTTTTCAATTTTATTTATTCTTTCAAAGAACCAACTCTTTGATTCATTGGATTGTTTTCTTAGTCTCTATTGCATTAATTTTTGCTCTGATCTTTATAATTTCCTCCCTTATTTTGGCTTTGGGCTTGACTTCCTCTTCTTTTTCTAGATTTCTGAGGTTTTTCTAGATGTCAAGCTTTTTATTTGGGTTTGTTCTGTTTTCCTAATGTGGGAATTCACCACAATAAATTTTCATCTGAAGATTGCTTACATTGCATCTTATAGATCTCAGTAAGTTGTATTTGTATTTTCATTTGCTTGTAGATTTTGTTTAATTTCTTTTTTAACTTCCTGTGTGACCTAATTAAGAATATATTGTTTAATTTCCATGTATTTGTGGACTTTTTGAAGTTTCTTTTGTAAGATTGCTCAAGTGTATTATTCAATTTTGATGTGTTTGTTGGTTTTTTGCAGCTTATTTTATCATTAATTCTAGTTTTGATAGTGCTATGATCCAATAACACACATGGGATAATTTCTATTCTTTTTCATTTACATAAATATGTTCTGTGGACTATTATATGGTCTATTTAAGAGAATGTTCCATGTACTGCCAAGAAGAATGTATATTCTCACGTTGTTGGATGGATCACTCTGTATATATCTACCAAGTCCATTTGTTCACAGGTGTGATTCAATTCTGTTATTTCTTTGTTGATTTTCTGTCTGGTTGAAATGTCCCTTTGTGTCAATGACATGTTAAAGTCTCCTGTTATAATTGCATTATTGCTTATTTGACTTTTCATATCTGTGAATACCTATTTTGTATAGATGGGTGCTCCAGAATTTGTATAGCTGGGTGCTCCAGAATTTGGTGCATATATATTTAAGATTGTTATTTCTTCCTCTTGAAGTTTTCCCCTAACTAGTATGTAGTGACCTTCTTTATCTCTTTAGATCAGTCTTTGTTTGAAGCTCACATTATCTTCAAATAGTATAGCTACCTTTGCTCTATTTTTGGGTTTCCTGTTGCATGAAGTATTGTTTTCCATCCTTTTACTTTCAGTCAGTGAGTTTCCTTTTGGGTTAGATGGATTTCTTATAGACAGCATATTTTTGGATATTGTTTCTTGATTCATTCTTGCCACTCTGTTTCTTTTAATTGGTGAATTGAGACAACTTACATTAATGGTTATAACTATTATATATTGGCTTGTTTTTGATGTGTTATCTTTCTGCTGTTGCATCTTTACCTTTCCCCTCTGTTTAATTGTCCGCCTTGCTTAGTGTTTTTTTTTTTTTTGTTGTTGTTGTTGTTTTTACTATGTGTATCTAGAATGTCTTTCAGTATTCTTTGCAGAGTTGGTTTGGTGATCATGAAGTTCTTTAGCTGTTCTTTGTCATGGAAATATCTTACTTCCCCATCCATTTTGAAGGACAATCTTGAAGGATAGATTAATCTAGATTGGAAGTCATTTTCCTTTAGGATCTGAAATACTTTGCTCCATGCTCTGCTTGACTTCATGTTTGTGTTGAGAAGTATGCTGTGACTCTGATAGGTTTTCCTTTATAGGTGGTCTCTCTTTTGTCTCTAACAGCTTTTAATATTCTTATTTGGGGTTCTGGGATGGTGATTATTATAAGTTTGGGTGTAGTTTCATTTTGGTTATTGCTATTTGGAGTTCTACATGCTTCACTAATCCGTATGTCAGCTTCCATTCGCATATTTGGGAAATTTTCAGCCTTTATGTCTATAAATAGCCTCTTGATATCATTTGTGTTGTCCCTTTCTTTTTCATTTATTCCTATCAAACTTATGTTGTTTTTCTTTGCATCACCTTGCAACTGTTGAATTTTGCCTTATTTCCTGATTTCTTATTATTTTTAAAATATCTTTCCTTTTTGTTCACCAGTTGCAGTCTTGTCTTTGAGGTCTGAAATTCTGTCTTCACTTTTGATGAGCTGATTTTGACTACGTTCTGTGGAATTTTTGATTTCCTGTATATCTCTTTGAATCTGCTTCATGCATTCTGTTTGTTTCTTATAGTGTTTATTCAGGGAGTCTATCTTTTTGTTCCTCTTATTTTTAAACTGTGTCTTCTTTAGATGGATTCAGCATTTCTTTCATTACTTTTATCATTTCTTTTTTATCTGGGATATTATTTCTTATTTGAGTTCTTTTATAGTTTCTGGGAGTTGTTTCTTTGTTTCAGTTGACATCATTTCAGGCATTTCAGGGGTATGTCTTTTTTTTTTTTTTTCCTATGTAGATGGATCCTAGTGTTTCTTGGGATGGGCTGGTGGTTTGAGATTGCATTTTGGTCTTTCATCTTGTCATTTTCCTATATTTCCATATTTTGCATAATGTTCCAAATCTTCCTGCAGGAGTGCTGGAAATCATCTGGTTTACCCTCTACTTCTGGGATGAATGGAGGTACTTATCATGGCTCAATGAGACCTGCAGGACCTTCTCTGCCTCCCCCATTGATTCAGGCAGCTAAGTGGGCTCCTAACCACTGGGAGCAATGTCCCAAAGTTCTCCCTGAGCCAGTGCAGGTGTTCTGGAACTCACCCCCTGCTGCCTCAGCTCCCCAGATTGAAAGAAGTGTGCAAAGAGTGTTCCAGGCAGGCCTGTGGATCCTGCCATGCCACCTGCAGTGTTTGAGGCAAATGTGGTATTTTTAGAGAAAGTTGTATCTGGGACTCATAGAAATAAAGCAATTGTAGGTATATATGAACCAAGTACCAGCACATCAAACTTCACAAAAATAAGCACTATTGACCTTAGAGATCAGATAGATATGAACAAATTTTAATAGAGTACCTCAAGAATCTCCTATTGCAAATAAAACTGGACAAAGAAAATCAGAAAAGAAATGTCAGAGTTGAGCCATACTTTTGAGCAAATGAGTATAATAGATGTCTAATGTGTTCCACTCAAAAACTGAAGTTTTACCTGTACAAAAATAATCACTGAAAATTGGTACAGTACCACAAACTTTTTAAGATGCCATGAAATTTAAAGTACAAATTACTCGTGGGAAAAGATGAAAGACCTAAAATCAATAATTTAAGCATTTACCTAGAAACCCAGATAAAAAAGAAAGAATTGCAACAAGCTAATGAAAATAAGCAGTAAAATTTTAAGCAAAGTTTAGTAAACAAGAAAAGTGTAGAGAAAATTAGCCAGAAGAAAAATTGATTGACTAATTGATTTATAATGAAGCTAAACAATGAGAAAGAGAATAAATTACCAGAACTTAAAGAGGCATTATTAATACTGATCTCATGATTATTTAAATTGCAATAAACTGGGAAGAACTTCTCAAAAAGTAGCTTATAATAAATATGAATTTCTTAAATGAATTAAATTAATTTTAACAAAAAATGAATTCAACAGATACAATATGTCTGAGTGTTGTTGATTTAGTTTCTATATATATACTCATGGTCACCATTAAAAAAATTTGTTATTAAGGCCTTGGACGCAAGAGGCAAATATTTTATCTTTCAGCTACAACTTAAGGCTTTACTGCTGTTATTTCTCTAATTTAGTATTTCTTTCCTTTTATAAGCTTGCGTTCTGTAGAGTATTTCAGTTGTTCTATGAAAAAATAAACCCTGAGTCGAGCTTGGCTGTGATTCTGATTATGACAGTACTGCCAGGAAAGTCAGTCCAGAGCAGAGCTGACACACATTTTATGAAAATGTGTTTTCTAACATGAATCCTTCTAAAAGCAGAGTAGACAACTTTGAATTGTGAAGCTACCACCACAAATTTACCATTCTGATGATTTTAGAGATTATTTAAAAATACTTCTGATTTTAAAATTTGAGTTTCACTGCTTTTTTCTAACATTTTGTCATCATTGAAAATAGCAGAAAGAGTAGTTGATATATTTCTTTTTTCTTCTTTCACATTTTGCTTTTTTTTTTTCATGAATGAGGGTTTGATATGCCCGAATACTAATAATTTAAATAAATGCCACTCCATTATTATTTATTTTATAAGATTTTCCAGAGGAATACTTTAATATGCTATTGGGGAATTTTTATTTATAATAATTATTACTAGGACTGGTAGCTACTTTCCAAATGTATATTTATTTTCTTAGACAGGACATACACACTCATTAATTTTCTTGCAATCACATATCTCTCACAGTCTCAATGATTTCAGAGATTTGATGGTTTCATTATAAAATCTGCTTTTGCTCTTTTGAGTTAGATATTCTTACAAAATACTTTTTTTGTTTTGCAGAAAATATGCACCATTTTTTCTATATTGTGTAATCCTTCCAATACATTTAAGACAATGTCCTAATATAATCCCACTTAAAATTTTCAATACTAATTTTGAAGTTGTTGTTTTCCAATTTCAAAGTATCTATGGGCATCTAGTCTATAGTTTTGAGAGGTTTTTTTTTTTCCTTTTTTAAAGGTATACAACAGCATATTCATCTTAGTTTCAAAGCCATTCTAAAGTTTATGTTTAGTAGAATCTTTGGAGAAATTTAAAGACTCTTCTTATGCACCTTTTTGACAGTTTTTTATGAGAGTATTTTTTTCCTGAGTTGGTCAATTTGTTATTCATTTCATGAGTCTAACATGTTACACCATAAGCTTTATGTTTTTTCTCAAATGCTAAAGGCCTACATGGTTGTTGGATGTACTGCTGCTATGCCAAAGGGATGGGGCTTCCAGTTAATGACAGACTTAGATCTTGTGCTAACCTAGCTCAAAGAGTTTTTAATTGTTTGGAACTTCACCCCAAAAGAATACAATTAAAAAGCAATATAACCATTTTTTGATTATAGTTCTTCTTATCCTTTGAGAAAGGATACAGAAAATTTGCTGTATTAATATTTATAACTTGAAACTCTTTAGTGTTGCGTAATTGTTCCTTGGAGATATGATGTGTGAGCTGTTTACATGAGATGGATGGAACCATGAATTTATAAGCACATGCTCCATTAAACTCAGGGTGTATTGCTTCTTAATTTACATCTTTCTTTGGGCTATGAAGATTATTCTGGCAATTTCTAAAGAGCTGTTCCAAAATCTGTAGATTCATCTCCCAAGGCTCCTTTTTACTCTTTGATATGAAAGTCATTTGGTGGATAGAAACTTCACCAAGCACTTCTCAGATGAATTCCTCACTTATCATATTTGGCTTATGGCAATATGGTAACTTTAGAAAAAACACAAATCACTAACTTACTCTAATGGAACAGGGAAATGTATATCTAGAAGACAAAGTGTATAATTACATTTTTATGAGCAATCATGTAAATAGATTACAAAGAAGTTCTTTTAAATAGCATAGCCAAATAGAAAGGAAGAAAAAATGTCACAAAGCAGACTAAAAAATCCTTTTTTCTGACTTCCGGACTGCTCTATCTAACAAGTTGAATGCATTGACTTTTTTTCTGCCTAAAATATACTTAATTAATTAAGGGTATCAATAATCATAACCTTAGTAGACTAAGAAAAGAGATTAATACCTAAAGTTTGAAAACTAAATACTGTTTTTATGTAAAAATTAAAAGCTTCCTAATATACCCAAATTATCATACTTATCAGCAATTTCTCTTAGGAAAGAATTAAAATATTTTACCTTTTATGTAAGAGAGAATGTTTACAGTAATTCTGAAAGACATTATCCTTCTCTTTCATAGGTATAATAAAATTATTTATTTGATCAAAATATATGGCTATGTATAAATTCAAAATATTGTTTAATAACTTTTAGTTATTTTCCTAGCACTGTGGTGGACCACCAGTGGCCTCAAAACTTAAAAGAAGAGAGATATATTTAGTTCAGGATTTCAAAGGGTTCAGTTCATGGATCCAGAGCAAAGGGGGTAGGTGGAATAATTTTCTGAAGAAAGATGTTTGGACTACTGCAGACAGAATGGGGAGAGAAACAAAAGCCACAGTGAGAGATACACCCCCAAAATATATAACCCAGAGATGCTTCTCCTCCAATGAGGCCTTACCTACTTAGCAGGACATTAAGATAAGAACTCATCAAGGGGTACATCCATAGATGTGTGTAGTGTGCTCATGACACAGTCACTTTATGAAAGCTGTAACTGTTAACCTATAAGACTGCTGGTAGAGGTTTTATATATAAAGTATACTAATAACACTAAACAATTCAGCAGACATTAGCTTTTCACAAATCAGTTATACATTTTCTGTGATTCTTAGAAAAATAAGATGTCTAGAAGAAAAATAGTCAGAAAATATTTTCTGGTAATTCAGAAATCTTTGTAACCTACAGCTAACTATGGGAAACAAAAGAACAAAATTTTTTACTTCCAAGCAACTGACTTTAAGAGATTTGTATATAAAATAAGTAATTGCATAGTTAGTTTTTGGCAGTTAAATTTCTTACACTAGTTGTAGTCTAGATAAGAACTTCAGAGATTGCCTCCTGATTCCTGGATTTTTTCCTGCAGTGGAGAGGCTGATGAGAAGGGAGGTTAAGTTGTTGGGCACATGCACCTTTAACTGCTCACAAAGCATGTGATCTGATCTTCTTCAAGCTCTGTTCATAAACAGTGGTTGACATTGACTTAATAGTTTTGAAGTGTCCATAAATATATCAACTATGAAAAAAAACATACTTTCTAAAATAGAATTGTGAACTGCTCTAAGTGGAATTATTGAAAGCTAGTCACTTCTAATTATGGCTTTAGTAAATCATCAGTTTTGAATTTGGGAAAATATAATATTAAAGCTAATCTGAACTGTTTGATCATCATAATTATGTCTATGCCGTACCTCTCCATGATAACCCAGGATTACAAGTTGGAAATATTTTTATATTTAATATTTCTTCAATATACAGGAGTTTTAACTCTATATTCATCCTTGTTTTCTTCCTACATGATTGTAGACAAAAGTCATAAGACCAAAGTTTTCTTTCGGTAACGGTCACTAGAGTGTAGGGACGTTTCACTGAGGAAATCTAAAGAACTTGAGCACCATGGTGCGATGATTATTTTATAAGGCTTATTAATTCATCCATACCAGGGCCCAAGAATGAACAGGAAATGCACAAAGGACTAAATCAAATACAAATATACAGCACGTATATGTGAACAAAACCTTTGATTAAATGTTTAGCATCTACCATGCATAGAGTGAAACATACATATCTTGGTCTTGCTGCAGTCGGGTAAGATTTATGTTTTCCACATTTTACCAATGAGCTAAATTACTCATTAAAGTCCTAGAACTAATAGCACTCAATTGACATTTGAGTTGCATTCAAGAGAATGCTTTAAGCAGACAGTATGACTTGGGCAGTGGAAAGAACAGTAAATATTCTTTTATAATTCTTGAGGTCAAATAAGCAAAATCATTCTGAATCTAGAAATTCTGAATATTTCATAGCTTAAAATTTAGTTCTCTCGTACATTACTTAGATTAAATCTACAAATATTTATTTCTATATTTCTTCTTCAAGTCTAATATGTTATTTACTCTCAATTCTTTCCTCAGATAAATAAATAGGTTCTTTGATCTCAAATATCAGTTTACTGATCACAATAGTTTAATGCATTATCTCAAAACATCTTACTTTTTTCCTTTTAAAAACTTTCAACTATGCCTCATTCTTTAGCAAGAAGAGTATACAATCATTATCAGACTACCAGGACTTTGAATAAAATGAACACTTTATGCACTCTCCAGGGTCATAGTTCATCATTTTTTCCCTCAGTTTTAAAAGGATTCTACAAGTCTTTGAACATGTTAACTTTTCTGACTCTGATCTCCAAACACATTCTCCTCTTCCTGAGACATATCTAGTTTCAAAAGGTTTTCTGGTTACACTCTATTTAACCTTTAAATCATGTCATATGCATCGTATCTTCAGTCCAGCTAACCTCAAAGGAAAAGTCTTATTTTACTTCACATCCAATGTCAACTATTTGTATGAATGAAATTAGTTTATAACTATAGTATTAGTCAGCTTTCCATTATTGTAATAAAATACTTGTGGTAATCAACTTCCAAAGAAGAAAGTTTATTTTGCTTAGTGCTTTCAGAGATTTTTGTCTGTGCTCAGTTGGTCCCATTATTTGGGGGCCCCTGACCAAAACTTTATATATATATATATATATATATATATATATATAAAGAATATATGCTAGTATATATATATATATATATACTTTTTTCTTTTTAATTTTTAATTTTTTTTAGTATTCGTAGGCAGGACTTGCTATGTGATTCACACTGTCATCAGATTCATGATCATCTGCCTCAGTCTTCCAAGTGTTATAAAATGTTTTCAATAAAATCAATGACTAAATGATTACTCCTCTGTGATTTTGTGTATTGAATTCTAAAGTCAGTTTAGAATGCTACACTTTAAAAAACTTAAAATAGAAGAAAGTCATGTTAATTCTTATTCTTCAGAAATCATTTGCTTTCTTTTAGTTGAATTCTCATATTGGAACATTTTTCTTTAAGTATTTATTTTACCTTTTATGTAATTTTACCCCATGTGAGAAGGACTATGCAATAAATCTCAAATGCAAGAATATGGACATTGCAAGTAGTAGGATACAGGTAGCTTCATTACCTCTTCCCTTACTGATGATATTTTAACTCTTTAATTTTGTGGCATAACTGACTCTTTCATGCCCTATGCTATTTTGAATGAAATCCATTATAGCTAATATTTTATTATAACACCATATTTATTATTCAAATAAACAAAGAGCACATCATGTGCAAATACAGTTTTTACAATTTTGAAATAAATACAGAAATTATCCTCATTTAACAAATGAATAAAATGAGACAATCTCAAAAGAGACTTCATTTAACAAGTATCAAGGAAAGTTTTTAATCTTTGAAGGCAATATATGTAAACTTTCCCATAAATAATGCCCAAAGAATATATGCTAGTAAAGCTAAGATTGTCAGAGTACTTAGTAAACCTTTTGTCTATTCACAACACAATAACATACTTGCACTCAATGCAGAAAATACAAATTGGAACAGAGACCCTGGATCAATTTCTAGTCAGTCCATGATTTTGTATGCATGCAAGAGAAAAACTGGAAATATCAGCAGTTATCAATAATCAAATGCCTGGTGGAACTGTATGCTTCTTGACATTAGCAATTCTCATGATATTTTATATTTTTCTACTTTTATCATAGTGATTTCTTTGACTCATAGTTTGTATCTTTAACTACGAAACAGTTTCATTTTGTTCAAGAAAATGGTCGTTAAATGTGTTTAGATTTTTTCAAATGCAAAAAATACAAAGGAGATAATATATTTGCAAAGTGCCATTTTCTTAGCAAATTTTAATATCTTAGTCAGGAAATGACTTATGAATACTTTAGAAACCAATTTGGTTATAAGTAGAATATTTGCAGAAACGTTAACTCCTCATATCATGAGTTAATAGAAATTCAAATAATTGTTCTATTTGTCTTAAAAGAATACTCATTTTAATTTGATGACTGTTTTTAAAAAAATTATATTTCCTTTCTGAAGTTCAAAATAATTATATACAAGCAAAATTATATATTTATAATTATCTAGAATATACATATTCTATGTATTTATATAAAGTATGTATTTATCTTTATATAGAATATATATTTATATTCTTCCTCATTTAAAGCTGAACCAAGAAAAATTTTCGGCAAGCATAATGAATGACTTAAAAGAGGTACAGGTTGAAAAATGACCAAAGTTGTGTCTTCCAGTTGTGTGTTCAATTCTTCATTCTTCATTGAAATCAGACATAGAGAAATGAGTGGGCCTTCTCTTGAACAGGATATTGGAGTTCTTAAACTAATTTAACTGAACTTGAAGTCACACCATTGCATGCCAACCTTGAACAAGCTAACATGGGAAAATCATGGATGAAACACTGAGCAGGACAGGAGATGTGCTAAGTAAAAATTCAAACATGAGTACAGCAAGGAATAGAAAATAACACAATCTGCAGTCCTAGCCGGAAGACAAGGTCATTTTCTAGAAAGGTGTTTTCAGTGTTTGTGAGCTGTAACTTGTCTCCAACTGGGACACTGAGGTATTCTCTGTATTCCCGCAGGAGACTGCTTTCACATCTTAGGCTCATCTGAATGATTCAGGAGCCTTAACACTGTGTATTTCCTGATTAGAATAGTCTCTGACAAACAGTTTTACTGGGGAGCACATGTTCATATTTTGCTTTATTATATATATGACAAGGACAACCCTCCATAAGGTACATACAAGAACTGCTTTTTGCTTTTTCATTTTTATGCCAGTGGCCAAATTGTGGCCTGACGTATTTACTTTTAGAACCCTAATAGGATGAACTTTTATAAAATCAAAACTGTATAATTGCATCAGAAGAATTTGTTGAGAATAACCAAACACTACATACTGATATTCCAGGCTATCACTTTACAAGGGCCGCTTGTAGGAGAAGAGACACACACTTGATTTCCCAGAAGCCGACCACATCCCTGACCATGCTAGGAAAGGCAACTATAAGGCATCATGCTCCAAGCTGGAGAGGAGACTCTCTGGTCATTATCTACCTATGATCCTCGTGGTGTGGGGAATCTCTTAAGCCAAGTCAGTAGGAGCACCCAGATTCCATGCTTCCACCTTCCAGTTTAATTGATTGGTCTCCACACTCTGAGAAAAAGGTTGAATATTTCAGAAACCAGCTCCAGGGCAGGCATGGCATAAGCCTCTTCCTCAGTGCGTCTTTCACATGGTCCAGTAAGTTGTTACTTCAAATTAGGAAACACTGATGGAACAGACAGCCTGGTGGGTCCATGTCTACATGTGCCCTCATGGCATGAGAATGTCCCTGGAAGACTAGGTCTTCAGCTGACTTTCCCCTTCTCAGTATGTCGTGAATCAGAATTCAGACATGTCTGAGAAAGTTACGCTCAAACCAGACCTGCCATGTTATAATGAAGACATGTTTGTCAAGTTAAAATGCATTTCACTATTTGGCTGATCACCTTTCAGTATTTCACATGCTGTGCTATGCCAGTGTTCATTTATATCATTATCCACTGCACCAAAGATGATAAAGGAGGATCAGAGATGGGATTTAGTTTCTTTTTTCATTGTCATTATTATGCATCTATTTTTAGTTTGGAATATCAAAAAGTTTTAGTTTATAACTAGTATGAATCCAGTTGCTACATGGAATGGAAATTTCTCTTCTGTTTTAATAATTTTGGGTCCAGAACTAGATAATACATTAATCCCAGTTAAATCTGTATAGATCTTATGCCCATGTTAGATCTTGTGTTTGATCTGATTTGGCTTTAGAACTCTTGTTTTCCAAATAGTTCTTGGTGTTCTGTAAAGGTGGATCCTTAACTCTCCTTTCTGTCACTTTGTTTTTCTGAAGGACAATCTTTCCCTCCACTGCTCAGCTGGGAGAGACCACAGCCCTCTGTCCTCCCGTATTACAGTCGTTCTTGGGGTCATTTGTGGCTCACTGCCATGAGTTTTGGGGTTACTTTAGAAAAAGTGTCCTTATACAGTTCCCTCCTCCCTCTGAATTCATGAAGGAACACACCCCTGTCTCTGAGTGTGTCTGCTCTGGCCCAGGCAGCATTCATTGTATATTAATCAACATCTATTTTCACTGAAAGAGAGCCAAAGGGATCCCTTCACTCCCTTCTTGAAGAGAAGACATTTCTTACTTTGACAGTAAACAAGAAATAGATCCCTGGTCATGGAGGTCTGGGACATGTCTGTACAATGACATGTCACTAGAGGAGAAAGTTTCATGTTATTAAATGGTTGTTTTACTTGAACAATGATTTACATACATCACTGGTTTAAGACATTAGCATAAGACAAAGATGGCATTGAAACATTATTTTATCCAAATATACGTATAATATAATTCTGTGTTTTTTTCTTTTTTGGTATTTTGTAGTATGTTTGTATTTTTATTTTGTATTGAACAGGTTTATAGCTAGGTTCACAAGTAAAAGAAATTGGTTTCTTTATCAAAACAGAATTTCACTGTACTAAAAGCTATTTTTTAAGTTGTCTTTAAATGTCAAGGTTTTGCTATTGTTACTTCAAATATATTTTATAATGTCAATAGTAACAAATAGTTTCTTCCTTTAGATCCTGTTTCCCATATATTCTCTTTTTTTAAGGCAATGTGAAATAGTATAGAATAAATATGACAGTTGAAATATCATAAATATAAGTGCATTCTGTAAATTAGATATTGGCCATAATAAAATTTTATCTTTCAATTATTTTGATATAATTTTTATAGTTTTGAGAGTGGATTATTGTTTTAGATAAAATATAATATACTACACTCTATTTTATGTCAAATTAGTAAATTGACTGTGTGGAATAGTATCTTTGAGCAATTATTTATAGTTTGAGCATGTGATTTACCTTTTCATTTTTTCAGTGCTGGCTCAGTACCAGGGCCTCACAGAAGAGCCACGCCACTGAACTGCACACCACATTTCTATTTTTAACCAATAAAAAGCAAACCCAAACAATTAAATATATTAATATTTAATGTACTTTGTACTATACAGGTTGGTATTCAGTCATATTTAAATCTGATATGTCATGTTCAAATATATCAGTGGTAGCAATTTACTGTAACAAACTAAAATTTTATTTAACTTAATGACAAGAATAAAATATTTTATAGAAGTGTTTCATATATTTGAATATAAGATGTATCGTATATTATTTTGTTGTAATTGGTTTCTGGAAAAAATCATATTTAATCTGCAGTTTGAGTTTGTTGCCTTTGAAGTTGTTCAGCCTTAATTTCTGTGACAGATGATAGGTACCAAAGAAGTCAATGTAATCTAAAAAATTGAATTACAAATTGATTATCAGACCTTCTAGCCTGTGAATAAAAAGCTACTTATAGTAATTTTTATGTGGAAAAAGAAGTCCAAATTGATATTACAATTTTCTTATTTTTAAAATTTAAATTGAGTCCAAACTGTTTTCTTGCTAGAATATTTACTGATCAGTATAAATATATAAATGAAAAAGAACTGGGTTGTGCCAGTAATAATTTTTATCCTCTTATCAATAGTTATTTAAAACTAATTAAAAAATCATTTTAAAATTCTCAGAAGAAAGAAAATCATTCAATTAGTGATTACATCATTTTATGGGTTTCTGAAAGTAAATGATGCAATTCTTTAGATTTATGGAATTGTAAATGCACACAAATGTACATACTGGAATTCAAATGTCACCTGTGTGTCTCTGTGTTCCTTGTGTATCTCATGCAAGTTCTAAACTGGGCTTAGCAGCATCAAGTTAACAGCAGCATCAACTGTGTGTGGCATTAATGTAAGATGACTTTTTTCATTACAAACCTGAGCATTTTCTGAATGCACTGCACATCTACAATCAAAAATGTACGGCCTCATATGGTGTGCACAGATGCATATATATTTTTTCTGAGATGGTAGAATTTAGAGCTCAATCTATGCTGTTATTTTGGGATTTTCTGATATAAATTTTTTATACTCTTGGAAAGTTAATATTATTAGTGTTAATATCATTTTCAAGTCTATCGCAATATACTTATACACAAAGTATCAGGGACTTGGCCAAGATCCCCAGTCTGCCAAGAGAGTAAATGGCAAAGGCTTAAATAAGTCACACAAGTAGTACAATGTCAGGGCTTCAGGAGAATCAGAACCCTCTAGCAGAGTTTGGAGACCTTGGGGCTGAGACAATGAATATCTCTGGGCAGCCTGTATTTATTTAGTTTTCAAATAAGGAAGAGATTAGAGTGGAAAACACAGAAAACTGAGCAGGGCCTTGGGAGCAGTTCGTGGATTTTTCCAAGTAACAGACTATGTTAATTTAGGAGAACTACTTTATGTTAATTTGGAATATCTTAAGGAGAAAGTCTCCAGATTGAATTTCACTACAGTAATCTCTGCAGTTACAATCTCTGTCTTGTTAACTGGAGCTGGAAGCCAAGTGTCCTCAGCCTAGGCCTTTTCTTGCCCTTTTAGGACTCTTTATTCCTAGGTCAGTCATTTCCTGACCATGACACAGCCCTGCATGTGTGTTCAATTTCCAGCTTCAACCAGTCCCAACACCGAAGTATACAGTCTCACTACAAATAAATAAAATTCAAAATGGCTCCAACTTTTAAAACCTAAGATACTTTTTATCTGAAAATAATGGATTTTCCATGGGTCCCTATGTATCTGACATGTATATCACTTATATTAAAAATTGCTTAGTGGCTTACATGTCTACTATAACCTAAACTGTTTTCATTTTGAACTATTGAACATTCTATCCTGATAATTATTTTATGATAAACAGCTAGACCTCTTGAAATAACATTTATTTTTTTGTCCAGCATAATGATTACATTCATTCATATTGAGGGGCTTTGCAAGGTTAAAAGGATTTTGGCCTCATCTTGCAGCAGATACAGAGTAGGTGTCTCCTAAGTCACTTACTTGACCAAGTAACACAGAAGATGTACGGAAATGTGTTTGCCACTGGAATTACTTTATATGCCATATGTTGAAAGAATTCCAACATTATTTGAAGGACATTTTTTGTTCACACAGGGGTTTGTAAAAACGTTGTTTTCAAATTTCCATAGTCTCAAAGAAGGGACATGAGATCCTGTTTTCTTCATCATGGCCCTGAAATATTTCCATAATTTTACTTGGCTTCCAGGACTTTGCTTACAAAGATGACTGGAATAATAATGGTGATAATGAAGCGCAACTTTGCACTGCCTTTGATGCCATTGTGAAAGATTTTTTTTAGAGGAGGCTAGGAAAACCTATGTTATTCATAATGTATTGCAATTGCTAGCGTCCAACATTCCTTCTGTCCTTTGATGTTTCCCATTAACGGAGGAGTCCTCCTGCTCATCCTGCTGACTCCCTTTTATTTCACACAGTTTAAACACTTCCTTAAAAGTGGTATCTGAAGAGACAAGAAAAAAAGAGTAGAAGAAAAACTGGAAACAAAAATTTTGGAAATAAGGAGAGGAAGAGTGGTTGAAGAAAGGGGAGAACAATGAGGGGAAAAAGAAGCAAGATATATTATATACAGATATAAATTTCCCATGATTAATGTTACCATTATGTATATCTAAAATGTACAAAAAAAGACATGTATAGACACACATACAGATATGACTCAATATGAATGAATGTAATCCTTATGCTGGACAAACAAATAAATGTTATTTCAAGAGGTCTAGCTGTTTATCATAAAATAATTATCAGGATAGAATGTTCAATAGTTCAAAATGAAAACAGTTTAGGTTATAGTAGAGGTACTTAGTCTGCTGGAAGACAAAATGTGTAAATTTCTTGAATACATAGGTGTAGGCAAAGACTTTCTGATCAAGACCTTAATTGCACAATAAATAATACAAAAACTCGGCACATAAGATCACATCAAATTAAAAAGCAAACAAAACAGCCAACAGAGTGAAGAGACAGTCTGCAGAATGGGAAAACAATTTTACCATCCACTCTTCAATAAAAAAAAAAAAAGAATTCAAAGTGTAGACTCCTCCAAAATGTAAAGATTCAATTCAAAATAGGCATTTGAAGTGAACAGAAACTTCTCTGATTCCCTTTCACTCAACAAAGTATGTCTGTCATCAAGAAATCAAATAACCAATGCTGGTGAGTCTCTGAGGGGAAAGAAATCCTTCTCCCTTGTTGGTGGGACTGTCAAATGATACAACCACTGTGGAGATTAGTATGAAAATTCCTCAAGAAAACTAATAGATATCTCCTTCTTCTTTATGTCTTTCTTCTTCATGACTTAAAGACATCATACCATGTTTATGTATGCATATCTCTGTATATAGCAGCACAATTCAGAATTGCTAAATCTTGAAAACAACCTATATGCCCATCAATAGATAAATGGATCAAGAAAATGTGGTGATGATACACAACAGAGTACTAGTGTGCCATGAAGTAAGATAATCTTGAGGAATTTGTGGAAGATGGGTATATCTGTGACCTTAATGTTAAGTGAAGTAAATCAGACTCACAAGCTTAAATATTGCATGTTTTGCCTTATAAGAACAACTTAATGTATAAATAAAGTGTAAAATAAAAGACAAAGTATAGAAAATAAAGAAAGAAAAGATTACAGATAATAGGAAAAAAGAGAAAGAAAAATTATTTTATTCTAAGTGTGTTTCTGCTGTTGATTTCTAGCTTCAGGCTAGTATGATATGAGATCATCTCAGGATTTCCATCTCTTGGATATATTAAGATTTATTTGTTGCTGTAAGTACAGTCTATGTATGAGCATTTCTCTTGATTTGGAGAGAGCCATGTACTCTGCTGTTTGGCATACAGCATAAACTCCACTCGAGGCAGGATACTGCTGATGCTAACTGTTCCATTACAGACTTTTCTACCTTATTTAGCTGCCAATTACTGAGGGAAGTGTTTTGAAATTTTCAGTAACATTTGTGGATTTATGACTTTTCCCTTCAGTTTCATGTCTCTGCTTGACATAGTTGGGGCACTTATTCAGCAAAATATGTATTAAATATATTACTCTTTGTTAAAAAACCTGCCATTTAGATCATTATATGATCCCCAAATCCTTGTTCAGTTTGAAGTGCAAATTAAATAGTGTCAAGTTTTAATTTCAGAATATTTTACTGAGTCAATGCCAGAGTAGTATGTTGTTGTCATAAAGTTTTATTCAATGTATGTTTTTATGTTTACTTTATATTTCATATATTTCTAAATATTTGCTTTTCAATTGACAAATAAAAAGCTAACAACTGATGTTTGATTGTTATTTCTGTCAAACATCAACATGAAAGATTTTCCTATCATTTAGTGTTGCACAATATTTCACATCTAGCTTTTAAAAAACTAAAATAAACCAAAACAAAATGGAAACAGAAGCAAAAACAAAAATAACAAACAAAAGTATGAGGTACACTGACAGAAAAGAAAAACACAATTTAAAAACACAACCTAAAGTAGACATGGTGATATGTGCTCACAATGCTAGAACTCTAAGAGGCTGAGACAGAAGGACTGCACACTCTAACCCAAACTGGGTAACCCATTAATATAATGGGAGGCTGTGTCAAGAAACAAACAAATTAAGTAAGTGAAGGGCTGGACGTGTAAGTAATATATGATATCTAGGTCCAATCCCAAGAATACAAAACATAAAACAACAACAACAACAAAAAAAAAAAATCAACAGCGCAAGCTGAATATTTTTGATGCAAAGTAGGTATTGGAAGCAGACTCAGACTCAGATTGACTTTGGAATGATGGGACAGGGAATGTAAAATAAACATGATTTATATTCCAGTGATAATGGACAGCTTGCAGGTAGACAACATACAAGATTAGGAACATATAATGTAAGCAAGTAAATAAACGCAAGAATAAAAAAGAAATCCCAGCAATTAGACTAAAAAACCCACTGTAAGAAAGGAAAACTCAGTTTCCTCATTGGAAGAACAGATGTGACTGGGACAAGGCTGAGTGAATACACTTGAACAGTTGTCAGGAGAATCTGCAGAAACTGGAGAACAGAGACAGAGAAAGTGAAGTTTAAATAAAACACTCTGAATGAATGGTCGTGAGCTCTGAGGCTGCTTGACAGGCTTTGCTAAACACTAACTGGAATATGCAGAAGGTGATAAAGATGACTCTGGGAGACCAGACAGGACTACCGTGGGCTAGGGATTGTCCAAAGTTAGTGACAGAGAGCAAGCAAGCGGTGGATCTCTGGAATTCCAAGCAGGCCTGAAAGAAGGAACAAATAGTTTTAGCTATATTAAAAACAGGTAAAAAATCTTAATTAGTATGTTAGAGCCAGGTGAAAGCAAGTGATGCTTAATTCCTAGCCAGTCCCACTGAGCATGAGCAGGATCTTGATAGGAGATTCTTAGGTATCAAGGTCAGTTTCATTTAATTTTAATATTTGCTTTTATTTGGTCAGGTTATATGAAGAAAATTACTTATAAGCACAATAGCATAAACAGACATACAGTAATTTTGCTTCTTGCTGATCTTTAATGTCACCATTACTTGTACATGGTATTTGAGAATAAACAAATCTGAAAATCATCTTGTTAAATGTCATATACTTTTATTTATTCCTGTTTTCAAAAGACTTTACTTTTCACTTCCTTACATTTATTTCTTCTTATTTATTTCATATATTACTTGAGTCCTATGAAATTAATATTTATTCTAGCATAGTGAGGCCACAGTTTTCAAATTAATTCATTCCAGATTTGTGTGTGGCAATCAAACTGTGTGAGAACTGAACACACTTTTTTTCCATAAGAAATAATGAAAAACCAAATATTGGTTCATAGGCCCAAGAGTTACAATTTTAAGTACATTTTTTTTCAGGACCTTAGCATATTTTGCGATGATTTCTCCTTTAATTTTATTGTGATTCTCACAGTTTTCCTCTTAGCTTTAGTGCTGGCATCACTGACTTTCTTTGGAGTCATGGTTATGATATTTTACACAAATAAAGTACAAAAAAAGCACAGTGCCAAGTGCTTTAATGCAGTAGCATAAACATGGTACTTTGGTTCACAAATGCTTCTCTTCACAACCCTGGTTGCAAACCAAGATGGAAGAGAATCAAATCAAACTTCCCATAAGGGCGATGTGGAACGTAACCACTGAACTTGATTCGCTTCTCCTCCATCTCAGTCTGGAAGCAGAATTGTGGAAAGAATCAAGTTGGCAGTGAGGCAGCACTGTGTGTGCTGTCTGGGTGAGAGCAGGGCTGAGACGGAAGGGCACCGTGGAGTCCACAGTGAGACCTGACTGCACTGGCAGCTCTCCAGGGTTTTTCAAGTCAGACCTCGGTTGGACTAAAGTGGTGAACACTTGAGCAGTTGTCTTTTAGCTGTTGCTCTTGGAGTTTGGAAAATTTGTGCTTGTAGCTACCTGACAGTTAAGGTGTCACTTCATGTATCTACAGCTCTTTAAATACAATCAGAAAAAAGGCTTCATAACCTATTAAGCATCTTTCTTTGGCATCTACTTTTTAGTCTCAGTGTCTCAGCATCATGGCTTGGAAAACGGAGGAGAATTATCATTCTCAGTGTCCACCAAAACTAGATAAATAAAACTTTGATTTTGCTGGGCAAATTTTAAGGCCTCTCAGTTATTTCCAAGCGTATTAGTTCATCTATAAGAAAAGCAAGGAGAATGCATCTGAAATCTGTGTGGGGTTGTTTATTTGTTTCCCTCTAGGACTTCAATTCAAGTGGTCCTTGTAGAGAGAACACAGAATTATTCCTTGCTTTGGATGAAAGCCATTCTGCATAATTAAGTGAACAGATCACTTAAATCTTCTTTATTTTGGGGAACACATTCAGACGAAACTGACTTGTGCATACTGTGAGGAATTCCTGGTATCTGTTCATAGCTGTGGTAAAGTGAGAGAAAGATGCGGTCTGTCTTCTCAATTGTCTTGGCAATAACGAGTGCCAGCAGTCTGCCGCACTAACAGCAGCCGGGGACAGCATGCGGAATGAAACAACACGAGTACTGGCTTGAAACGTGTTCCTCAGCCCTCGCCCACCCTGGAAATCTGGACTCAGCACCTGCCTGGGGGTCCCTGCCTTGCCACTTGGAGTGGTGTGGTTCTGACCTGAGACAGCTGAAGACTTTATGAGACTGAACAAAACAGCAGCTCCTGCCTCTTTAGGGAGATTTGCTCAATACATTTACAAGTGTCGATTCTGGTAACAAAAATAATCTATCCTTTTTTTCACATGCAAGTATTCAAGTCAGGGTACAGTCCATTTGACAGCGCATATTGTTTTGGCAACTGAATTTTAATTTTTCTATGTGCAAATTGTTTGGGCTGTAAAACTGACACTGATACTACATGTTAGGGAGAAGTGAAATGATATTGAAGTATATAATCAATAAGTAATGAACTGCAATTATTTATTGGACAGTAAATCGATAGAAGCAGTTTGTGCCCATTTTCATGTTGTCACACACATAACAGATAACTAGGCACAATCAATAGAAAGCTAATTCTGGTGCCTCCTTCCCATGATTAATTTCATAAATATTTATGTGCTCAATATATCAACTTGGCATTAAACTCCTTCTGAACAAATTAGAAATGTCCTGTGCTATTAGTTCTTGATCATTTCATATAGTTTGTTTGTAAATATAAAACTGCAATGTTTGTTTTACACTGAATACAAGCACTCTGAAAACTCACGGACATTTCTTATACATATATGTGTGCCAAGTTTTTTAAAGTACTGTAACATTAAACATCAGAGACACAGATTTAAATGGACCAGATGAAATATAGGAAAGTTTTCAGACTGAGAGAAGTTACTTCAGATAAAAATTCAGATGCATAAGAAAATTTCCTGTCACAAGACAGGAGACATATAAGACATATAAGTAGCAAATAAGAAAACGTATTTCCTATGTTGTTAAATTCCCTCTCTCTTTCTCTCTCTCTCTCTCTCTCTCTCTCTCTCTCTCTCTCTCTCTCTCTCAATAGAAGTTCTCTGTTAGCAGTCTCTCACATAGTCATTGGAATAATATGTATATGACCGGTAAAGTGACACAATACAAATTCAAATTTGATTGTGATACTCATTTTTGTCAAAGCGGATGGGAAAGCCATAAGAGAAGAAACAAATATAGTAGCTGAATGTTCACAGAAATGACAAAAATGAATATTGAAATTAATTGATTTTTAAAAGGATTATTAAAGAAACCCTAGAAAATTGTATTAAAATGCCACAGGTACTACTATCTTTATTTTACAGATGAGTGTCTTGATTGCAAATCAAATATTTTTTAAAAGTGCCCAAAATTAAACAGTCATGTGCTAAAAAGTCTGTGGTTTAGAGACTTTATTTATTTCAATTATTCTCAACATTTAAATAGTATTAAGGAAGCATTTTGTCTGTAACCATAGTTGAAGGGGCACACAAGTTTTGAATGTATTAGACTATAAGTATTTCTGCTGAAGAAATATTTGTAGATAAAGGTTTTAAAAGAAAATGGTTTAGAGAACCTCTTAGTTTGCTTTTGTCCTCATTTCTCTCTCTTCCTTCCTACTTCATGATTTCAATTAAAAAGACATCTAGAAAGTGAAATAAAGTCATATTTCCCCTATTTATCGCTGGGTAGGTACCAGGCGGATTAGTGTGAATGGTGCCCGAGTATCTGTTTTCTCCTTGGATTTCTTTTCATGGGGAATGAGAGCTGCATCATTTGTTCCTTTTGCTACTTCTAGTGCTCAAGACTGAACCCAGGGCTTCCACATCAGTGTTCCTCCTCAGCCTTTTTTAATCTTTTATATTGAGAAAGAGTCTGACTGGTTTGCTAAATTGCCCAGGCTGGGCTGAAATTTCTGATCCTCCTGGGTACACATCAGGCCAGATAGTATCTTAATAAGTAAAGCTAGAAGAATTTGCAGCACAAGATATAGGGAACTAAGAAGAAGTAGAAATGCTAAAATTGTGAAATAGTAAGGTAACTGAATTGATAAAGTTCTCTTACGTGTGCAAAGAAGTAGACTCTGTCTTCAGTAACACAAGCAGAGGCCAGGGACTTAGCTCAGCAGTGTAAGGGCCTACTTGGCAAATGCGAGGAAATGAGTTCAATCCCTGGTTGTTTTTCTTGTTTTGTTTTGTTTTGTTTTGTTTTTAAGTAATGCAAGCAGTAGGGGTAGCCAGTGAAATAGTAGTGTTCATTACATTTATGAACAGAAAGTGGGAAAGTGGGCAGAGTGTCTCCACCTACACAGGCTATAAGGTCCTGAGCGGGGGTGACGGGAGATTAAGAAAAGACAACACACAGGCTAAAAGGAAAGCTGGAACTGGGTAGGACCTGATCTCTCAGGTGGAGAGGCAGCAACAGCCCAGCACAGTCTGTATCTTCACTTATGTAAAAGGGAAAAAGGGTGGAGTGTGCCTGGTGGGGTCCAGGATGCGAGGTCTCGGTGTTTCATTGAGACACTGACGTGAAAGCTCCTCAGAGCTGTCTGAGCTGGAGTTAATGGGAGCACCAAGGCTGGATTCCTGTTGATATCCACCTGAGACAGAGGTCAGCCTTTTCATACGGGCTGCCTCTGGCATTTACGGTTATGACACTAGCTGTGCCCTCGTCCCAAGGAGCTTGCCAACCTCCGGGTCAGCTGTGGCTCAGTCACTTCCTACAGAGAGCAAGGGAATGAAGGTGGGATGATCAGTGAGAAGTGCGCTGTAACAAGGGGAAGGTGAGGATTGCAGACACTGGGTAAGATGTAGAGAGTGAGAACCAGACAAAGACATCTAAAGAAATCTCTGTAAGAGATCTAGGACAATAGAAACCAAACAAGAATCAATAGAAATATCACGAAGTATAATCTAAAAATAGGGAACACTAAAAAGCACATATTTTCAACTGAATTTTTAAAAATAGAGAACCAAAGTTACGTTGTCCACAGAAATATACAAGTTAAAGATAAAAGGACAGAAAAATAAGCATACTACATAAATAACACCAGACTAGACTGGGTACATCAGTGTCAGATGTGATAGACTCTTTCCTAAACACCACTATTAACCGGGACCTTGCCAAGATCCATAATCTCCCAAATGACTGTATGGCAAAGGCTTAAACAAATTAGACAAGTCTATGATTTTATTTGCTCCAGGAGGATCAAAACCCTCTAATGGAGTTTGAGGCCCTGGGGCCTGAGACAAAGAGCTTCTCTGGGTAGCCCATATTAACTGGGTTTCCCAACAAAGACAGGAGACCTTGAAGAAAGTGCTGGAGCTGAGCAGGACCCTGGGAGTCACTTCAAAGACTTCTCTAAGTGTAAATTATGCCAATTTAGGAGAACTGACTTATCTGCATGATGATATTTATGGTGGGAATAAGACAGCAGGAGTGAGATGCCTGCAGCTGCAGTCTGTATCTGTGGATTGGAATTGGATCCCGCTGTCCTCAGCGGTGGCCTTACATTGCCCTTTGAGAAATCTGGTATCACAGGTCACCATAGGCCTCAGCCAGGACCAGTGAGTGATTCATAGAGGTTCACTTATTATGAATCAGCTCCCGTCACCAGGCAAGGGGCTTAAGTCTAGGACAGACTCACAGATAAACATAGAAAACCAATTACTTAATTTTAAATCCTGCTCAGCGCCACTTTGTAGTGGTCTCCAACTGTACTATGTCATATAAAGATGAACGTTTTATGGTAAAAGGGACATTTCATCAGTAATAAATAGCAGTCTTAGTTTAGTAGAGATGTAGTAACAGAATTGAAGCCTTGAAGAACATTTCTAAAAATCAAAATGAGGATTACACAAATCCCAAATTATTGGTGGCATTGATTTCTTGTATTTAGAAGAGCTAGGGTTTTTTTTTTTTCCCTTGTCTCTTGACCTCTTCCATTTTGAAAGGATATTATGAATAGATTTGTTTCTTACATCTCATTTCTTTGACAGATCCTTCCTCCACCCTCTTCTACTTTTAAGGAATCTTGTGATTGTTAGCAATAGGGCCACTGGTACAATCCAGGACGTTCCACTTCAGTTTGAAATCAAATGACTAGACACCTTAATTTTCCTTTACACCATATGGTGGCATAACACTAAATTGTGGGAGTTATCATGTAGGTGACCATGACTCTATATTAATACAATTTATACTTCATAAAAATAATTAATTAAGCCAGGCATGATGGTACACACCAATAATCCCAGCACTCAGGAGGCTGAGGCAGGAGGATTCTTAAAGCCTGGGCTACAAGGTGAGCTAAAGGCCACCCTGAACTTCATAGTGAGATCCTTTCTCAGAAAGACAAAATAATAATAATAATAATAGTAATGACTAAAAGAAAAAATAATGTGGAAAATACTAGCAATATGGAAATATTACACTGCACAAAATTTTTACAGTGCTTTTGAACAGTTTTCCTGACTTCCTAGTCTTATTTCACAGCTTCCCCTGTTATTTCCCTCCATTGTCCTCTCTTCTGAGATCTGTTCTAACCTGTGATGGGGTCGGACTCCTAGTCTCACTTTGTTATACTAGAAATCTAAAATTTGGTCTGAAATTGCTGATATTACTTCGGTGATTTTGTCTGGATTACATGACTTTCATACCTGATTCTCTGCACTGGTACCCTGTGGGTATTAGTCTGGCTGGACCATTGTCATTAAAGGACCGTGGGTGAACTGTCCTCTCCTCTTACTGTTCACTCTCTGGTGACCTTTCCAAAGAAGATTCTCAGTCAGAAACTGCAGACCAGTGTGAGCTAACTAAAGAATATCAATTTGATGGTTTTCTCTTTTCAATAATGAAACATCTGGTTTTGCAGATTATATTTTAAAAGCATAATGATTGCTTGAGTTTGGGAAGAAATGACTTTTCCATCTAATGCGTGGTGGCACCGGAAGGTCTGTCATATGTCTTATGATTTTCCCTAGGGTACTCTTCCCTCTGGCAGTCTGTTGTGGGATTACTTATCATTACCAGACCATCCCAATTTCTTACAAACCGACTAAACATTGATTTCATTATCCTTAATACTACAGTTATACAGGGAATAACTGTCAGGCACTGCGGGGCAATCCACATACACCAGGACAGGTCCATAAGATTATAACTGTGTGGGAAAATCTGCACCACCCAGAGACAATCTAGTCACTGCTGCCAGTCCTAACAGTCCAGTGATGCAATCATGCACAGCTCATGATACTTGGTACTGGTATAGCACCTGGTTTACATTCTTGCTAGATGGTGCTTTTTAATCTCTGCTTTAGACTACATTTATTGTATTTAGAAAAGAAGCACAGTGCCATGTTATGTTGACCTCAGTCTCACTTGTGTCAGATTTACTCATAAACTTGATTACATCAACAAACCATGCCACGAGGCTGACATAGTCTGTCTGGGTTTTTATAAGTGCACATTGGTGTACACTTAACAGTGAAATTCCATGGTGCCATTTTTCTCAGTATATTAAATGGTACAAGGCTGTATTTATTTTGCATACTACTTATTTAAACTCTAATTTTCTTGCTGTGCACTTTTAACATTAATACAAATATTTCTGGTCAAAAGCATGTCACTGAAAACAAACACCAAGTGCTCCCACTCTCAAGGAAAATGAACTCAGAAGTTGTTTCTTTTGACCCTAGGGTATCATCTTCTTTGCACATACCTTTTCCCGGTTAGTTAGGTGGGAAATGCTCAGGCTCACCATAAAATAGTATTAAAGTATTGGCTAATACGTACAAATTGGAGATTAAAATCTATGTGAAAAATTTATTATAATCTATGTTTAAAAATTATTGTAGTAAAAGACGCATTTCCATTATTACTCTTCTAAGTACGGCTTGATTAAAAAACATCTATCTCATCACTGTAGTCTCTGAAGCAGCTCTGGAAGTCCCTTTTCATGAATATCTTTCTAAATTGTGGTAAAAAATTATTGAATGCTGCTGCATGTGACATCCTGTGAAAAGTCCGGCTCAAGGCAACATTTGATTGAGTGCTTACTAGCTAGTCACTGAGTCTTTTTCACTGTGTCCTCAAATCAAAAGGATCACAAATGCTTTTGAATCACAAAACCTTTTGAATCAAGTCCGGCCACCTAGATCGTCAGAGCAGCACATGTAAAAATGCCATGAGTACAGACTTCTAGAACTGCTCCCAAAGGCTGTGAGGAGGTGTGATGAGGATATTTGAAGGTATGAGGAATATTTTGAGAGGAATTAAAGGCAATATATCTTATTCTATTAAATGTCTTAATTCAAAGATACACCATTATTTCTCATTAAACTTTTGTTCATGTATTTTTTTTTTTTTTACAAAGAGGAATGTCACAGTAAAGAAACACTAGATTTTTTTTTTTTCACATTTGGATTTTGAGCTCAGGTTGTTCATTCCCATGTATTGAGACTCAATCTTTGGTTTTCCTACTTAATAAAAAGTATCAGGTAGCAGAAGGTAAATCTCTGAAGTCTCTTTCTTCTGCGAGGCTGGATTATTAGAGTTTAGTCAATCTCAAAGTAAATTCTTATACGCTGTCATAAACTATATATGTCAATCAGAAGTAAAAATTAAAGTGAAATTAGTGATGAGTCACATCTCTAGTCACTTACAATAGGAATTTTATGACCTTTCCTTCAAAATATATGTGATTAAACAACTGAACTAAGGAAATACTAGTACACATATCATAAAGTTGACTAGTAATCGTATTTATGCTCCTAACACCTACAAAAATACTATTATTAAATTCAAGATTTAACCACTAAAAGTATGTATGCATTCATATGTGTGCAGAAGAGAGCTTGCTAAATTATATATATGAAACAGTAATAGAACAGAATTTTCAGTGAAATTATGTATTGATAATATGCTTTGAAATTAAAATAGTAAGTGCTCAAATACCTTCTCTTAGATCTTTTCACCATGGAAGCCTTTTTCATTTTTTGATATATCTCTTTGAATTGTTTATCTCCCTTTGTAATAGAGTTTGTTCACGTTTCTTAGAACAAATTTTTAGAGGTAGCAAATAGCTTAGTTCCTGTGGCAGATTCTTTTTTAAGACCAGGACATCTTTGGGAATACAATCAATTAAGAACATAAATGGCTTCTAAAATCTGGTGTTTCCTGTGATCATTAAAAACAGTTGTCTCTTCTTTTTAGTGTGCTCAGAGTATTTAAGAAGTAAACAATTTATCAGCAGTTTGCTTTCAAAGCACAAAAATTTGGCAACACTTGACATCCCTTTTTACTTTCGCTGAAGAGATTTATTATACTGAAGATTCTTTTGACCATTAGAGGTGTCTTATACACTTATTACCATATGAATTTGGCTTCTTCTCTCTAATGTCATATTTTTCTACCTTGCCATGAAGAAAACAAACATACATAATAGAACAATCTTTTCTCTGGTGGACAAATGCTTTTGTAGCTGTTTGGACTCATTACTGAACACCTGATTCACACATCATAATAAATTAAACTTCCTTTCTTTGAGCATAGCATTCAATCTGGGACTTCTCAGGACATTTCACTCAACCACATCACATATATCTCAGTATTAAGAAGAGGTTTTAAATTTCCTTACTTCAAAATAAAATGTTGTTTTTAATTTTTTTTAAATCTGAAATCCACTTCGAATGTTCCTATATAAAACCTTTCCTCTCAACTTCCTGCTAACTGAGAGCTGCTCAAAACTTTAGTGAACAGGTTTTACTGGGAGATTAAAGGTCATTGGGGGGTGCGCCCTTCAAGGGGAGTATGGGTCTGTCTCTTTCACTCTTTGTTTATTTTGTTTTGTAATTTTGGTACTGGGAAATAAAACTCCCAACCTTGAGTTTGCCAAGAAAGTGCTTATTCTACTGAGCTAAATCTGCAGCTTCCACATTCACTCTTAAGAGAACACCTTGTTCCAAACTGTACTCATCACCTTATGGGGAGTCTTGCCCTTTCTAAAGGCTCTGAACCAATGAGCCAAAATAAACTATTTTCTTTATAAATTGATCACCACAGATATCATGTAATAGCAATGGAAAGCTAACTAACAGAACCTCTATAATAATTACTCTATTTTACAATTAGGTGTTGCTCTCTGATGACTGTCTTTTACCCATTTACAACATGATAGGTTCTACTACTTAATTAAAATGTTGACTACTGACTGCATCACACCAAATTCTCTCATAATTTTCAAGACTTTCCAATTATCACATAGATGTACCACCTACTAGCTCCACCTCCCTTCCTCTTTAGTTCTAATTATGTTGCCATGTATCTACTTTCTATGGACATGACTTGGAGCTAACATTCACCTCTGTCTATCATATTTATTTAAGAGATAGTTTTCCAGAAACAAACTCTAAATTGGAGCATTTGAAGATTTACTCGTGAAGGTCCTCCTTCTGATCATAGGTTGGAAGAATATGCATATAGTGCACTACAGCACACCTCCTTATAGCTGATAATACCCCCAAATCAATTCCTTATATCCAATTTCCTACCAATGCATTGTCTTACAATTTTCCTACTATGTGTCTAATGCATATTTTTAAAAAAAGCAACATTATACTTTCTTTATTGAAATTACTAACTCCTTGGCCTACTGATCAGTGTTTCTATGGTTGGAAAACTCTTGGCTCTGCATTAGTCTACCTGCTCGCATTTTCACAGCCAGCCTGAGCTATGGAATATAATTAAGAAATGTTTAATAACTATTATTGTCATGAAAGTTATCTAATCTCAGTTCAACAATTTTAAGTTTCCATATGCAATTCAGAATGTGCATTCATTAAAAGATCTTTTTCAGTTTAATTAAATATCAGCATTTGCTAACACCTCTTTCCCTGTTTTGGAAACTATCCAACAGAAAGCCTTACCATTCTGGATTTCTTTATTGCTAATCTCCTTAAAAAGGTAAATCTTACCATTTCTCTCCATTGGTCAGAATTTATACTCCCTTTCTATAGTATATTCAGAAGCAGCATTAACATGCTTCAGTATTTTGGCTGAAAATCCTGATTTTATGTTTATGACCTTTTGAACCTGCTCCATGGAGAATTTACACTGTCTTTTCTTTCTTTATTGAATCCAATCCATTGACTTGAGATCCACCCAGATTACTGGTGATGCACACCTGTAGGTGTTTGTATCTTGAACTCCAGTTCTCCAGCCCTCACCTCACTACCTATCACTGCTCCCATGTTCCGCTTCCAGTGAGCCAGGAACTAAACAACTCTGCTGAACCACATCTTCCTGCAAATAATGTTTCCATCTTGTAGCCAACAAAACATGGACTGTCTCTCCTGAAACACTGAACCAAATTAAAGTTCCTCTCTCTTAAAATATGGCTGCAGGGTACTGTGACACTGCTCTAGGAATGTTTATTACCTTACCCTCAATAGTTGTGTTCTGCTGTAACACATGGCTAGTTATAAACTTGGTCAAAATGACAAGAATTGTATTTTCTACCTAACAACTTAATCACAATTTATGTTTTAATCATTTATTTTTGGCATCTATGAACTTTTTCCTTTTCCCACTATGCATCTCTTAGTGTACAATTTTATTACACTCAAGTTGCAAAAGCTATATCCTATCTAAATTTGAATCATTTACACAGAAAATCTGCAGCATGTCCACAAGTTTATAAAATACAAAACAAAAATTTAACTTGTTTTGTAGATGTAATTTACAAATTATAGTAAATATAATTTACAAATTACAGTAAGCTGTTTTAATAATTCCTTATTGTATTGAGAACAAGCACAGATACAAAAGAAACAATCTTGTCAACAAGATACACAAAGTCTCCAGTCCAATTTTGCACATTTTAAAATAAATTTTATTTGATGCTGCTAAAGTCCAATTAAATTATTATGCTGATTATGTTAGCTGTTGTACAATATATACCTCAGAATTTAAGTAGCTTACACATAAATTTTATGGCCAGTGAGTGTTATATCTTACATAGTTTTATTCCCTTATAATGGCTAGTGTAGTGCAGTTTGATTTTTTTTTATTTTATGCAAAAAAATTAAAATCAAATAGTAACAGAATAACAAGTTATTATACTGCACAATAATATCTTTGCATTCATTATTCAATGTTTAAGAAATAAACCAAAATATTTCTTACAAAAAGGAAACAAGTAGATAATACAAATCTTTATTTTCAACAAACTAAACTAGCACTATAAATGAAACAGATTAGCATTTGTAGAAGTATTTATAAAAGAATAGAATCTGTAATTTGGGGAAATATTTGAGCTTCTCTCTATTTCCTATTTATTTCTCTTGTATTTTATTCTTTGTGTTTCTCACATAAGAGAAACCATGTGATATTTGAGCTTGCTAATGCATTTTTAAACAGTCATTGAAATAGCCAAGAGATTTCACCATGTCAGCTACATGATTTCCAAGTCCCTTCTCCCTCATTTGCAAGGGACCTGATCCTTTGAGTACTCTCCAGTGTAAAGCTGGTATTTTCTTCTCTCCGGCACTGTAAGCTTATGAATCAGCACTCTCAGACCTACTTCTAGTTACATTTTATTTGTCTACATTGCAGTTGCTACAACCTGTTCAGATTGTCATAATTCACTTAACCTCTATTATTGTAATTTTAGGTCTTAAAATAATTTTCTCACAATAGTTCACCTGAGATTTCATAAGGATACAAAATTTAGGTTTATGACCTTTTTGCCTGGGGACCTCAACTCAGGTTTTACTGTCCCCTTTACTATTTCAAATGATACAAAACAGTACAGTTCTTTATCATATAGCATCCTCTTTTACCATATTACTATGTCTAGAATAGTTTCAATAGATTAGATATATCTTTGTGTTTATATACATGTGTTTCCTTACATGGAACACAGCCTTAGCTACAAATATACAAGCAAACAGATACACTAAAAATCAAAGATACTTTGATTTTACTTCAGCTGAATATAATAGGATAAACTATAGCCAAGAAAAAATAATAAAAATATATTTTACACTAATAAGAATGCAAGAAAAAGAAAATAAAAGATCAAGCTAATATATCTTTAGTTTTATAAAACCTGAGACGTGCCTTGACACAAAATATTTGCTCATGATATGTTTAAAGCAAAAATGATTCAAGGGTGCATTTAGTGAAGCAAGATAAAAAACAACTTGTTGGTGGATATGAACCACAGGGAAATCAAACAAACCAACCCACGTGCCTGTCAACAGATAGCAATTACTTTAAAATCCTGTTATACAGGAGCACAATTTCTTATACTTGGAAAGTGATTATTAGAGAAATGAGTGGACCACAAATCTTCAACATGAAATTAAGTGACACTAACAGTGTCTATCAAGATAACTCTTGTTTTATCCTACTCAGTATTTGAAAATGTTGCCAATTTGAAATTGCAGAGTTTTTTTTTCTGATAAAGGCAAGCTTAATTAGACAATAATTCTTGGCATTTCATTAATTTATGAGACCTCACTGATTTTTTACTATTGATGAATTTTTATGGATTCTGGAACAGAAAGCTACAAAACATTGCAGAGGTACATGATTTCTACAGAGTATGCATCAGTGTCCAAGTTGATTGTGGATTTGTTGTTTTTCTACCTTGAAATTGTATCACTATCAGCTAACCCATGAAATATTTTCCAGTGAATTTTTAAAAACCGAAGAGAAAGATACAGCTTCCAACTCAAATACTATTTGTTATGTTAAAAAACATGCCATGAAAAATTACTCAAAACCCAAGACAATTTTCATTCTTTTAGAAATAAGAGAAAGTAATTTTCAGAACAGACTGGAAATGTAGAGCAAATCCATAGTGTCTCCCAATTCATGGAGATGTAAGTGAGTTAAATCCCTTCAAATCCAAACTCCTGTGAGTCATCATTGTGAATTCTGCCTCTGTCCAAGCAGAGGTGCTATAGTAAAGTTACCTGAGAAAGACAATGATACGGATCTTCCCATGTAATTTATCTGCAGACAAAAATCTTCAGATACTCAAAACCTTGAAAAAATTTGTTGAGGGTTGCTCTTGCTCAGATGACCTTAAAATTGAAACATGGATTTGTAATCCATTACTTGTGGACAAGGACAGCAAATCAATGCAGCAGACCTTGCCAAGAATGACCTCACTGACTGACAGACAAAGGGGATGATGGTTCATGAATTTCATTCAACAACTTTTCAAGAATTCTGTTGTTCTTTGACACAGATTCCTTCTCATTGGTAAGAGTGAGCCATGCAAGTTTTGATTTTGCCTTTATGTTGTCTTGCTTGAGGGCTTGAGCAGCTTTTCCATAAAAAGTGAGAAGCACACAATTGATTGGAGATCAAATATAGCTTTTACCATTCTAAGAAGGATTACTAAAAAGTATTCTATTTCTTTCAGCTTTAAGGGGCTGTGGGGTGTCAGCCACATTTGTAAACCAAAGGTTTCAGAGGAAATACCTGATACTGGCATTGAGGAAAATAATATAAAAATGAAAGAAGAAAAACATAGAGAAATTTTTTGTATCAATAAAATAGAGGAATAGAGGAATGACTAAAAATAAAATAATAAACTATAAACCCACCAGTGGTGCAGTATACCAACAAGGACATTTTTGGTCTTTGTTTTCCCCATCAAGTAGATGTACACAACTTTAGTTGCTCTTCTTTCAGAGAAAAAGCAATTCCTAATATTTTTATATGTTTGAAATGTAAAGATTTGTGGAAGGCATTACACAGTCCAAGAAATGTGGTAAATTTGCTTTGATTTTCAACTCTTCCCGTGACATTTACTGTATAGTTAAAGTCCTGTGGGAACCAAATCAGATTCTTTGGTGCACAATAAAATCAGACAGGGAAGATTCTGTTTACCGTCATCCGAGTGTTGTGACTGCTATTAATATATCATGATACATAATTTCTCTTTTAGGGAAACTTCAAAAGAGAACCTGTTAGGGTTTTTTAAAGGCAGCTTTTTCCCATGTATTTTTGGTTCTTTTTTTTTTTTTTTTTTTTTTTTTTTTTAAACTGGGAATTGAAATTAGGACCTAGCATGGGTCAGGCAGGTGCTATCCTTGTACTGAAACAGAGTCATAAATATTTTTCCTCCATCTTCAGGTTATTTTGTATGCTTTTTAACTATCTACTCATTCTTCATTGTGCAGTTAAGCTATGACATGAGAGTAAAAGTGTTAATTGTAATTTTCAAAAGGAAATATTGCTTCCAAGGCTTATCATATCAGCTCCATGGGCTCATAGGTTTTACTCTACACATTGCATCTTGGTGACTTCTATTCTTTTATAATGTGTCCCTTGTATTTAAAGTTAATCAAATATGTTTACTTGTCTGCTGTTCTTTAAATGTTTCAATGTGGCCTATGCTATTTCTACTCAGTGAAAGGCAAATTTCTGACTACAAAAATATTAATGTGTAACACGAATTAACTAAAATAATTTAGAGAACAAAAAATTCCTTAAATTAACAATAATCTCAGAGTTGTTATCAAATATCTATAGTATTTTACAGTAAAACTCTAGTCTTTTCCTATATGAGTAGGCTGGAACCTAAAATGCAAAGAATTAAACTCACTTAAAAATACTTTTTGTATTTATCAACGAAATTTATTTATAACCAATATAATTGAAGCATTTAATGAAGCAGAGAGTTCATTTAATGTCAGACAATATGTGAACAATAAAATATGACTCAACAATTTGAAATTTTTGCTCTAATGCTTTTCAGATTAGACCCTTACATATCTAATTAGCATGAAATATGTAATTATAAAAACTCTGCCCCATGAAAGTATTAATTTGCTGTTTTCTTTTCTCTTGAGCATTGATGTGTACCACTGCTAGTCATTAGTCTCTTCAGTCTGGTTATGTTCTTATTTGAATTTCTTAGAGAAGAAAGGAAACTATGGTTATAACCTCCTAACAACAAAGTTGGGATAAAATGTCTCGATTGATCAGATCTGTTCATATCCCACAATGATATAAATGATAGAGAAAGGTGGACTGAGCATATTGCTGTATGAAAATGCTGTTACACAAAGATTACAGTTTTATGGGTGTTTCTGATGATTTACTAAATGGCTAAAATCAGTCATAGTGATGAGGGTTGTGGGCAAATGTAAACCACAACTAGTAGTACCATCGAAGCTGTGTTTCCCTCTGACAATGTTTAGGTTAGCAAAGCAGAGACGATTTCTGAGACTTTCCAGTAGTTTTAACTGAGCCTTGTACATCACACATGCATTCTGAAAGTGCTTCGGTTAAATTTGTATCCCTATATCCTTTCTCAAATGGCAAATTGTTAAATATGACATGGTGAGGAATTGTTTTACTCTCCTGCTGTTTGATCACAGTTAAGACATCATAATTCCCTGTTTATGATCTCACAGTCTGTTAATTAAAGTGTCTACAGTGCCAAAAGCAACATTATGTGCAATTTTCAGAATAAGCAAATGACAAAAATGTAGAAAACATAAAACAATAGGAAATAAACTACATATGGGGCATAAAAATTCTGTAATTAAAAGTAGTATATATTAGTATAGATCAGCTTTTATTATGAAACTGAGTTGTGTTAGTGAAAGAATTTTGCCCTAGGTATGATATTACGGCAGTGGGAGGTGGGATCAAGGGGTGTTTCCCTTCCCCTGTGACAACTTATCTGTGGCACAAAAAGAGTCCCAATCAGCTGCTGGTGCATCAGCAAAGCCACCTTAAGCAGCACCGTAGTCAGAAACTATATGTCTGCCCCCCACACTATGTTTCCAGCAGAGAAAGCCAGGCCCCAGTGGTCACGGGGTTCTGTCCACTTTCTTAGAATAAAAGCCACTTTTACTTTATATTTTCCCTTTACTGTGCTGAAAATCCTATCAGTTAACATTCACACATTTGATAAATACACGTTGTTATAGACATTTTGGGTTTTGCGGTAGTGAGCCCTGAACCCAGGGCCTCAATGCAAGCTACTAGACAAGTGTTCTACCACTGAGCTACCTGACCACAGAGCATCTTGGTTGTGATAATGAGCTGTTGTTACATAGGCAGAAACACTGTAGAAGACTGAGTGAAGGACAGGTGAAAACTATTTAAGATCATCTTGTGACTATCCCACTAAGCCAAAAAGAGATCAAAACAGAAAGAATGGAAAGATAATCATTTATAAGATTAAAAACTGTTGAAGTAACAATGCAATAATTATTTGTCAATCACTCTCTTGAATCCTAATTGCTCATAGAACTGTATGGATAATTCAAGGTAGTAAATATATTGATGGGATATTATTTAAAGATATGTTACAGGATGAAGATTCAACGTACAATGTTACTCTGTTATTTAAAATGAAATTGAATATATATATATATATATATATATATATATATATGTCAGAAGTACACACATAATTATGCATACACTTATTCCAGCGTATATGCACATGTGTACTGGCCACTGATCACTCTTGGTTGCCATAAAAATATACTAGACTAACTAAATTAAGCAATACACGGTTACTGCCTAGATAAAGGTACAGGAAATTTGAAGTGCATAATCAAACTAGTGGACAGTTTCTGATGAGGGCTGTCTTCCTGATATTCTGAGAGCTGGCATCTTACTTGAGTCACATGACTTTTATGTGAGCCTGATGAGAAGAGAAAGTCCTGATGTTGCTTCTTTTAAAAGGTCATTAATCCCAGGGGATTAGGGCTCTGCTCTTAAAACCTAATTTGACCTTCGCTTCCTCTATAAAGCCCTTATCCCAAAAATCAGTCACGGTGGAGATCATAGGTTAAGATAACCATTGGAGCACAGATACAGTTCAGTCTGTAGCTAAACGTGTATGGTTACATATTTAATAAAACTCTGAGTAGAATCATCAAGTAATTCAATCTCTGACAGTTTTGGAGTGGTTCATCCTAGTAGAAACAGTGCTCTGGAATTTAAACTATGCATATTCATTCAGTTACTTATTACATTTCAAAGTCCCAATTAGCTCACATGGCCTTCCTAGTTCAAAAATAACAGTTCATTCTAGAGCGCATCTGAAAAGGAGAATTCTCAAAGAGTCAAGGAGAATCGTTGCATTTCTTTTTTTCTTTCTTTGTTTCTTTGTTTCTTTCTTTCTTTCTTTCTTCCTCCCTTTCTTTCTCTTCTGTTCTTCCTTTTTTTCTGTAATCTTGTTATGCAGCACTGGCTTTAAACAATTGGATGCTAGGAAAAAAATTTTCTCATATGCATATTGTGACCTTTATTCAGAAAAATTATAGCTAAATAATAAAAGAAGACATTGAAAGCCTGGAGGTCAGCAGCTGCTTTTCCTCACGAATGCCAGTAGCATGGAAAAGGAGAAAGACCCAGAAAAACCTAATGACTCTGAATCCCTCTCCTATCCAGGCTGAATACTTTCACATATGACAAAAATGAAACTTGCCTCATAAGCCATTGTTATAAGCTCTTTTTTATTGGATATACAGAATACAATGTGTAAAAAATAATAATGCGTAAATAATAATGCTTAATATAAAGGGCAAAAATGCAGTATCAAAAATGTGTAAATGCATGCTAAAACATTGTGTTTTTAAAAGTTACTCTATTATGAAATATATTTATATTTGTCTAAAATGCATTTTAAAAACTTAAGCAAACAAATTGAGTTTACCTGACAGTTTAAATCTTGTCAATTGTCACAGTATATTATTCAATGTTGGTTTAAGGGAAGATTAAATTTAGTAATTCTGTCATGACATTGTCTCAATTTAGGGAGTTCCTGAGGAAAATGCATATTCAATCATATTGTAGCTGTTAATAAAATTAATTTTAAGGTCTTTATCATCTAATTCATAGTTTGTAGAAGCTGAGACATTTCTTTCTTGGAGGAATATAGTGCTGATGGAATTATACTTAAATTCCTTTACTGAATACTAACATTAACAAATTATTATGAAACATGCAGTCTTGTTTAAATGGCATCTACCTTCTTTTATCCACTGTGTATGAAAAACAAAATGTTAGGGCCTGGGGATTTAGCTCAGCGGCATAAGTGCCTGCCTTGCAAGCAGGCAGTCGTGAGTTCGATCCCTGGTACCGATAAAGCGAAAAAAGACAAAAAAAGAAAGAAAAGAAAAACAAAATGTTTTGGATAACTAAAAAGTGATCTTGTTGTCTCTTTTGCCACATATCCCCTAAAGTTTGTTATAATAATGAATGTAAGTAACATTGTAGATAAAATAAAATAAGTGAAAAAGGACATTAAAAGAAAAACATTTTAAAAAGTTGTGGTATTTTTGTACAATGGAGTACTACTCAGCTATAAAGAAGGATCACATTGAGATATTTATGAATAAATGGGCACAGCTTGAGACCCTACTCATAAGTGAAATAAATCAAACTCACATGTATGAATATCGAATAGTTTCCCTAGAGTAAGAAATGATATAAATGCATAAAAGTATGTGGTAATCATGATTCCCTATTATATTGCTTTGAAGCCTTATAAAACTTTCATTCATTATTTGGAATGGTTTTATTCTGTGCTGTTTGATTTTATTGTCTGTGATAGTATGAATAGCAATTTTGAAGAAAAAAAGACATCATAATAGCGAGGTGATTTAATCACTTTGTTTTGAAGTCTCATCAAACTTTTCTTCTGTCTCCATTGGTTTTATCATGTTGTATCTTATTGGATTTTATTATATGTGATAGTATAAACAAATTTTTTATAGGCAAAGAGATAATGTAGAAACCATTGTTCATTTTTTTTTCTGTTACCTGTTTCTAAAAACTCTGTAACACTTTCATCCTCTTGAATGGTTTCACACTGTCTTGATATGTTTGATGCTATAGCATACGAAGTTATACTCAAATATTTCAAGGAAAGAGACACTATGGTAACTACTATTAAGTTGTGTTATCTTGTGGTGAAACACTAAGTTGCTTAAATTGTTCTGTTCTGAACTGTATTGTTATGTTATGTCCTCTTATTTCAATCTCCTCATTTTTTAAAAGTTTATTTATTGTTTTATTGTTTTTTTTTAAATAAGGGAAAAATTTTAAAAATTTAGAAGGATATATTATAGTAACATTTTTTATTTCCTATTAACTTGATTTGAAGCCCTGTATTGCTCTCACCATCTTGTTTTGACTGATTTTACTCTATTCAACTCTGTTTGATAGTATCGAGTGTGAGTGTATAGGCAACTACTTTGAAGGCAGTAAGATTCACTACGATGCCCAATCTGGTTTGACTACTATCTTCTTTTGAAATTCTGTAATGTCGCCAATGTTTATGTTTTATTAGTTTCGTTCTGTACTGTTTTGTTCAATTTTATTATACCTGATGATATAGGCAATTCTTTTGAAGGTAGCAACAGGCATTATGGTAATCATTGTTGATTACCTTGTATTCTATTTTTACATCATGTACTATGTCCATCATTTGTTTTCACTGACTGCTTTGTTTTGTCACATTTGGTTTTATTCTCTTCCAAAAAAATGTAATAAGAACTGTGGGAGTAATAAAACCCAAAATGTGTAAATGTTATTGTAAAAAAGAGGAAAAGAAAGTGCTCTAAAGGATACAACTGCAAGTTTGTTTAGGTGTGTAAGATAAATGAGCATATTACTTATTTTTTGTTGGATCATTGAACACAACTGTTTACAGTCTCACTGTTTGAATGTCCACTTTGTATGCTTTAATTCTGTAACTTGAACAACTATTTCTAAGATGACAATATGTAATCTATCAACTAGTGATTTCTCTTTTATTTTTTGAAATTCTGTATTTCTGGTACCCTTTCACTGTTTTTTTCTCTTTAAATAAAATTAAAAAAAGGAAAAGATTAAATGTTTATCATGCTTCTTAGCTTTCACTTAACCAATACCTCAGGTAGAGATCTACAAATGTTATATGACTTTATTTATTCTGCACTTTTTGTTACACAGGCAAATACTGGTGTGATAGAATGAAGCACATTTGTGTATTCTGTATAGCTATCTAACCATGCTAATACTTTCTGCTTAATTACTTTATGGTGCTCTGTTATTCAGCTCTTAAGCTTTATGACTATATTTTTATTGTACATAATGTTTTGTAATGGTATATATGGTAGTATCACCTTATGTGCTTCTTTCTTTAATTACACCTGGTCTTCCATTAATACATTAGTCCCTATTTTACTTGTATTTATTTTATAACTCTTCCTATTCCTATGCTTTGAAATTTGCTCTGTCAATGTGTCCCAGATACATCTTATGAAGTAGCAAATAGTTAGTATTAGGCTATTCCAATTAGTCACCATAGTTACGTTTAATGTTTTGGATTTTAATTGGCAGTGAAATATTGACAAGCACTGTTATAACAGATATGGTTGGAACTGCAAATTTTTGGTTTTTTTTTATTTGAAAAGAAATTGAACTTAAATTACAACTATAAACAAATATAATTTTACAACAATCAAAGTGTACAAAGTTAAAATTTGATAACACACAATACTGGTTTTTAAAACAAACAACTGTGTACTTCCACTGATTATACTGTGCAAATTTACACAAACAGTGCAGATATATATGGTGTATATATATTAACAGTACCGGGGATCGAACTCAGGACTGCCTGCTTTCAAGGCAGGTGCTTATGCCGCTGAGCTAAATCCTCAGCCCATATATGGTATATTTTTAACAATAAAATGTACACTTATTCTGTGTTTCAGAAATTACAGTTCTAACACTTGCAATAAAAAAGAAAATATACTTTTATTAATGGACTGGCAAATTTAAAATTGTTTCTTCCAGATTAGAAAACATAAATGTCCATCAACAAAAAGTAGATAAATATATTACAGTTAGGTAATGAAATTTCAGTCTGGAAACATACTCAAACGCAAAAAATGATGTATATTTGCCGATCAAACTTGTTCTGAGGGAAAAAAAATACAAAAAACAAAAACAAGAAAAGCATTTACCATACGGTTTCACTGACATGAAGTTCTATGTACCATGATTAAGACCAGAGCATGTACCATGATTGGGACCAGAGTAGCGTTTGCATGAGGCACAGCCCGAAAACAATAACAAGGGGGTTTCCCTGAGAAAAATATCACGGCCATTCACAGTGATGGTGGCAACACTTACACATCTCAAGTCTCAGCTAATTTCATTCAAAATATTTGGCTTTCACACTATTTATATCATTAGACAGCAGAATAATTGCCAATGACACTTTTTGTTTTGTTTATTATGGAGTCCCCTGTTTAGGATAACTATGCTGTAGGGACATATTCTGAGTAAATACTTTCCTCATGGGAAATTTAGCTAAATTCCACAACTCAACAAATAAAATAAAAGATTAAATTGAGAATGTAACTTTATATAAGACATTTCTGTCAGGTTCATCACCTAGGAATTAAATTCATTGTTTCACTAATTTAAATACAATGCTTAAAGTCTTTTTATTTCAAGAATGTTCACCTGTCAGAATTACATAAATTGGGCAAGGCGTTTAGCTAAGGGGCATAAGCATCTGCCTGAAAAGCTTGAGGTCCTGATCCACAGTACAAAAAAAAAAAAAAGACATAAATAGAAATACCTAGTAGCAAATTACTATCTCAATAACAAGCAATATTTTATATAAAAAAATTTAACATGGTCGATATAAAAGCTTCCCAATGAAGTTGCATTGCTAAACTGAATTACACTAAACACAGTGGCCAGAAGTACAGTCATTGCTGCCAGGAAAATGTTGCTTTTCTTTCAGATCAAAAGAGTTAGGCTAGTTAGCTGGCAATTAGAGTTGTGGATTTAATTTTGAACTTTACCACTCATTTTTGCAAACATTTGCTAACTATGTATTTCAGTGAATCCAGGAATACTAGAAGATTTGCATGAAATAAATTCCAGATAGCCAATAATTTTCATAGCCTTATTCTATGATTGGATGTATTAGGATTTCACATTTTACCTGAGATCAACATTCTCTGTTTGTGTTATTTAATTTTCATAATAATGTTCTAATAGGTTGGCTTTTTTCTATTTCCAAATTATAGTTAAAGAACAGATGGAAAAATTCAATTTTTTAAATTATTTCTAGTAAGCGCTCACCTAAACTGTATAAGAATTTTATTCTGAAAAGCTTTACTAAACATTTTTATAATGTTATTGATTTCACATTTGATTAATGAATTGCTAAGAAATATAAACATGGTTGATTAACTTACATATGCAATGCATTGTGTAATAAATTGTTATCCACATAAATGAAGAAATAATAAATCTTCGTACTTAGTATTATAAAAATATTACTAAATATTAATTTCAAGATATGTTAATAAAATAGACTAGGAAATAATATAAAATTACTTTTTGTCATTCTTTAACAATGAAGTAGATTGATTGTAGATTATATGCTCAGTCCTAGGACACAATCATTTGTCATTTTTTAATTATGGAAAAAAACAATGACCAAAGCATTTACATTCTTGCTGTGTTTGGTGTAACATTAAAGAAGACTAATGTAAATTGATTTAAAAATTTCTGAAAAGTGAGCTGAAATCACTTTCCATATAAATGTAAGTGATGGGGTAGATTAGTTGTGCAGGCAGTCAAAGATGAAAAGAAGGTCAATTTAATAAAAGTAAAAATTGAACTTCAAAGTAGCTTTGAATCTATACATGAGTGTGTGTTTGTGTGTGTGTGTGCTTATTGGTGTAAGTAGCTAAACACATGAGTCTTTGCAAGAATTGTCTGTATATATCTGAAACTGGTCTTAGAATTCAAAATAAGAAAATGGAAAACGTAATAAACATATATTAGCTATAATGGCACAATGTACCACTAATGCAATGCAAAAATATGCACTAAAGTAACACAAAGTATTGGTAAGTACATTCTTTTGAAATACATACTAGTCATGATGTTTACAATGACCACAAAATAGTAATATCCCCTACTGGTGACATTGTTGGTGCATCAACTTGAGCTAGCTGCCTATGAAGCAATCTATATCTAGAAGTTTTAAATGTTCATTTTTGTATTTCACACAAACTTCTCCATCTATTCTGCATTTGTATTAAAAGTTAGAGAGAAAATGACAGAGATCCACTTATACCATTTCCTAAGTTGTTGACAGAAAGATACTAAAAGGAAGTTTTATATAGATTTAAAACACAAACATGCTCATCAGCTAGGTATATGTGATGAAACAAAGACTTTTTAAAATTATGTAGTAACAAGGGTTTCCTGAAGAAAGCTTTTCCGACCAACATTGATATAAATGTGCCCAATGATAACATTATTTAATATGATAGATTATGGCATGAGATGAATATTCCACAACCAAAGCTTTATCAATAGGAATTTCTTTAGAGATAGGAAAAATTAATTATTTTATATTTCAAATGTGCTTTATTGATAATGTTTCCATACATGTTGAGTGCCAAGTTAAAAAAGACATTTCTTAATCATTTAAAACTATCTCAAAAGCAGGTGACAAGGTCAGACTTGTGCCAATCCCTTACCTTTGAATTTTATCCCTCTGTTCTTTACCATCCACAGAAATACAAGTGCATATTTAGATGTGTAACAGAAAAATAAAAACTTCAGTTATCATTTGATCAGATATAATTTTGTGATCTATTTTTGCCACAAATCTCTGTGTCAAAATACGAAGCAGAGCAAAAAAAAGTATTCAGCCAAAACATCTGATTTTGGAGTAACTTCCTTCTGAGACAGTGTCCTCTCTGTCACTGCTCCTGTGCCCTGAGGAAGCTGTAAGTGCAGCTGTGTGGTGTGCTGAAGCACAGAAGAGCTCAGAAAGTGCTGACCATGCCACTGTGGACCCAGGACAGAGAGGGATGCTGTGCTTACAAGAGCTTCATGCCTGACGAGGGTGCGAAAATCCTGAGTAACCAGATCCAGGATTGGCATTAATATTCTGCAGTGGATAAAATCTCCCAAACACGTAAAGTCAGACACTTGCTCATGGTCCTGATTGCTGTAAATCATAACCTTACTATGACTTTAAATTGTTTCAAATGATAATTGTTTGAGTCATGCAAATTGTAAGATACTAAAATAAATACTCATAAGTATAACCTCAAACACAATCACATGTATGAATCATAGATAATGTTCGTGAGTCATGATCATTAGAAGAATACACTGAGTTGAATGTTTCACCCTTGGCTAATTTCAAGAGGCATGATGCTTCTAGGGAAAGAACACTTAAGTTGCTCTTATATCTCATTCTGTATCAGTTCATTCAAACTGGCTTCACCTGCATATGATGCCATTCAGTCAACTGGGAGATGAAAGGAATTCATATTTTCATACGTATCTGCTGCCAATCTCATTACTGTTCTTATATTTAGATGCAAATATGTTAATTACTACAAATAGTGTTCACCATCTCTACCAACTTGTAATCTATTCACAAATTTCCTTATGTCTGTATTGCAGATAACTGTTTTATCATATGATATAGATTATGCCCTCCAAGAAAAATGACTCTAACTCCTCAGTCATCTAATGCACTTGCAAGTAGTCAGAAGAAAATTTGTTATAGACATGCCCAAATTTCTTTGATGGTTTCTACTCAAAACAGTCACAAGCAGATGAGAATCTTGTTTTCCAAAAAATCCAATGGGAAACTATAGATTTTGAAATGAAAGAAAAACTTGAGAATTGCAAATGTAAATATATAACAGTTTTTATTCAATGGATGCTAGAAAGATAACACTACTAATGTGTACAATGTCAATGTAAAACTTTTAAAAATTCAGTGGTCTCATTAGTCACTGTTTGGGCCCTAAAACTTTGACTTGAAATTGCTTCAAAGGGAGGAGAAGCAATCATTTATCTAGGATTTCTGGCACATAATTTAATTCCCAAATATGCTGATAAGGGAAATTTTTATTTTATAAAATAACTATTAGTAATATATATAGAAAATTTGTGAAGTTCAAGTATTACCATTCTGCGTTCTCCACCTTAAAAATGCATATAGGTAAACTTTTTTCATGTTAGAAACAAATCATTAGGTAGAAAATAGAGAAATTTATCAGTGGTAGATTGAACAAAGCGTAAGGAAACACCGACTAATCTTATAAGGATGGAGAAAATTGATGCTATGCGCCAAATCACACCTATTAGAAACTCAACTTTACATCTAAAAAGTACTTTACTGGAGTATGTGAAATGCATATGATTATCAAAAGCATAATAACTACTAAGAATTAGTGAAATTTACATGAACTTTCAACATACTCTATGCATATTCTGTGCGTATTGGAAAACTTTAAAATTTATGAAAACAATGTTGCAGTATGATATAAATAAATGACATATTTCAAAATATTTTTCTGATGTGAGTTAATTTGAAACTTTAAAAGAAAAATATATATATATTACAATTTCATTTAAATTATAACATCATACTTTTTTATTTCAAAAAGAAAAAATAAAAATTATGATATAGAATTTCCAAACAAGACAATAGGAAACTAGCAATTGTTAATATAGTTATCTTCAAAGTGGTTGCTCAGATTACAAAACATAGGTGTGAAAAAAATCATCAAAGGTTTACTTCTTACAGTGATATTTTATAGGCACCTGATTTTGGGCCTTTTTTTTTTTTTTTTTTTTGTTCCTGGGCTTGAACTCACAAACTTGTGCTTGCCAATACTTTGCTGAGCTAAATCCTGGGCCTTTAGCTTGTTTTTCAAACAAACTTTTGTGACTCTCTTGCTGAATATAATAATCCTATGATTTATTTTCATTTTTTTGTCTTTTTCAGTTTTTTTGTTTGTTTTTTGTCGGTACCAAGGATCGAACTCATGACTGCCTGCTTGCAAGGCAGGCGTTTATGCCGCTGAGCTAAATCCCCAGCCAGCGATTTACTTTCAATAGTCTCACACTCTAGTAAGATGAATTTGGATGGAGCACCTGAATTCTAAAATTCAGAATCTTAACTCTGTTTGTCAACTCCAAATTTGCCATGGATTTCTTTCTTCTTAACAGTGTATCCAAGTGTGGAAGTGGGAATTGAGAGTCGGGCATTTCCACTGAGCAAATGCTTGGCAGAATAAAACTCTCACTGTTTGTTAAGGTCCTCATATATTTGAAGGTGAAGAAAATGCATAGTTTTCTAGAAGACAATAAATGTCCCTTTTCCATGTTATGCATATTATCTTAGTTACTTTTCCTGCATTGCTGAGACAAATTCCAAATACTCAGTGTAAAAGAGGGAAAGGTTTACTTAGCTCATAATTTGTAGAGATTTCAGTCCATAATTGGCTGGCTTCAAGGCAGGGTGCCACATGACAGAGGGATAACAGTTCATAGCAACCCAAGACAGCAAAAGTAACAAGAGCAATAACAATAGGAAACGAGGTTCTTTCTGTCGCTTTATCTCATCCAGACTGCTTCGATTAGGGGAGTGAAGTCTGGATTGGTGGACTGATCAGCAATCACTCACCTGAACCAATCACAAACTCTAGATTCGGACACCTCCTAAAAAAAGAAAAATCCAAAATCGCATGAGGCTTGGGAGAACATCTAGACACAAACTATAACACATAGCGACTTGCGAATATTTGCTTATCTTAAGTAAATGCAGCTATTTCTGCTTCAGAAGATTTGGACAAAACATGCATATATGTAATAGCAGGCATTTATTATAGACATCTCCAGAATTGTAAAATAAAGGTTAACTAAAGCAATTAAAATTCCTATAAACATTGTGGTAGCAACTTTCACAGATTTGTATCTAAAATTTTATAATATATACGAAAAAATAATGCCACTCATTTTTCTAGTAAGTTTATATGACTTTTGCTCATACGTGGATTGCTTTCCCATCAGTCCAGCTGTGAGAAGTCACTCACAGGCTCCTCAGCCTTCCCAGTGTAACTGGAGCTGGACCAACGTTTGATTAGTCACTTTCCCATCACTAAAAAGCTAAAAAAGAGGAGAGGTTCCTTTTAGCTCACAATTCTAATGGATTTAGCCCATGATTTCTTGGCTATAGGGCAGGGATGCCATGGCAGAAGGGCATGGCAGAGGAAAGGTTTTTACTGCAAAACAATAAGGGAGGGGCTGGGAACAAAAATACGCCCTTTCAGTCCAGACCCAAAACTACCTCCCTGCAGGCCACAACCACTAACAGCACATTTAACTTCTTTCCTCATCGATGGATAAATCAAATGAGTAGATTTATCCGTGATGAATATATGGCTTTCACAATTGTATCACTTTTTAAACACTTGAGACTCTGAAAGACCATTTAAATCTCAACCTATCTGTCTGTTTGTCTGTCATTTGTCATCTATGTGTCTAGTTTTCCTTTCTGGACACTATTAAAAATGTGAGTATTTGTATTGCTTTTTCATTCGCTGAGAATTCTCTTACTAACTACGATTATCTCATGAGCGTCATGTTGAACAAATTTAAGGTCATTCCGAATTGTTCTGACCACATATTTTCATTAATGTTAATACCAGCAAATAAAATTATTTTAATGAAACTATAAATATCAAGACATCGATTCTTAAGTGATTTCATTCTTTTGAAGATCATTTATTTTTTTTCTTTTTAATTATCTTTGTAAGTCAAGGGGTGAATGATAAGGTCAGACTGTACAGGCTATTATATTTTTCAAAAACTCTATGCATCACTGTGAGTCCGGTGTAACATAAAATTTGATTAGCATAAGTGGTGATATAATTACAATTTGAGTTCATTACTACCTGTCATTCACTCTGTACAAAAAGGCCCTATCTCCCTGACAGCTGGGGCTATCAGAAATCACCTTTAAGGTTTTCTAGAGCTGTCAGCTTTAAATCTGACATCCCTGAATGAAGTTCTATGTCTGATTTATCTGTGATTGCTTCAACCTGGATGGGTGCATCACTGTAAAATCTCTTCAAATTCTAGGAAATTTAATATGCCTGGAAAAATAGAGATTTATCTTCTATGGTAACAAAATTAATTGGACTAAAACTCCCAGAAAAAAAAAGAAAAGAAAAGAATAGATCTACTTTTAATTTAAAACAAAGTTACTAAAAAAAAAAAAAAAAAAAAAAAAAACGAGAAAATGTCTACAAACAATGTCTGAAGAGGAAACAGGTCTGAAACCACCTTTTGGGCTTGGCTGCTTCCCTCGTGAATGAATGATTGTTCAGATAGGTAAAGAACGGTCAGAAGCATAGCGCTTTCCCAGGCTGCTCCCGTGATGCCTGCACATCTCTCCTCTGTCTGTACCCAAGCCTGCGCAGCCGCTCCTCCTGGGCAGTAGGTCAGTAAGACAGCACAGTGGGGCTGGGATCACAATTGCCCTCCAAGCAACCCAGGGCCAGGCCTCCTTCCACTGACAATAACAAGGACTCTGGAGTATCTGTGGCTCCACATCAGAGCACATGCGTGTTAGGTCTCCTGGCATGACCTTTAGTAACTCTTTCCCCACTTGAAACTGATTAAAAGTTCCTCAATATAGATTCTGTCTTACAAGTAAGATTAAGTCAGAATGAAATCTAGGAGACACTTGCACACTAGAAAACCCTTGAGATGCCCCAGTACCCTGTCCTCCTTCCTGTCAGTCTTACCTGGAGACCCAGGGTGTGGCAGTGAGGCAGGGGTTTAAAACCTAAAGGCCTGATGTACCCCTGTGCTGTGCTGTTCTCTTTCCTGTCATCCTGCCTCTGCTCCGTGCCATGTTTTGGTCAGTTTCTACCTTCCCTGAGCACGTGACTCTGAGATCTTCAACACCTGCAGCTGCTTTACATTAGCCATCGTGTGCACAGGTGCAGCCTTTTGCCCACCGTCCCCAAGCACGTGCCCTCCACGTGACCACCAGCTCCTCCAATCAGCGGGACGCCTCACTCCAGGGAGGAGCCTTGGTTCTGCTCCACATCCTAGAACACGTGACGCCAAGATAGCACCAAGGAACATTATAACACAATGCATTCAATAATTATTTTAATAGTGTTCCAGTTAAAAGAAAAGTAATAAACCATGAGCATAAAAACTGATTCTTGTTGCAATAGAATCTATTCATAGTATCCTGAGGCATGGCATTAACAAATACGAGTCAAGTTTTAAAGAATAAAAAAAAGCCCATAACAACAGCTTGAAATAATTCTACTTCACTGACTCAAGAACAAAATTAGGGACTCTGAAGATGTTTACTTTTTCATTGTCTCTTGCTTTTAACCTGAGTGTGAGATCTCTGAGACTCATATTCTGGAAGTCGAGAATGTTCTTTAACTGCTCCCCACGGCTACCTCTCTGTGCTGCCGGAGAGGAGAGATTTTTTTTCCCCAAATAGGTAGCTTTCTTAGGAACACAGAATTCTCAAAGTTTTAGTGATGTCTTGGGCAGGAATCTCCCTGAACGTTAATATTTCAGTAAATGGAAGCAAGAACACCTTATAGTCAAACATGACTCACAGAGAACATTTCCCTGTTCCATCTACAAGCTCCATTCCGTTACCTGTGCTGGAAGAACCCTAATGTCAGTGTGTTAGGGTGTTATACTGAGCAATGACAGAGCATCCACATTTAGTATGTTTTAAGAAATATTTCTCCCTCACTGGTCCTTCTTTCTTCCTGCAATTTTTTTCCAGTCTAGAAGCACTGAGTGAATTTTGAAGTAGGTCCTTTAATTTATAATGCTTTTCAAAATCTATTTCCTTTTTCTGTCTCCAGTGTTTCATTTCTCTATGATTACAGAGGAAATCTAACAAGAAAAGGGGAGACATGGGGATGGATTTTGATCATTGTTTTACGTAAAACATCCTGAAATGTAGCCAAATAAAATAAAAATCATTTTTTGTCATGGATTTAGGGATTCAATATGGAAGGAACATACTTTGTAGATAAACTCACTTTGATACAGTTACTTTGTAGTTGTCTCTTTCTCCCTTTCTGTTTCTCTGTCTCTGTGTGTCTCTCTGTCTCTGTCTGTCTGTCTCTCTCTTTTTCTCTCTCTCTTTCTTTGAGCCAGGAAACTATGGATTGAACCCAGGGCACTGGCACTAATCTATACCCTCAGGCCTTTTATTTTTTATTTTCTAGTAGTATCTTGCTAAGTCACTAAATTGCCCAGGCTGAATTCAAAAGTATGGTTCCCCTGCCTCAGCTTCCTCAAGTGCTAGGATTATAAGAGTTTACAGTGACACCTGGATGGTATGATTTTTCTCATTTCTAGCAGTCAGCGTACAGTAGATTTGGAAACTCAGCAACGAACAGCAGCCATTCAGTTGGTTGTTTTTAGCAAATCTGATACACCTGGGTATATTGTGTCAGTTCTTGATTAGAGCTCAGTTCTGCCTTATTAGTAGTTTTGTTTAGGTCTAAATTTTGTCTCATAGTTTTATTTCCACCATGGATCCACACGTGTTTGTGGCGAACTCTTCCTGCTTTGAATTAAGAAATTTTTAACTTGTTTGTTCTCTGCAAAAATTTAGAGCTGAACGATCTTTTTTCACTTTGACTTCTGTTTGTCTCTTTCACTCAGAGATGAAAATATCCTTTAGAATGTGGGGCATTTCTTGCTAAGGAATGTAGTCCACTGGCCTGAACAGAATCCATGTTCGCAATGCATCAGAGAGACCCTGTCTCTGTGTTGGACCTCCGGGTCCCAGGAATGGACGGACAGTGCATCTAAGGATGTGCTGCTGTTTGTGGTCAAAGCCTCTGGAAGATGCTGCTAGATAATTCTTATGGATTTTTTTGTTCAGCTGAAGAGAAATACAAGTAATTTAAATCTTATTTTAGTCTTAACCAAAGACTTTCCAGCTCGCTCTTCCCTGAGGCTGTGTTTTCCTGGTATTTTCTGGGTTTCTTTGATCTTTATCCCAAAGTCATTTATGTAAAAATAGTTCACTCCTCGGAAAGATGACCTTGGCCATGTAGGTGTCTTCAAACTTCCAACTGCAACTCAAAAGTTTATCTCTTTTTTATGTTTCCTTTTTCGTTAGTATGTATTTACATGATAAAAATCACAATCATCATGAGAGACCTGTACCTGCACATGAAACACCCTAATTCTGTTTGTCACCCTCCCCTGCCCTCCCTCCAATCTTCCCTTCCCGTTTACAAAGCTCTAGTACCTTTTCTTAGCCTTCTGTTCTTTTTTTCCTTTAAATCATTTTTCCCATCTTTAACTTCATTCATTCCTAACTCTTGTTCCTCTTTCCACTTAAACAGTTTCTTCCTAAAATGTTTCTTCTATTTTGCTGCTTACTTATACTTTGTGTTTCTCCCAAAAGAGAAACAATGCACTGTTTAAACTTGTGTGTATGATTTGTTTGATTTAAGATTATGGTTTTGAGGAATGTCTATTACATGCATACCTAGCGTTGTTTATGGCAGCACAATTTATACTAGCTCAATCTAAGAAACTATTTAGATGTCCATCAACAAATGAATGGATGGTTTTAAAAAATGTGATATTTACGTACAGTTAAATACTACACTACAGTGAAATACCATGAACAGGAAATAGCCTTTAAAAGTCTATTGAGTTTTTTTGGTACCTTTTCTATTTTTCATATTACCAGAAACAGCAGTGTTTTCAAACTTTACATAACTGCATGGTTAAGGTTACATTAATTATGGACATCAATAAAAACGTTTTTTCTCATCAAAACATCACCTTCTTGATACTCACCTTATTGTAACCTCTGAATTACCTCAAAAGTACAATCCCATGCTTCTGGTGTAATGTTTTTGTTATGAGATCTCTCTCATAAAATAATACTTTGTTTTTTTATTATGGCAAAACAAAAACAACAATAAAACCAAAATAGTCACATTTTTTCCTGTGGACTCATTTTATCCTTGGAGCTGAAATCCTGACATTCAGTAAACTTGCTATCTACATAGCTTTTAACACACAGGATGCCAAGACACTGGTATTCATTTCTCTTTAACAGGGTGACAGCTTCCGAGAGGCGGGACAAGGTGCGGCATCCAGGATCCTGCATTCTCACGGGAGGTGGCCAGGGAAAGGCTGGTGGTGGGACGCTTCAGAAACTCCGTCCAGCAGACATGAGACACCTGGGGAGGAAGCTCTGCTGCTTCTTTTCTGTGGCACACGGCACTACATTCTCCTCTTAGTTTAGCTGATGCTGACGTTTACATAAAATATGAAGCTTTCTTAGTTGGCAATTACTGGTCTCTATGTCTGGTTATTCAAAACCAACAAATGCAAAGTATTGTTACACTGGCTGTTGAGAAAAGAAAATTAAAAGTCCGCTCAATGTCACATTTCTTCAGGCGATATTTTGTCAAGTGACAAATTAAGAGAAAGAGGATGTTATACTGAGGAGCGTGATTATAGAAGAAAACTTTTTTAATCAGGGAGAGCACTTGTAAACAGATAATCTTGAAAAGAAGACACAGTACTGGGGTTGCATCTAAGAGAATGCCAAAAATGCACACTAAGAGGATGGAGTTGAACTTTAGAATCAAAATGTATCGGTTACAGTGAATGAGTGAGTGGCAGGCATGAGAATCCAATGATGGAAGGTGAAGAAATAGAAGAAGACAAACAGAATCGAATGAAAAGCGATGGGCATTAGCGTACCCAAGAACCCAGATTAAGGGAAGCATTTTTTGTTTGTGTTACATTTATTAATAGAAGATCAACTCCAAGTACTTGAAGACAAAATGTGGAAGTTATTAGGGAGGACAGAAGAGTGCAAACCTGTTTAACTTCCTCCTGGTTAGTGACATCAAATCAGGATACCAGACTATAGAGGAATAATTCATGCTTTGTACTTTTTCAAATAAGCAAACCAACTTAATGAACTTGGAATTTCTTCAGACCACTTGGAACGTGACTGTGATTCTGTTTTATCAATTTAAAATTAGAGTTTTTCCACACCAGATATCCTTCCTGCCATTCTGAAGCCTAGTCAAGTATGCATAAGGGCAATAATTTATAGCATATACATGAAAGTGACAAAACTCTTAAATCACTGGAGGAAACAATGTACGCAGCAAAGATTTACATGTTGCTTTTGCTAATCTGGCAGTTTTCCACCCTCTTTAGCTAAACTTGCCACAGAGTACGAGAGAAGAGTTCAGCAAGAATAAATGGAGAATGTGTAGATTTAACTTATGAGAGCACAAAGCGGGTTTGTAGCATGCATCTTATGCAGCAAAAAAATGCGAGAAATAAAACATGGCACTATTAAAATAAAAGTATGCTGTCAACAGAAAATTCTGTTAATCATTCCATGAGTCTCCTCTGATGACAGCTGTGACACGCATCTTCCACAAAGGGTAGCACTTAATTCTCTTTCACTGATCTCGGGTCTTTTTCTTATCCCACATGTTTTTATTTATTATACTGAGATGGTTACTCTTGATTGGCTTCAGAAGTGCCGGGAGAGCAGTAAAGCCCCTTTGTGTAAGAGAGGCCGTGAGCTCCAGAACTGTGCAGGTCACTGCTCCTTCCTGGGGGCTTTCTCACCCCTCTGCTTCCCGTCCAGGCGCTGAGCAGCTTCACTCCCCCCACCACCTTCTATCATGACGCTCTGTGCCAGGGCCAGCCAAGGGTGGACTGAAGGCTCTGCAAACCCTGCAAAATAAATCCTTTCTCTTTTACAATGTTTATGCCAGGCCTGTAGCCCCTACAACAGGAAAGTACTTATTATATATAGTGTTACAGTGAAACTTGAAGCCTGGTGCCGCCGGCACATGTATCCACCACCAACACTCTAGAGGCTGAGGCAGGAGCATCACTGAGTTGAAGGCCAGACTGGGCTACAGTGACAACCTGTCTAAAAATAGTGCAATCAAATAAAACCTGATTTCTGATGAAGTTTCTCCTTTTTGCTTTTTTTTAATAAAAATGATATATTTTCCTAGACTTTCATTCTTTTATAGAATTTAAAACCACAATGTAAAGTTCTGTGCAAAGTTCTTTTGAGATTGTGAAGAAAATGTTTAAAATATTTATCTCTGGATTTTTATTGTGTTTCATTGTGGCATTTTCATATATGCAAAAAGTACACTCCCAAAATTCACCTTCCAAAAGCCTTTCTTATCCCTTCCTAACTGAAGTAAATTGAAACATAAATAAGTTTGCAACTACCAGCAGTATCCATTTTTACTAATCAACACATTATTCTTTACTTTTGTCTCCTTTAAAGAGGTTCTTTAAACATTTAGAATTTACTGCTTTGCTGCGTGACGCATTCTCTGCCTGTCATCCGGCGTGTGTCTCCTTTCTTCCCCTCTACCTCTTCCCTTTCTTCCTTCCTTCTTTCTTGGGCTTGACTGTAAGTTTTCTGACTATTTCATAGTCAATGAAAACAAACACGTCCATTCCAAACCAACAATTTTTGTAATAGATGCAAAGTTTAATGACAACTTACAGTTCTGTCAGATACTTTCCATCTCGGATTTGTTCATCTGCTCTGGTACTGGGAAAGGAACTCAGGGCCTTGTGCTTGCCAGGCAGACTCGGTGCAACTGATTTGCCATTGATTACACCCTGGGCAGGTATTTTCTATTTCTAAACATTTGAAAATCAATAACAAGCTTTTAAAAGTTTCCACATTATCTAGGGGTTTTGAAAATATCACAAAAAATCATCATAGATAGTGGACCTTCTGTGGATTTAAACACTTTCACTGGTTTAAAGCAAAGTAGTTTATCTTTAAAATTGCATCTGTATGGAGCAGGTTGGGTATATTTTTACATTACTGGCCAACATGTGAAGCCATCTTTAGAGTGAAGCTTTGCTTTTAAGTGGTGTCGACAGACAGCAGTCCAGAAAATGCCTTGCAGGACAAGTAGAATTGGGACCTTTCATTCCCTTATCTCTACTGTTTCATCTTATAAAAGATGCAGCGAGCACACAAAGGAGACATTTTATATCCCACATTTTCAACAATGCTCCTTATGAGACTCTTTATAAAAATACTTCATTGTGGTCCTATACAGCATGTGATTTAGAAAAGCAAAGGCACATTTTCACATTTTATTTAGGCCAATTTTGAAAGTTATAAACCAGGAATGACTAGGGATAGGTATCCATTGTGCAAATGTGTCACAGTTGATATTATTAAAAAATCATAGTATAAATTATATTTATTGTGAATAAAACATATTAAAATTATTTAAAAGTATTTTGAATTTTTTATTTTTAAAGAGAGTAAAATTAAACGTAACAAAATAGAACAAAACAGATCATAAGATAACAATGTAAGAGACTGGGATTTCAAAGTAAGACAACTGGACATCTTCAGTGTTTATCATATTGTCTCTTATTTTCTTCCAAATAGTTGTACATATCTTCACACACAGTTAATTCATACAAAACAAAATAGTGTAGAACTGATCAGAACAGGATGATGAAGGCATTTTAGGTCTTCACGATCAGACAATAAGGAAATCAACAATGACTGCCGTAATGTCTCTCATTTTCTTCAAAATAGCTGTCTATACCTTCATGTATGTTGAAACTGAACAAAACAAAGCAGACTAAAATCACTCTAAACAAAGAATAATAATATTAGTGAATTTCACATAATGACATTACGGAATCAGCACTGGGTACTTTAGTGCCTCTTTCTTCAAAGCAGATATTCATTTCATCATGCATTATATTATCAATTCTCAGAAACTTTTTATAAGTTCTATGCATGCATGAGTTTCTACATGTATACGTATTCTTTTTTTATTAGAGGGAAAAACAAAACAAACCAAGACAAAACAAAACAAATTCCTAGAAAAACAAGAAACAAAAAAGACATGTAAACAACAATAGCACAAAGCCCAGAACACTGACAATATATAGGCCTTCAAAACAAGTTAGTATGAGCATAACTAAGGTTGTCATTTTGCATGATGTTCTTCAAGCATTACTCAGTGCACCATATGCACAATTGTTTCAATCCTATGAATGTTAACTATTTTGTTCTAAGAACTTATAGTGTTTGTAGTGCAATCATCTTAGCTATCCTAAATGTGTTTATATAATTTTGGACATTTTTTTATTTTCCCTTGCTTTTTATGTATCTGCTTTTTTTTATTGGCATTATATGTGCAAATCATGATTGTAAATCCAGTCTGCTTCCCTGGGCTATTTGTGTTTAAGAGAGGGTTCTGAGGATCCTGTTTCCTCTCTGTGATTCAGGACACAGATTCAGGTATCAGCCATTTCAGGATCAAAGAACTGACCTTGGAAGAGAAGCGGACAGAAGAAGGTGTCATTTGTCACACTGCCCCATCTGGTTTCCTAGGCTTTCATTCATTTATTTATTTACGTGATTTTTCTTTTTGAGATAGGGACTTGCTGTGCAGTCCAGGCTGGCCTTCAATTCATGGATACAGCCACCAGGCCCAGTTCTAACCTCATAGCTAAGTCCTCATATTCTATTTATTTAAGAGAAAGTCCTCCAGTTTTGCCATTTTAATGTCATGATTTTACGAGATATATTTTGGAAGAAAAAGATAAAATTTATCCTGAGTTAGTAGAGATGTGGAAGAGCTATTGGATCATTGTAAATCCAAAGGAAACTAGAGGTGGCAGTGAGTAATTATTGAGATGGCTCTGACAGTCTGGCTTGGTGCTCTTTTCTGTCATACAACCAAAAAATCCTTCTACTGGCTTGTTCCTAAGAGGCTTACTGCTAATCTTATTGATATGCTAAAAATTTATTTTGGTCATGTCTTACTTGTAAGATCTTTGTTTTTTCAGTGGTCTACACAGTTTTACCAAAATATTTGTGCACAAGCTTCTTCTTAGCAATTCTAAATGTGAGAGATGCTTCCTAATCTAAATACTCTTGTCATCTATAAATTTATGAAAATTACAATTTGATTACATTTATTTATTCTGTTAGTTGCATTCTCCATTACCTGCAATGGGAATACAAAAGCAATGGAAATGCAGATGAAATACTCATGTACGTTCTGTTTGAAACTCATTATTACCTCTGATCCATATCAAACTGCTTTCTTGTTTTATCTGTTTCTATCCAGCCACGGTTTCTAGCCAAATGTTTTTTTCTGTATACAAATCTTTTAAACTTGCATGATATTTTTGATATGTGATGCTTTGCCATATTTATGAAATTTCTCTCCATAGCATTTTAATTCATATAAGTGGTATTTTACTATATACCTTTTATGTATTTCTTTTACATTTCTCAGAATTCTTTTAGTGCTGTTATATTTGATAGAGTCAGTACATTTCCTTTTACTGTATTTTGTATCCTAGGATTTTATGTGCATGTTGTTTTTTATCATCTTTTGTGATTATCTTCAATGAATAATTGTGATAAATAATCCCCCACTAAACATCTATATCCTGTTCCTATCATGGACAGCTGGGAATTTTTTTAGTAATCTATACCCGGAAAGGAATTATCAACGGATCGCACTTCTGAATGTCCTATGAAGCAGCACTGCCGCCAGCAGAGCGTAAGCCCTCCACACTATTGGATTGTCACAAAAGTTTGGTATCGTTGGAGGTTTGAATGTTGTTTCATGGTTGTTTCAACTGCGATGTCCAAAAAAAAAAGCTATGAACTTTTTGATTTTTATAAGTTTTGAGTTTTGATTTTCTGCTTATTGATAACTCACTACTTATCTTTTTGAGATTGTTTTAGTTCTAGTGCTGTAACAGTAAAGCGTTTTTTGTTTTAATTATTTAAGAGTACCAGGTAGTCCATGCCTAAAGATTACATGTATCTTTGCACTTCAACACTGGAATTCAGATAGTGGCCAGGCAAGTTCAAATGCTATTTCACAACTTACATACTCTCAAGACAAAAACTAATATTAAAAAAATCAGGCAGTGGTGAAGATTCAAAATATAAATATTTTGAAGTTATATAAAATAAAAATTGTCCAAAAAAGAAAAATTGAAAATGACAATTACTCTTCTATGCAAATTATTTATGTGTATTGAGATTATTCATGCATATTTCTGTTGATTAATGATAAAAATATATTTTTTGGATTCAGGCCTGATACTATCAGTGAAGCAAAATCATGGGAATATATATTCAATATTTTGCTCTAACAGAGCAACAGCCCAACATACATGTAACTTGACTGTATAGTTCAAGAAGATAAAAGCTAATAAAAGGTGCTCATTCTAAGATCTTCTCTTACGCACTGCAATCTGATAATGTGAAAGATGTATTTGCTCTGAGATCTTTGTGCTGTTCTCTGAGCATCATTTTGTTGAGTGAAACTCTAGACACCTTGCAACTTCATTGCACTGAAAAATCGAAAAATGAATTTCCCCACTTTAAATCCTTCTCTGAACTCATGCACTATAAGCTCAAATTAATATTATTTAGAAATGTAGATTCATCATTTCAGAAAGACAAATGCACCATGTAATTTCCTAATCCAAATGATCTGGTTTTGTTCATCCACTTCCAGGTCATACAACCTTTAGTCATACAACTCTATTGGCAGATAGAAAAAAAATATTTAGAAGAAGAATATCTAGACTCAGTGATTGGACTCTGGACTTCTTAACTCGCAGCAGAAGCTACCTTAAGGATCCACATTGAATTGTTCATTCTATTGTGATCTCCACTCAGCTGTGGGTATATGCTCAAGTCATTCTATGAGAGTAATTTAAACTCTTGAAAATTGATGAACCTGGAGTTTTGCCAAGCAAAGCAAATGGACAAGCAACAGGAGGACGTGTCAACACAGAGTCTCCACAGAGAGACTAACACCTTTGAGCTAGCACAAGCTGTGCTGACGTGAAAACAGTTGGCTTCATGATGGAGGAGAACAAACAGTAATGCTGCTGAGTAATGTGTGTGAAAGTCACTTTTGATCTTCAACACCTACTGAATATTTAGATTGCTTAAGCCGTTCTCTGAAAGCAAGAATATCATTCAATTATTCCAGTGTTGCTTTATATTGAAGTAAATGAAATCTGTTAAACTGAATAAGAAGTGACTTAATTTGGATTAATACCTCACACACAGTTCTTTAAAATTTTTCGGTGTCGACAGTCGTAGGGATGGCTTGTGTATCAGTGCATTTGGGACAACAGAACTGGAGACCATAGATTGGATGGAGTATAAGCAACACAAATTTAATTATCAAACTTTGGGAAATCGGGAATTCCAAGGTTACAGTACTAGCAGGCTCTGGGACCAATGAAGATCCCTTTCTGAGTTGATATCCAGCTTTCCCTTTAGACTTCACTTGATGGAGACATTAGATTTGAAAGTGTAATAATGGATGCCCGAGGGTTTTGTATATTCTAAGTTTACATCACAGATGATGTAAAGCTAATTTTAATTTATATTATTTTTAAACATCACATTATGATTACTATTACAAAATGGAATAATATGAAATAGAGTATCAACAGAGTGCTTTAAATACCTTCATATTTTTTCATGTATATCATGGTTTCCAATTCTCCAACAACTCAGTGAAAACAAAATTATAATTGCTACTGAGCAGCTAACATTTTTTAAAGATCACTCAACTTGTACCTGTTAGTTATGTTAGTAAGAATATTGAAAACTTGACTTGTGTTTCATTGAGTAAACATATATATCACTTTTCAAATATCCTCATCTCTCCTTGAAAATTACATGGAGAAAGAGTAACTGACATGGCAGGGCTGTAGCTCAGTGGCACAAAGTGTGCTTACCATGCACAGGGCCCTTTGCTATCTCTTCAATACTCAAAAAACAAAACAAAAACTCAGACAGTAGCTGTCCGGTCAAAATCAATTTAAATAATATTCCATTCAGTATCAAACTATATTGCATATATATGAAAATTATCACTAATTTTAACATTTCTTTTTATTTTATTTTATTTTATTTGAAAAACAATAAAACCAAGGAACATAAAACAAAAGAAAACCAATTTAAAAAAACCAGCATAAGTGATACAGGAATTCAAAACCTCAGGAAAGCAACAATAGCTACCATAACGCCTTTTGTTGTCTTCAAAATAGCTGCACATACCTTCAGACATAGTAAAAATCAAACAGAAGAGAAACAATAAAACCAAAACAATAACTGCAATAAAGGACTTCAAAACAGTCTACTAGCAAATGCAAAAAGGTTACCATAACATTACTTATTATCTTTCAAATAGCTGCTCATGCCATCAGATTTAAAATAATCAAATGAAACAAAAGAGATTTACACCAAACCCACAAAAACAATAAATGTGATCTGTTTGCCCTGTGGGGATCACCCCCTGCTGAGGCTCCTGCCCCCCCCACCTGCCCCCTCCTCCCCCCGCAGTCCAGGAATGGGAATGGTGCTGACTCAGGGAGAGAGGCTTTGGTGTGGCTCAATTTTAATATTCTTGTTAACAAAACTTAAAATATTTTCTCAGCATTTTTCTAATATAGTGAAGACGATATATATATATATATATATATATATATATATATATATATGATGAAATCTTTTCAATACAGAATTTCTGTATATTCTTTTAATGAAAGAACTCTTATCTCCTAAACTTTGAATTAACTTGTTTGACCTATAGAGGAAATATTTACATTCACAATTTAGATCTGTTATAAATCAAAGACATGAAAATCCATTTATGAGATAAAACTAAGGACTCTCTCTCTTCCCTTCTCTCCCTCCCTGACTCTTTCTTAAACCTATAAATTATGACATTGCTAGACACAATGGAGAAGTTGGATTTAGAATTAGGCTAACGTACAATGCACTTACACAAATATATAAAAAAGAACAAAGACCTTCATGAGAAGATAGAATTGGTGAAGTAAATCTGGAATATTAAATTACCTCTGGGATTTGAGTTACACAAACCAGTAAATCCTACTGATTGTTTGCATGAACTAGCAAAATGATTCCACACAGTGGAAATGAAGTATTGCTTCTAAAATGAGCTCACGTACCTCTCTGATCACTGAAGGAAATTTTGTTGATATGCAGGCTGAGACCTCTGCTGCAGGGGTTATTGCCTAGTATTGCGAAGAAGCATCTGCAGCTGCTTACTTTCTAATTCCCAAATGGAAACACATGATTCCTCCATGCCGCTTCTGAAATGGGAACTGTCTTTCCATGTCCTTATCAGTCACTTGCTATGAAAATTCTGGCTATATTGAATTCCTTACTTTATTGAAGTACATTTTTTGGCAGGTTTATTGGCTCATTTATTCGATTTGATTATAGGGTGAACACACATTCTGCACCCTCTTGCACTCAGAAGTAATCCAGCACTGAAGACTGAAATGGTAGAGACAGGAAATCTGAAGAAATTAAAAGAGAAAACACAGAGCCTACAGATGGAGGGGAACCTAGACAGTCTTTTTGTAGTTCACCCTGTCTCTGATCAAAGAAACTAAACATAAATTTTGTTCTCTTGCCTTTAGGCCTCCCATCTTACAAGAGCCGTGGTCAGGAATTTGGTTTTGTTTTCAAAGTATAACGTTAAATGAGTGGTAAACGCAGACCCCTTTAAGGAAATAAAGCTCCATCTGGGAAATAAGAGTATCATTTGGGTGTTTTGTGATAACTCGGACCCCGGTATAAAATCCAAGAAAGCAAGAAATTAAAATTTGAGAAGCAAAGGCTTTATTAGGTAAAATCCAGGCCTGGTGACAAGTCTCTGGGAGCCAATTTGGAGACTGCGCACCTCACAGCTAAAAGTCAGGACTTTTTATCTTGTAAATCCACAAACAGCTGCTGGTCACACAATGTAAGGAGGGCGATGAGGGTGTGATGCACTACAAAGCAGAAAGGGCAATTGCAAGTCTCCCTGCATACTAGCAAGTTTAGATAAGAAGAAATCTTGTTTTTCTTAGCAAAGAATAGAGAGGTCTAACAGCAATTAACAACCTTAGTTACCTTACTTTAGCACCACAACTGTTCTATTTGTAGAGGGCAACAATGGTTAACTTATCAATTAGGTAAGATTTTACAATTCTTTACAGAGGAGAGCATTGATTAACATATCAATCCTTTGCCCAGAGGGAAAGGAAAACACATTTACAGTAAGGCCAAGTTACAGGTATTACTGTGATACAAACGAAGCTATTTTTGTGAAGAATGTACAATCTAATACAATCTGATGCAATTAACACAACTTGTGACGGGCTACCGGGTCTTTTTGGGTAGGGAAGACCCGGGTTGTCAGGAGCTATTACCTCAGGCCTTTGTTGTATGGCCTTTAAGAAGTTAAAACTTAACCTAGTTAGATTTGAAGGGAGAAGGGGAGGGGAAGCAGCAGGGGGGCTTAAATCTTAGAACAGATCTTAGGATAGTTAGGGGGGCTTAGGTTATAACATGTTTAAGTTGTCACCAAGGCAGGAGAGGCCCCTGTGACATACTCTGCAAAGACACTGGTGAAAACTGCTTTTGGGGAGGAAAAAGGCAATTAGTTAAATCTTCTAGAAAAAGTCTTTAAAGATAAACAGCAAATACTGCATTTATTCAAGAGATTTAACGGAAACTAAGAAAGACAACGGTGTGTGGCTTTCATCTGTAACTGTGCCCTGCCTTTTCTGTCCCTGTTCCATGAGGCACCGATTGCAATCACTTCAAACTGATGCCATTAAGATCACAGCACTGAGTCCCCCACGCCCAGCCCTAGGGCCTTCTCATTCAGCCAGGCCTGTGGAGGCTCAGCCTCAGGAAATTGCGATCTGACTGCTTCATCTCTCTTTTTCCTTTCAGCCTCCTTCACAGAGAGGAAGCCCAGCCTGGGACACAAGGTACAGAGGTCACTGAGGCCCTGATGGACGTTACCTGAGGTCAGGAGGGGGTGGTCCCTCCACACAGGCAGCTTTGCTCTGCTCTGCTCTGCTAGGGTCTACCTGTGCTGAGGAAAGACTGGTACCTTCTGTGTCAGAGTCCTGCTGTATGTAGTTTCCCTGAAGGACAAAAGAGGCTCCGAAATACATGGCTGCTCATTCATTCCCAAAGAATTGTCTTTGATTTTAAGGAAAAAATTAATAAGAAAAGAAATATTAGTAAGCTTAACTTCATCAAAATTAAAATGAAACCACTTTGTATATCAAAGGATCGCATAAAAAAACAGAAGGGCAAAACAGTAGAACATATTGTATTTACAAATCATGAATCTGATAAGGGATGCATATCTAAGTACATAAAAATTTATATAAATCAGTCATAATATAAGAAAACAATAGACATTGTGGGAAAATAGACATATCCCAAGACCATAATACTAAGTGAACTAAATCTGACATGCAAGCTTAAACATCATATGGTTTTTATTTTATGAAAAACCCAAAATATAAGCTGTGAAAGAGAAGACAGTTGATAAGAGATGGTGAGAGAGATCTTTTGTAACAGGGAAGGAGACCAAGAGATGGAAAATATGGAAGGAAGGAATTAAAATGTATCGGGAACAGGCAACAACTCCCCATGAATTATGTAGCCAGTATGCACTACAAAGGTACACATCAAAAATAAATCTTGGAATAAAATAATTGAAGTGCACAAATTATCAGAGTAAATATTTTGCTATGCAAGTCACACAAATCAATAATAATCTCATGGGAAAAGGATATCATTGGTTACCTGAAAAATATAGATGGAAAACAAAGTACTACAAGGATGGGCAGAATCACAGAGTCACATACTAGGTACTGTTGAAGATGTGGAGGAACCGTCACCCCTATAAACTGATGGTGAAGGGTAAGATGGTGCAGAGCCTTCCCAAACTGCCTGGCAATTCCCAGACTTTTAGGCATGGGATTTCTGTATCTTCCATCATATCTACTGGTAGATGTATACCTGAGAGAAATTTAAATGTGTCTAATAAAAATTCACACACAGCTATTTGTAGCAATATTATTTGTAGAAAATAACTCATAGAAGCAACTCAAATGGCCATTAACTAAAGTTGGGTGAAAATGGTGTCACTGAAATAGTATTCAACCATAAAAAGAAATGGTACATCTTCAACATGAATCTTAAAATTGTTATGTTGAGTAGAAGTCATCACTGAAAAGCACATAATGTGTGATTTGAGTGAGATGAATATTTACGACAGCTGATAAATTTAGGGTGAATAAATGTTTGCTTCAGGACTATGGAGTGGGTGGAAGAGACCCACAGTGATTAGCAATGGGTGCAAGATTTTTGGTTGCTGTGATCAAAAAGTTCTAAAATGTGCAGGGTGAGTTTTGTATGCACCTTTGAATATACCAAAAACACTGAATTTTATACTTTACATGATTGGAAATACCACTTTGGAGTTATCTCAATAAATACACAAAAATAAACAAACAGACCTTCAAACTTGACCGTGTTTGTAGTATAATAGTGAGGGGTTTGTCACCATTAAGGCTACCAGAGTATTCAGTTACTAGGAAGAAAGTGGATAGATACCGGCTGCCTTTCAAGACAAAAGTCCACTCTAGAAAGTGAGGTGCTTTAGGAAGAAGGGAGAGAAATGGCCACCCACTGGAAACTCACCAGAAAGTAGAAGTTTGAATGGGATCTAATTATTGGTTCTTAAGTACAAAGTGCACTACCACATGCTCATGTATGTTACACGCACTTTTAAAAAATTATTATTGCATGCTTGCTGTTCCTGCAGTTTGCAGTCATCTTGTGAGAGGTCCACATACATATTACAGCTTGTTTCATGTATCCACTTCCCCTTTCCTGCCTCTCGTGCCTCTGCTCCAGTTCCTCTATCCACTTTTGTAGACTTGTTGATATTATTTCTTTTAGATCATGTTATGCCTATAGGGTTTACATTAACTGGGGTTACTATGTACATGCCATTTTGTTCAGAGGCACTTTTTTGGAACAATCATTGTTTGAGAAATAGGGAGAGTAAAGTTTAAGTGAGCCCAGATATATGATAGATTGGTGTGTATACCATTGTCAGTTTACAACAGAATGGAATGCTTTATTAAGCCTGTAGTGTTTAGTTCTCAAGAGATGGCAGATGACTACATTTTTATTTGGCATTTCTGTATTATTTACACATTTTTAAATTACCAAAGGAAACATAATTGAGCACTGTGAATTCATATTTGATACTACATTCCCCAAATTGAAGTCATATGATTTCCTTTAGAACTCAAAGGTAAAAGAAAATTCCCAAGAGGAATGATTTATTTACCAGGGGGCTATGAGTTGTCACACTGAAAATCTCAGACACAGAAAGACACTGTAGATTCTAATCCAATGCCAAAACTTGTTAGTCATAAAACCATTGATGACTCAGGTTCTCTGTGCGTTCTTATTCTTTTCTAAAAAGAGTACCTACCTCTTAAAGTAAATAAACTTAAACTGGCTTAATTAAACCTGAGATATATGCCTGGTGTTAGTATGTACTCTGGGTTAGTTGTTAATACGAACAGCAATTTTCAAGTATGTGACAGGGCTGTTATGTGGAAGAGGAAATAAATGTTCTCTGTGAGTTGGAGGAATGATACTACTAAAAGGCACAGTGTTAGAAGAGTATGATTTAACTAAAGATGAACAAAGAGGAGTACTGTCAAAGCGAGATTTGTTGCTCAAGATCCTCATGTGAAGTTAGAAATCAGCTCAACAAATACTGCATCAGATGACTATTAGACATCATAAATCTTAAGATTCCTCATAAATCTTGGATTATTTTTATATCATTTTCAATGTGCTACTGTTCAAATATTTGTCATTCTAAACTATTTTATTTTATATAATTGCATAGACTAATTGGCAATTGCAATGACAGCAAGAAAAACGACCTGTTCCACTTGTTCACTGTATTTAAGATATTCCTGGTATGTTACAAAATATTTAATTGCAATTTATCATTATACCTGGAAAAGGTTTTCTTCTGAGATCAGGAGTACAGTTTAAACTGGAATCTAATTAACTTTTAAAAATCCATTAAGTCATTAGTTCATCTGTTTTAGAATAAAGGGTCAACAAAGAGTCAAGATTTAAATTCAAATTAAATTTAACTGTGCTCCGTGAAAAGATCTCTATTCATAACCTCCTACAAGATGTGACAAAGCTTAACCTTACTTGAATTATTCTCCACTGCTTGATACCTGTTTAAAGAAATTTATTTTTTATTCCTGAGCACCTTCTAGTTATTGCTACTGCCTAGAAGGAAAACATGTTTTTACGAGATTTTGTATGAACTAGCCTGACAGTTATTAGTGTCCTGTTTTCTATTTATCAAGAACTTTCATGAGTCAAGAGAAATGGTTTTAAAATAAAATTTTATTTATTCTCTTAACTTATAAAATGATGTGTACCTGCATGAATTATTTACATAAAGTCTAAAATACATAGCTATTTAAACATGATCCGTATTAATCTAGATGTCCCCAAAAGCCTCATGTGCTCATAGGTGGGGCTTTGCTGGAAATGGCTAGCTATACGGTGTGTGATACTGGGATTAAGGGTGTGTGGTACTAAATTGGTCCAGTGATTGATGGAAATTAGCACAGTTTTGGGTGTGGATAATGAAAGCCCACTCTGAGTGTGGGTGGCATTAATCAATAGGCTTATAGTTTGGGTGGGATATAAAAAGAGAGAGGAAAGCCAGGTTACCTGCTGCCCGCTGACTGCTGCCTGCTGCCTGCTGCCTGCTTGCCATGAACTGTTTTCCTGTAATCCCCCTCTGCTGTGTTGCCCTGCCTGGGAGCCAGTTGACTGTGGGCTGAAACCACTATAAACTGTGAACTAAAATAAACCTCTCCTCCTTTAACTTGTGGGCATGGGATATTGTGTCTTAGATATAAGAAAACTAACCATAATACAAACATTATTCAATAAAATGAGTATCTTAGTTACCTTTAAAAGTCAAATTATTGGTTTTCATATCCAAAGAACTTTAAAATGTGAAAATTTATTTACCTGATCACACTTTTAGAAGGATTTTTATGAAGTTCAAATCAAATAAAGCATTCAGGACTAGCACCGGCAGGGGTGGTAGGGAGGATGGGAGCCCAGGTGGATGGGTCCCCTGCATGAGGAATGCCACAAAACATTTTTATATATGAGCTGGCTACGACAGCCAGACGTGAGAGAGGCTTTACTTCTATAGTAGACAGAGCCAAGAAAGTTCCAGCTCACTGAGTTAAACACAATAAAATGTTATTTCACAGACAAATTCTACTTCAGTTAGTTTCTTACTCCAAAATACATCCCGAGGCATGTTTTACATGAAGGGTAAAATATCAGGAAGGCAGAAATGTGGGGATGGTGGCAGTGAGGCAGGAAAGCATAGAAGGGGGTGCCAGCAAGAGTTCAGTGAGGGGCAGGACGGCGCAGCTCCAGTTGGCCAGTGCGGCTGGAGTCCGGTGTTTTCAGAGAACAGCCTCAGAGAGAATGTGTGAACTGCGGATTCACCATAGTCTGCAGTGGGAGAAGCAAGGCTTTCCCTGCAGCTCGCTCCTCTTCCTTGACCTTGTTTTCCTCAGAAGTTCATGCCATAGGCTCTCTGAGTCCATCCTCAGGAAGTCAGTCAAGCACAAGGCCTCGCTGGGAAGTTGACTGCCTTCATAATGGACAGCAGAAGTGGGACAGGTGCAAACCACATGCAGGATAAGGGTCACCACTTCCCTGTGTGTCCTCCTGCAGTTTGAGAGCCAGTGAGCCGCTGCATGGTTACATAGTCGAACAGTTGGGGGGGAAAAAGATGTTATAGGGTCATGTGACTTGTGGGCTCTACTGGATACATATTAAATGTCAAATTATTTTTAAAAATATCAATTTATATACTACCTAAAATGGCAAAGAACTTATCGTCTGTAGAAAACCAGGATGTTTTTATAATTTTTTAAAAACAAGACAATAAAATTAGCAAATGGCTGCAGCTGACTGAGTGACTCACCCATACTGTGCCCAACAATTTTGTTTTTTCCCTTGTGCAAGCTGTAGCCTGGTGTCCTCAGGGCTGCTTCACTATGAGACACCAGCTCTACCTTTAAGGTAGGAAGAAAAGAGGGCGATGGGAAAGCCTCATCATTTTCCTGCCATGAGGAAACAAAACTTGGACAGAAACCTGCAAAGAGTTCCATTATGTGATTGCAAGCAGCTACATAGGAAACCAGGAAGAGGACTTGTCCCCTCCCTACACAAATCAGTGTTATCGAAGAAAGACAGCAAGCACAGACCCAAGATACTGTTACTTCTATCCTGTCCTTCCATTAACTTTGTGAGATAGATAAATATGCATGTACTTCAGCACAAAACATTTTAAAATGCTGTGGAATTTAGAAGACAAGAAGATGGCAGCAAAGTAAATTACGACCTCTCAGTACTATTTCAAGACAATAGTTTTAAATCACTAGATTACACACTTTTAAGTTACTAGGTTTATTTAATAAGCCTTAGATTAATTAAAGCACATGAATGTTAAAACTCCAGTGGAAACAGCAGAATCAGTTAAACTCTATATTCGCTAGCTGGTTTTCCTAAAAGCCTTGAGGGGCGTACCATTTTAACTTAGGCAGCAAGCATCAGTTCTCCATTTTAACACCAAATTACCCTTCCCAAGAAACAATAGCTTTAAGAGAGATTGAATCAAATATTCCAATTGGCCTACATGGATCACTTATTCAGAAATTCCTTTCGAAAATCACATGCCTGTATCCCTCTTCTTTCAACTGACTGTTTCAATAGATAGAAACACACCTAAAAATGACTTAAATGTGTTTGTATGAGTTAAGCGGTAAAAGACAGCTTAACTGAAATGAAGCAATGATGTCTCCTAGCATATTCCTTAAATAGAAATAATCTGATATTGAATCTCTATTATACTTAACTATAAAATATTTCGAATTATTTTCAGTACTTAAAAGCATTTCACTTCTGATATTATTGAAAATGTATACTGAATGGAGTAGCTATCTACTCCACTTAAACATAGTTTGAGATAAGTTGTGCAAAAAACTGGTTTAAGGAAAATTATTTTGAATAAAATTTTTCTTAACATTTTCATATAACTTCATGTTTAGGTAGCACCTATTTTTTCTAAAATGAGTAGATTTCTGAAAAAACTTTCATGCATCTATAAAATTAATGCTAAATATTGGTGTTTCACTTTTATGAAGTGTGTATATTTTACATGATTCCATACTTATTACCAAACTTGAAAATTTATATCAAAGGTGTTTCAAAGGAACAGTATTTACTAGGTGATTGTACTGAGTTTTTTTTTTTTTTTTTTTTTTTTTTTTTTTTTTGTACTGGGGCTTGAGCTCACAACCTAGTGCTTGCTAGGCAGGTGCTTATGATGCTGAGCTAAACCCCTGGATCTGTACTGTTTTTACATGTGATAAATAGCATTTCCTTCTTTCTACAAAATATTTCTACTATCAATGTATTATTCAATTTCTCATTAATTTATAAGGATTCTATTACATTTTTAACAATAAAATATTATGAATCACATTCAGTATTTAGCTGTTAAAAGAAACATCTTATATTGATAATATTTAAAATTATTCTATTGTAAATTATTTTATATGAGGACATTTTAAAAAATAAATATTTAATGATTTCTTTTTTGATTGCAAAGTGTCAGTTCCTATTTTACCAAAATAATTCTGAACAGTTCTATTGATTTTTAAAGTTATTTTAAGATTTCTGTGATAAGATGAAGTCCAAAATGAAAGAAATTAAGAAATTTATATGCAAAATAATTTTATATATAAATTGTTTAATATTACATATGTGTACTGAAAATATACATGTATATATATATATATATATATATACATTTATATTCAGAGCTGTCAGTTTTCTGATTAAAGGCTTAGAACAAAGTATTTCTATTAGTTGCCAGACTTTCAAGGAAAATCATAAATATAGAATGAAAATTTGGTGTTTACCTATCTAATAAAAAATAAAATGAAGGACATCATGATTCTATATTACCTGTAAGTTCAAGGAAAAAGATCCCATTTGAAATTTAACTTTCATTATTTCCAGATTTTCCAATACAAAAAGTAAATAGTCATTGGATTCTTCAATACCGTTTATTGAATGGTCATATATTGACAAAAAGCATGAATAGGAAAAATATCCCTACTTTCATATGTGATCTTCCTGTTTTATCCTGAAATAAAACATTTTATTTGCTGAAAATTTTGGAAAAAAAATTATGCGTTACCCAGATAGTTTATAAAAATTTCTGGATCACGATTATATTTTCTATAAATAAGTGGCAGAGCAGATTCAATCATTCCCTTCCTCCATATAGAACTGGTTTCAGAATGCATTCAAATACAAAAATCAGTTCATGATAGAGGTCCTTAATAAAATGGCAAATTAGTATCATATACAACTTACACACATTCTCCTATATACATAAATTATCTCTATATTATCCATAATACCTGCTACAGTGTGAATGCTATGTAAACAACTGTTACGTGTTATATATAAAAAACACAGACTGGATTTCTTCTCTTTAAGAATCTCATTATACCACAGGAATCTTAAAATATAAAATAAAAAAGTTCATACAACTTCAGAATTATAAGGTAAAATAGATACATAGACTCCTTTTGCAATCAAAAAGAAAATCATTAAATGTTTATTTCAAAAAAGAAATGTCCTCATACAAAATCATTTGCAATAGAATAATTTTAGATATTCTCAATTTGACATAATGACAGGAAGATCCTCATTATAGAAACAAGATTCAAAAAATAGGTATTTTCCACCAAAGGTTGGTTGAAACTGCAGATGTAAAAACCATGGATAGCGCAGGCCAACTGTATCCGTGTGCACATACAGCATAGTTAAAATAACAGGCAAGGACAAATTATTTCCTAGCTTCAAATTATTGTTGTTTCCTTTGTCAGTCTTTTATTTTGTTTTTCATTTGTACTTTCGATTAGTCAAGTGAGAGAAGGTATTTAAATTGTCTGATTTATTTCATCTATCATTGTTTTTAAGGTGTGTCTTTTTCTTCCAAGTGTTTTTAAATTCTCATTTATAGCTGAGTACTTTCACATTCTATATAGATAACACATTTTCCTTTTCCATTCATTTTTTGATGGACATATAAGCCATCCAAGATTTAACTGTTATGAATTGAGCTGCTATCAACATTTATATACGGATTGCTGTAGTATCATATTTTAGATCTTTCTGGAAGATATCTAAAAGGGAAGTAGATTGGTCAGGTAGAATTTCTACTTTTAGTTTTCTGAGAAATCTCCACACTGAAATACGTAATGGTTGTACATTCCCACCAACAATGCAAAATAGCTCCTTTCTCACCAAAGTCAAGCTAGCACATATCAATTTTGATGATTGCCATCTTTTCTAGTATAAAATAAAATATTAGCATTACTATAATTTTCATTTCTCTAGTGGCTAGAGATCTTAATCATTTTGATACATTTATTGGCTAATTATACTTTTTCAAAGAAAAGTCTATTCATTTCTCGTGCCCATTTTTTATTGAGTCATTTTGGGTGGGGCTATGTTTTGTTGAGATTTTATATTCTATGGATACAAAGACATTGAGAAATAGCTAGCAATGTTTTCCCTCCTTATATAGGCCACTGCTTGACTTTGTTGATTGCTCCTTTGCTGTGCAGATTTTAATCTGAAATGATTTCACTTGTCTTTTGCTGCTTGTTACTGGGCAATTGGAGTTCTATTCAGAAAGTCTTTGCCTACACCTATGATTTCACAAGTTTTGCCTATCTTATCTTTTAGTAGATTATGTAGCTATGTTTTACTATTTAGATCTTTCATTTTAAAAAAACATCATTTAGTACAAGGTGAAAGGTATGGGTCTAGCTAGTTTTCCAAACATGTTTTGCTAAGTGGGTTTCTTCCAGTATATTTGGTCTCTTCACTAAAAATCAAGCTTCCAAATGTGTCTGCTGTTGTTTCTGCATCCTCTATTCTGTCCATTGATCCACATGTCTTTTTTTGTGCTAATTTTCACACCTGTTTTTTTTAATCACTGTAACTTTGTAATATAACTTGAAGTCAGGTATTGCAATTCATCCCACTTTACTCTTATTGTCCAGAATAGATTTTGCTATTCTAGGGCTCTTCTATTTCCATATCAGTTTTAGAATTATTTCCTCTAGATTTGTGAGGCATGATGTTGGTATTTTGATTGGAACTGCATTAAATCTATGTATCAATTTTGGACAGTTTTGACAATTCTGTTTCTATCTACAGAGTAACAAGGGATGTATTTCCATTTTATGATATCATTTTGAATCTCCTTATTCACAGTGCTGTAGTTTTTACTGTAGACATCATAGATTTCCTTGGATAGGTTAATTCATGTTGCTATTATGACACTGTCATGGATAGTATTATTTTCCCAATTTCTTTTTCAGTGTGTATGGAAAATCTATTGAGTTTTTGTGTTGATTTAGAAGTCTACTATACTATGGAATTTGGTTATTAATTCCAGGAGCCTTTGGTGGAAATTTTAGAACTTCTATGTAGATGATCATGTACATCTGCAAATAATGTTAATTTGACTTCTCTCTTTCCTATATATACCCCTTGTGTTTCTTTTTCTTGCTAATGTTTTTAGTACTATGTCAAAAGGAAGTGACTATCATTGACATCTTTGTCTCATTTCGGATTGAAGAGGGAAACTGATTTGGTTTTCATCATCTAATATTCTAATACCATCATCATGGTATTGGTTGATGGTCTATCATAGATTTTGTTAGTTTCATGCAAGGTCCTTCCATACCTATTTTCTTCTTAAATTTTATCATTAGTAAATGTTAGGCTTTGCCAAAATATTTTTTTCTTCAGCTATTAATATGATCATGCAGTTTTTGTCCTTGCTTTTGTACACACAGTATAATAATTTACATACGCTGTGTCATTCTTGTAGTATTGGGATGTAACCTCTGTAGGCACAATGTGTGATCATTTTGATGATTTGTTGTATTACATTTGCCGGTGTCTTGTTGAGGATTTTTGCATCTGTGTTCAGGATAATTTTAATTGGATCTTTGATTTTGGTGTTAGAATGATGCTGGCTTTCATAAATGAATTTGGAAGCATGCTTTACCTATTAATTTCTTTGAAAATTTGAGAGTCATTGGTGTTTAACATACTTAAAGTTCTTGTAAAATTCAGCCGTGAAACTATTTTTTCCTGGATTTTTCTTAGTTTGCAGAGTTTTCATTACTACCCCAATCTCATCAATTTGATTGCTCAGAAATTTCTCTTCCTCTTGGTTAAGTGTTGGTCATTCTTATAAGTCTAAAAATGTGTCCATTTCTTCAAGGTTTTCCAATTTGTAGGAGCACAATTTTTGTGTTAGTTAATAACTTTTGATTTTTGATGCTGCCTTTTTACAATTTTTCCCTTTTAATTTATAATTGCATCACTGTGAATCTTCTCTCTTGTTTGGCTAAGGATTTATCAATTTTATTTGTTTTTTCAAGCAACCATCCCTTTCATTATTGGATTCTTGTATTATTTTCAGTTTCAATTTCATTAATGTCTGCTCTGATGTTTCTGATTTCCCGTCTGAAATTTGGTGGGTGGTGATTATTGCCTTTCTAAGTATCATGAGATTCATGTTTAGGTTATTATTAGAGCTCAGTCTTTTTTTCCAAGATGAGTAGTAAATGCAATAAACTTCCCTCTTAGGACTGTTTCATTGTGTCACAAAGATTATTGTGTGTTGCACTGGCTTGGTTTAATTCCAGAAATTTTGCACTTGTTCCTTGATTCCTTCTGTGACTCACTGGATGCTCAGCCATGTGGTTTGGATTTTCCAGGTTTGTGTAAATTCTTTGTATTTTCTTCTGTGATTGACTTGTAATTTCAATATGCAATAGTGTGATAGTAAACATGGTTTGATTTTTGTACGGAATTAGTCGTCATGACTAGTGACTATTTTTGAAGTTCCATGTACTCTTGAGAAGAGTGTGTATTATGTTGTAATAGAGTACACATCTATTAAATCCATTTGTGCAAAGGTGTGTTTCAGGTCTGATGTTTCTTCGTTGAGTTTTGTTTACTTGTTCTGTCTTTGAAAGTGATCTATTGAGGTTAATGACTATGGATGGTCTTTTTGCTGCTTATTGAATCTTTTATGCCTAAAAGTATTTGTTTTATGAAGATTGGTGTTTGTTGTGTATATATTTACATATGTAATTTACTCCTGTTGGAATTTTCCCTTAACTAGTATTTAGTGACATTTCTTTCCCTCTTTTGATCAATTTTGGATTGAAGTTTACTATTAGAGAGTAGAAAAATTTCCCCTGCATGTTTTTCAGGTGCTGGTGAGTGAAATACTGTTTTGTATTCTTCAATTTTTAATTTATGAATGTCTTTTAAAATTAGACAAATTCCTTGAATGCAACATACTGCTATCCCATTTTTTATTAATTTTATGAGGCAGGGTCTCCCTCTGTAGTTTACGGTGGCCTTAAATTCATTATGTAGTCCAGCCTGATTTCAATCTCAGCAATTCTCCAAACTTAAGCTCCCAAATGATGGAACTGCAAGTGTTCACCGCCATGCCTAGCAAGGATCCTGTTGTTTCCTCTACTCTGTCAATGTATGTCTTTCAATTGGCACATTGAGGTTATTACCACTGTTATTACTCAACAGTATTCATTTATTCCTGACATTGGGTTCTTTTTCTGTTGATGGTTTCTTTGCTATTATTTCATATTTACTTTTTATCTGATTCCGTTACTTAACACACTTATTCTATCTGAATTTTGACCTTGTTGTCTTCATTATCTGTGCCCAGGATAGCTTGAGCATTTACTGGAGTACTGATTTGGTGTTCATGCATCTCCAGGAATGTCCTTATCTCTCCCTATATTTTGAGAGAGAGATTTGTATGATAGGTTATTGTGGTTTCAAAATTCTTTGATTATGGGTCTTGAAATACTTCATTTCAGCTCTCTTTGTTGTCAAAGTTAGTATTGAGACTTTACTGTGATCCTAATAAGTTTACTTCTACACAAAATGTAGAATTTCTCCATCAGATTTAAATCCAACAGATTTAAATTTCTCCAACAGATTTTAAGATCGTTTTATCTTGTTGCTGTTGTTGGTTTCTTTGGAGGGAGTGTTAGATATCTGGAATTTTGATCTAGATGCGTCAAGGGTAAATCTCTTTTTCCTTGAAATTAATTGGTTTTCAGTAAGTCTTGCTAGCCCGTATGGTGAGATTTTCCCTCATAGAAAGAAATTTTTCTATTATGATTTCTACAAACAAATGTTTTATTCCATGTATGCTTTTACCTTATTTCTTTCTAACTCCAATTACCCTTATGTTGATATATTTTGCATCATCTATTAGAATTTCAAGAAACTTTTCTTATTCTCTTATGATTTTTAGCTCTTTGCTTAGTAATTCAGTGTAATTAATCATTTTTCCTTGATTTCAGAACAAGCCTGTCTGTATATTTGTCATTTTTGCAATTTGTGAATTCATACAATTTTTATTTCCAGTATTTTTTGTGTGATGCCCTTTTGATTTCTGTATGTTTGTTAAGTGTCATTCATATTCTGAATTATTTTTGGTCATATCTTCTAATTTATGGCTTCTCCCTTATCCACACTGGTATGTTTGTATGATAAATCCGTTAACTTTCGGGTTATGTCCTCTTTGAACCAACATTTATTTGCCTCATTCACCAATTTTTACAGCTCCATTCCCTCTAGGTGCTTTTCTATGAGACTTCCCGATCTGTCTTGGGAGAGCTGGAGGCGGCAGGAGACTCCTATTGCCTTCCTTTCCCATGTTCCCTGTCTCTGTGGTGGATATGAAGAAAGAAAGAGAAGAAAAGTAACAAACAAACAAACAAAAATCAAACAGGACTCTAAGCAGTTCCCCCACGACCAATGTGGCAGGCAGCCTGAGCTGTCCACACCATTTTCGTCTTGTCTGTGCTGCAGTCTGATGGCAGGCAGCCACTCATCTTCACAGGAGCAGGCATCCAGGGCTCTGGGGGGAAGTGGGCAACCAACAGGCCCTGGGCAGTTGTTCATCTTGTGTCTGCCCAGTGGTGGCGGAGAGAGAGGGAGAGGGTGTCCCATGGGTGCAGCACTCCCCACTGGGTGGAGCAGGAGTTGTGAGGACAGGGAAAGGGCTACTGCATCCAGAATCCCCTGGGCCTCTAGGGTCTTTGTTCTCTTCAAGCTGTTTGGGATGCTTTTCTCAGCCTAGCAGGGAAGGAGATGAGGCAGTGCAGACCACCTGTGGTGGTGTGGCACCCTCTTTGCAACCATCCAGACATTTGTTTTGATCTACATATTATGCCCCATATTAATTTTTCATTTATGTCATAAGTCCTTTCTGCATATCAGAATACTTGTATTTTCAGGGAATTTTCTTGAAATGTCTTCAGACAAGACTCTTTCTGTAGTCATCCATGTTGGAATAGCTCTGACCCCACCTTTTAGTTCTGTGACTTTAGCCAACCAAATTGCCTGACCTTCCTGTACCTTTGATATCTTATCCACAAAACGGGGATGATTAATGGGTCTGCCAGATAGAATTATTATGAAAATCTGATACACTAATATATAGTAAGCATTTATAACTATTAGTGGAATTAGTCATATAGTAAATTTCAATAAATATTAGATGTTGTAGTCCAATAACAGACTGCTAACATAATGCTTGGGTACATCACCACTCAATATTTGACGATTGGTACAAGTGCTTTTTGCATCTTCCTTTATATTCTGTATTTCACAAACTTTTTCCTCTGAACAAAGTAGAAGAAAGCCTTAAAGTATTGCTCTTTAATTTTCTACTTAACTTGGCACAATTGTTTTTACATATTTAATTCATCTCAAATCATTTTTTTGTCAGCCAGTTTGTGTCAGCTTTACAGTAAACAGAAAAGTAGGCAGTTGCAACAAAATCTTGTGACAGTGGCAAACAAGAACCGATTCCCTATTCATATAATCTATGTTTCTATTCTTTTTGATTGCCCAATTAATTAATTAACAAATAAAATGCCAACAAAAACTTAGTTTGCCAAAAATGCTTCAGAAAGATCTCTTTTAATAAAAGTTCTTAGAGGAAATTTATATTTAAAATATTTCTTTGAGTTGCCTAAATCTACACTATCTTCTTTGAATAATTAAGCTTCTCCAAGTCATTTTATGACCATGTAATTTATGATTACCACACTCAAGATATAAAAGTAACTCTTGATACAAAGCTGACATAACAGCTCCACAGTTGATAATGCAAACAATAGGTTTAATGATTTTATTGTAGAAACAGTTTTGAGCACTTTGAAAATACACTGACATTAAAGTTTTCTATGAATTTTCTAATTCCCGCAGGTTCTTAGACAGTGAAACTTTTTCATAGCTGAGAACTAAAGCACCTTCAGAATCTTAACAAAGAAAAATAATCAAAATAACATAAGATGAAAACTAAGACAGTCTTTGAAAAAACTAGCGATCCTTCCCTGTATGGAGCTGAAAGCACACATGCCCACAGGAGTGTCCTGAGGTCACAGGGCACCTGAGAAATCTGAGAAATGCCCAGAGGGCATGGAGTGATGGAGGTGAACAGGTGTTCCAGCCCAGAGAACACCGGAGCACAAGGGCATAAAAAGCGAGCTAGTTAAGCAAAGGGGCGTGGTATGGCAAGTATGTAAACAAAGGCATTGCTGTCCTTAAGCAGTCTCTTCCTCCCTCAGGAGAAGGGCTCCACCTGACCCCAGCTTTGTGTCTCTATCTTTATTTTCTTCATCCTCTTGTCTCTCCTCCCCCGGAACTTAGAGAGCTCTAGTGAACACCGACATTAAATGTATTGGAGAAATAAAAATTTCTCAAAAATAGTAAGCTAAGGTTAGGCATGGAGGTCAGTGCTGTAGTGCTTTCCTGGCTTAAACAAACCTCTGAGTTCAATGCATACTGCTAAAAAGAGCCTATATTACTCTATAAAGTTAAGCTTTTTGAAAATCACTAGATAAGCGGTTATTACTGCCAAAGGAAAGAACAGAGAAGTATATTTTGATGTAATACAATATTTAAAGTTAAAGGAGAGAGGGATTCATTCCTCTTATTTTGCATTTTGTATTATCCTACATAAAGGACATCTTGTTAACTGTCTTGGGACAAAGCCCAGAACATTATGTGAGTAATAAACTATTGCATAGTAAGGTAGAATTCACTCTTAACTTATTTGCTATTTTACCAACAACTTGCATTCAGTTTCTGATTTTCAGGGCATATTACTTCTTTGAAAAACTCTTCATTCTCAAACAGTACTTTAAACATGTCTGTAAATGATTTTAATTGATATTTTTCTTCAAAGCTACAAAGAAAACAATTGAAATATGTATCTCCTTTATCTCTCCCAATCTCTTCTCCAAATAATCCATCATATAAAATGTTCTTCAAAAATTCTCAGTTCAAATACTAAAATGAAATTTTTCATATTCAAATTGATTTTAAACATTTTCTAATATTTGAAACTTTAAATTTACTTTAAAAAATTCATCCTGTCATCCCCTAAACCAGTGGTTCTCCCAAATATGAGAAATTTGATTGTCCTTGAAGACTTGTTTTCATGGATGACTAGTCTTCATTCCAGAGATCTTGATTTTTTCCCATGAGTCAAGGCAACTCTGTTAATGGACCTAACAATTCCACAGTGATACTGAGAGACTAGGGATCTTACTTTGGGAACAACTGCTATTAGTCAATCATGAATGAACCCCCCCCCCAAATTATCATGCTTAATCATTCATTGGTCCAGAGCTACATCAACAATTTTAAAAATCATTATATGTATGTGCTTTCTATCCTCATTTATATTGTGAATTTTATACATTATAACAAGGCTAAAATTGTAAAATATCTATTGTTAGGATCCAGTAGTGTCATTCAAAATTGGATAGACCATGACCAATTACTATTCATGCTAATAGTAATAATTATCAGATTATTTTAAAGTGTTTTGTAGGAAACAGAAATCTGTCTGATTAATTTACCTTATTAATATCTTGAATTGTTTTCTAAATGACTATTAAAATATTACTTTTTCCCAAATGAGACTTGAGTGAAAAATGGTGAATTTCATTGCTTTCTGCTTATATCATAAAGTTTCTACTTTTAATAGCTCTTTGATAAATAAATTCCTTAATCTCTTTGAAGCTCTGTGAAGTTTGTTAGATTTTACAACTTTCTCTTCTAAGCAAATGAATAATAAAACAAGCTAAAATGATCTTTCCATTCTCATTAACTTTGTGCATCATTTTTAAAATGGACACAAATTTTGAAAGTTCCCTCCTTAGTTGAAGACCTTCAAAGTACCTGAGAGCGCAGTAATGAAAGGATATAGCAACTCTCTAAAATGAAGTAATGTAGCATAGCGAAAGGAACAAGGAGGGGTGAACGAAGTATCATCTTTATTTCTTCATTCACTCAATGCAAGAGTTTGGTGAACGTAATTAATCTTTCACTACCGGATTTATTTTGAGAAAATGTGATAAATGAAAGGTAGTTTTCAGAGTAAGTTGCTAGAAATATAAAGTCCTAAGATTTCTAGAACAAGAATAATAAATAATTGCATAATTTAATATAACAAGCTCTCAACTGTGACACTAGGAACACAATCAGAATATGGACAATTACATATGATAAAAGTAGAAATTTGAGTTCTGCTACGGATTGTATCTGTTTGCAGCTGGTACTATTTATTGAACTCAAATCATGCTATTGATAGTGTACTTACCAATTTCTTCCTATTTATAATGAAAATATGCTCATTTTGCTTATTGATATTTAGTGTAAATATAAAAATATTCCACTTGATGTAGGTAGATTCTTATGCTTTTTTGAGTTCTTACATCTAAAATGCCCCACACTCATTTTCTGTACAGAGTGGTGAAAGTTTGGAAGGAGCATGGATCATGGGGAAATTGTGCTTATCAGTGGATTATTCTAGTGATAAATTCAGAGCAGACTTGCTGTTAGGACATGAGCATTGGTTAAAGGAGGGTCACTGCAGGACGATCTGGAAGGTATGTACATGCCTTTTTTTTTTTTTTTTGGTCTTTTTCCTTTTTTATTGGTACCAGGGATCGAACTCACGACTGCCTGCTAGCAAGGCAGGCGCTTATGCCGCTGAGCTAAATCCCCAGCCTCCAAGTACTTGTCTGATTCCTAGCATCTCTCATTGCTTCCTTGATCCTATAAGCTGAGGAGTTTCCTTACTCTGCCATACTATCATTGCATTTCTACCTTGAAGCCAACAAAACATGCACAAAGTACTCTGAAAAATATAAGCCAAGATTAACCTCACCTTTACAAGGTGATTGGTGCTGGATATTTGATCCCAGTAATGGGAAAGTGAGAAAAAAAAAATATGTTGCCCGAGAAATGAAGCTGTTACTGTGAGTGTACCTGATCAAGGGTTTTGAAGACTTTGTCATGGGGTGTGGGAAAGTTTGGAAAGGTTTGGAGATGCAAGTTAGAAAAACCCTACCATGCACTAAGCAGTGTCTAATGGATGCATCTGTCTGGAGCATGGAAGATGAGAAAAGTGATAAACATTCAGACAACAAAGGTTCAGGAAGTTGCTGTTGGAAACATGAGCTCCATTGGCAGTTGGAGTAGAGGCCACATGTGCTACAAGCTAGGGGGGGAAAAATACCTGTCTACCTATGACACTTGTCCTGAGATTCTATGGGAGATTAAGATTGAGGACAATGGACTAATTGATCTTGTGGAGAAAATTTCAAGGCATCTTAATGTGGCTACAGTTGGCTGCTGTTAGCCAGATCTAGAGTACATATTTGAAGAAAAAAAAATCAGAACAAAATGATTTTAAAATTTGCAGTTTCAGAAGAAATGAAGCACTTGCAGTGTTAAGGTCCAGGATATTATGGTTGATGAAAAAAGTTTTGACAGGTATTGAAATAAAAATAAAGTACTTTCTGCCTAAGGACAGTAGGAAAGATGGCTTGAAATCACCTCAGAAATTGTTCAGATCCCTCTCATTCATGGATCACGATGCAAAGCTCACAATGTAAAGCTTTCATTTGAGAATAAAGCCCTGGAGCTCTCTGTTTGAGACCTAGCTAACTGGGATTCATTTCATAGTACTCTTTATTCAAGTGTTTGGTGGCTGCTAAAGTCATTGTCCAGGATAGTGTGCTACTACTGGAGGCCAAATGGGCATTATCCATGTGATGCTGGCTTTCTGGGTATACAGAATACCAGAACTGTGGTGGGTGTCACAGAAGCTTCCAACCAGATTTCTGAACAAAGTGGGTGGAAGCCAAGCAGTGAATCCCAGAGAGAGCACCATGTGAAAATGATTGCGAAGCTGAAATTGCAATGAAAATCCCCGAAAGTCAGAAATAGCACATCATACCATGTCTGTTAAGGGATGCACGAGGCATGGAGCACAGTTAGCCAAAACTAAAAACATTTGGGATGCAAGCAGCAAGGCCACAGTCATAGGTGTCCCCGAATGCTTTGGATTGCATGTATCACTCCTGGACATTGAACCACAAGAGTTAACACCTAATCTGTAGGGTTTGGTCTTGCTTTATTTATACCCACTTATTTCTCCTTATTAGAATGGAAATACATGCGCTGTGTCATTGTATTTTTCAAACACATAATTACATTTCTTTTGGATTTATATTGGTGATCATGGTTAAGTGTCTTCCTCAAGTCTCAGAGGAAATTCTGAACTTGGACTTCTAAGTAATGCTGGAAATTTTAAGACTTTGGTTACTTTTAGAGATGTATTAAATACATTTTGCCTAATGCGATGGATATAAGCTTTTTGAGCTTCAGGGAAGAATGTTACGTTTAAAATTTCTGTTGCTCCCCCAAAATCTTATATGTTCATAGATGGGGCTTTTGGAAGGTAATTGGCCACATGTGGGCACTACATTCATCAGTTACTTAAAGACTGGTTGGAGGAAGATCAGATGGGTGTAACTGGGAAGGGAGTGTTCTTGTGCTCAGCTTTCTCCTTCTCTTTGCTGCTTTCTAGCTGCCACAAAGTGAGCATGTTTCTACTGTCACACCTTTATGCCATCACTTTCTGCAATGGAGTCAACCAATAACTGAATCCATTGAAAAGCATTAGCCAAAATAAACCTCATTACATTGTGGGTATTGAGTATTGTGCTTCAGACATGGGTATGTGAAAGAAATAGGCATCTAACCCTTTTTCCAAAATTTTCATCTCATGATTTTTCATTCAAATATTACTATCAATTCTGCAAAGAAGAATCTTTGCAGTTGTCATAATTACTTATCAAATAACCACAGATATATTGAGATTGTACTATATAATCTGCATGTAATCATAGATGCAGCAAAAGTCAGAAAAAGCAAGGAGTTGCAAGTTGAAAAAGGTAGAAGAAAGACAAAGTAGAAGAGGAAATGAGAGGCACTCACCATGAGGAGTAATTGACTAATTGATGTCTTTGAATACAAAAGAAGAGTCCTATAAACAATGCAATCCAAGTGTTTTTCCCAAGCTGAGAATGACACTGAGCAAAAGCTGAAGTGGAAAAGCATCTGAAGTCATGTCATCACGGTGGAACTGGATTATGTTAACACTCTAAATGAGCCTGAGTAAATATATCTCTGGAACCTCCAGAAAGAAATGCAGCTGCTGACATTTAATTTTAACGTGGGGACAGACACAGGAAAATACCAATTTATCAATGATCTCTTTGAAATTCTAATTTCCAGGACTATGGAATAGCACATACAACACAAAGTTGTTAAACGTGGCAATTTCACATGGCAGTAATAGAAAACTAATGCACCATTCCACTTGCTTGATAATTATATTTAATACTTATTGAAGAATACTGAAATATATATGGAGATATCATATGTATGTATTCTTGAACTGTGATGGTTTAATTTCTACATGTTTACTTTGAGATGATAAAAAGTGATAAACATTGAATAAGAACTATTTCAAATTTTGTACTTTGGTCTTTCCACAAGGTAGCAGTCTGCCCTACAAAAATATCTTATGATAGGCAGTGGAAGCAAGCTAAGTTCCTCTGAAACATGCCTAACTATATTCTATAGTATAATAAGTCCCTAAAATACAACAATCAATAATTTAATTAAAATACATTTACGACTCATAGAGTTTTTAACTTGTGAGGTCTAATGAGACATACGTTTTAACTCTACAAGCATTTGTATGAGTACACATATGCATGTATATAAATAATATGTACTGCAGTTTTCCAATAGAGTTTTTAAACTTGAACTGTTGTAATGGGTAAGTGGAAGCAATAAATATTAAATTATTGTAACAGTATTTTTCTGTCAATACAACTTGCTTTGCAACAATTTTAAGAAAGTTAAATCTCACTTAATAGAAGCAACTCATGGGAAAATAGTTCCTACAAGATCTGCTCTTAAATGTTAAATTACAATGTACTCCTAAAGCTGAAACCAAACACAAGAACATTGAAGATAATCTTATGAGAAGAAAATTACGAAAAATCATTTTAAATTTTATAACATAAATGTTAGACACATAGATTAAAAGCTACCAAATGTATTCTAGGCAAAAACAATGATATTGAGCACATAATTTTCTAAGAACATGTAGTTCTCAAAAAAGTATCATGTGATTAATTCTGATGACCTAATTTTTAATTTGTGAAATTTTGAACCAACTCTACATTTGTAGCTCCCCTTTAATCAGAAGTTCCATGTTAATCCATGGAGGTGAAAAACAAGTAGTCTTTGACTTCACAAATCTCCTTCTCTGAATGCATCTGAACTGATCACCTTCCCTATTGCTGAATCCAAATGTCTGCATGTACAGTTTAAGTACTAAAGGTTTATTTTGGGGCACTTTTTCCGAATTTTCATCCCATCATTTGCTGGCACCAAGACAAGAACCTCATGGCAGAAAGACATGGTCAGATCTGCTAATTTGTTTCATGGAAGCCAGTATCAGAGCATGCCAGAGCACAATTGCCAGAGATATTTCCTCCACAGAGACACCCCCAATTACCCATCAGTCACTAGGCCCTAGATCCTAACAGAATTTCATCTGTGAACAGCAGTGGATCCACTCTCTAACCAATCACCTAATCCATGGCTCTCTGAGTACAGTCTACTTACTAGGGGCCTCAATGCAGCCAAGTTCACAAGCGTGACCACTACTGAGCACAGCACTGCTTTCCTCGCAGCTGTCCAGCTGATGACTTCCGGGTCTGCACAGAAAACACGGAGCATATCCACGCCGTTAATTTTCAGTCTTTTTACATATTTAGAATTCCACAGATTTCTGAATCTCTGTTTCATAACAAAAGGGTAGATATCTGTAATCTGTAAATCACTGTGCTTTGAAGTCTAATTTTTATACCAGTCATCTTTCTGATGTACTAAAATTTCTGAATTTAATTTTATTATATCATTTTATAGATTGTTTCTGATCATAGTTTATGATAAGTCTGTCTCTGTCTCTGTCTCTTCCTCTTTATTTGCTCTGGCTCACATGTGGCCTGTCATCTAAGAAGCCATGTGTTGGAAGTTGTGTCCTCAGAATGGCACTGTATGTGTGATGAGACTCCTAAGGGGACCTAGAGAAGAACCATTAGGTCATTGATGTTGCTGTTTTTGGAATAGATTAAAGCAGTTCCTATGGAAACCTCAATTAGTTCTCATAAGATTGAGCTATTGTTAAATAAAAAGGATGAATTCTCAGTTGTTCTTTGGCTTCTTGTCTGGTGCTGTGGTATCTTCCCAATACACATGTTCCAACCACTGTGATCTCATATTCCCTAAGGACTGCATCAGAACCAACCTGTTCTAGCACGATATCCTGAATTTCCAGATTGTGGGCTAACTGAACTTTGTTTTATAAACTTACACAGCTTCACTTTGTTATAGTGATGAAAAGTAAGACAATACAAGACTGTAGGAACACAGATCCAAAAAGAGACTTGATGGTATGTGAACACAATTTGAATTTCAGTGGTCTTGAAAAAAATACATAAGTATTTGTACTAATGTCCATAATTTAGGGTTATCAGAGAGTATCTCACAAATATTAACCAGTTTGTTTCCTCAAAGGGAGAAAAGTTTTTTAAAAATGTATTCTTAGAGAAATTTCTCAGGGCACAACATAGTAGCATTTTTACCTCATGACAAATGAAGAAACCATACCAACTCGAAACTACATTTTTTATCCAATTTTAAGAAGATTTGGTAATGTGAATGTCTGAAGCTATGCTAATTTTCTTTGTCATTTATTTGTCTTTCTGTTCATGATCATAATGATGAGAAAATGACAATATTATTTACCCCTGGACTGACTCATGACTGCTAGCTATTTCATATACATATATACTATACATCTTAGGCTCTCAAAGTGTCAGATAAGGAAGTTTCATGTGGAACAAATAACAGCATTCTCCCTGTATACCTCAGATTGTTACTGCATTTCTAATTACACTCAAACTCATTATGTGTTATTTTCAGTGTTTCCTGGTTCTCAGTGTGCAGTGTTTACTCATTTATGATGATGCAAGGTTTATAGTCAGTAGCCTTATATTTTGAACTGCAGAAGTTTTTTCAAAAAAATTTGAGTATTAAAGTAGACATGAGACTATTTCGAGAAAATCTTTTTCCTCTCATGTATTTCAAGTATTGTTACATGATTGAATCTGTCTTCCATGTTCATACAAAGATTTATGTAGTATTATTATTTGTGTAGCAAATGTCATTCTTAATCATGCATTCTGTCTTTACTGTTAACAGCTGGGCAAAATTAGGCCTGGTGGTCATGGACCAAACAATAGAATACCCCTTTCTTCAGTAATTCAGTAAACTTCTGAAATTGAAGATATACCTTCCACAAAATATCAGCCTTCACTGTTTCTTGCACAACTTTTCTCAAGAAGCACATTTTGCCTTAGGACATAATTCATTGAACAATCTAAAAAAAAAGTGAAGGAAACACTTCTGTTTGCTAAGGAGGGCTTAGTGGTGTGTTCAGTGGGCCGTGTACTGACTTCTCCATCCTGAAATTGAAGAATTTATTTGGAAACTTCTAAAGTTATTATGTTTTTTCCCCAGTTTTCTAGAATGCAGCCTTTATTCAAGTGTCAAAATTATTTTCTAAATGATTAATAAGATAGAACATGGATTTTTATTTGTAAGAAATTGTCTTGCAAGAAAGCAAATTTTTAAAGATGAAAAACAACTCTTGATTATGTGCTAATATTTTCAACATTCATTCTTCAATATTATAAAGTGTGCAATGTAATGGAAAAGTAATTTAAAGATCAAATCCCCAGTCGATTTGTTCATCAGCCAGTCATTCAAGCAAATTCACACACACACAGATCGAGCCAAAGTTTTTCAAACCATTGCTCATCAGACTAACAAAATGAATTATTCAAAGGAAAGACTGGCTTCAGTGGAAGAAAAATAAGAAATATTGATCCTAAATATGTGCTTACCTTTTTTTTTTCATGCCACAATATATGTTAAGGCATTGACTTACTATACTATAAAACGTAATTCAGGGAAAATCCTATTTACACAAACTTTGATGCATTCTGAAATAGCATTTCATATTTTTTACTTACTATAAACATACTCTTTATATTATTTTTAAGTGTTTAATAGGAATTTAAAAAAAACAGAAAAATCCTTAACATTCTTATATGTTTCTCCTCATAAACAAAGAACTGTCTGGGACCTCTGGTTTATTATAATTAATACATGAATGGAGGCAATGGGTTGGCAGAGCCATGGTGTACACAGTTTCAAGAACTATTAAATTAAAATAGCTAAATTCAGCTGCAACAAATTCCCAACTTAAAAATACAACGGACCTCCTGAAATTCATGGGAATTACATTCCTAGACACTCACAAGTTGTGAATAAATCACAAATTTCAGATACGTTTGGAAAATAACTATAAATGTGTATTTTTGTAGTTTGAACCCTAAATATACTATGCCTCTAAGAGTTGGGCAATTTAATAAAACACTGTATTAATAAGGTCTTAGAAGGTGCAGTGCGTTTGGGTGGTCTCTTACGAATTTTGGGGTTTTAAAAAGAACACAACTGAGAACAATGAAGATTAATACACTGAGTACTACAACCAGTTATGATGTGGGACGCTGGTTCATCTGCTTGAGCTAGGCAGCAGAGCAGCAACCAATCAGCAGCAAGGTGAGCTAAATCACCCTCTCGGATTGGCTACTCACATACCTTCTTGGAAAGAAAACAATCAGCAGGATATTTGAGGTGTCGGTGAAACATTAGTTTTTAAGTAGTTATTATTGCATTTCTTTTTATTAGTATGTTTGCAGTTCATGAAGTTTATAGTAATCTTAGGAGTAGACGCATGTATAAAACATGGCTTAATTCTTCCTTAGTCTCCTTCCCCTTCCCACCTACTTCACTTTCTAAGTCTTCAAATTCTCTTCTCTCATTTTCACTATTATTGCTGTTACTATTCTTAGCTCACACTTGTGACACATCGTGCCTGCATTCCTGAAGGGTATTTAGTAACTGTAGATGGCACATCTTAAATCTCCTTCCATTCCCTTCTCTTTTCCTCCTTGCCCTGAGTCTCCTGGTCCACTTCACATTTGCAAAAGATCTATGCCTTCGTTTTTTTCCTCATAAGGAGTCTTTCTCTTTGGTGTGCTTTGCTTTACCCAAATGAGAAATACCAGGTAATATTTAAGCTCCTCTATCTAATTTATTTCACCCAACATTTTATTTTTCAGATGTAGCTATATTCCTATAAATGTCTCCAATTTATCCTTATCATTATTTGGTTTTTTCCACATTTCTACATTAATTGTATTAAGTAGTATTAGAATACATGTCACTGCATTTTCTTCTTTAGCTGCATTCCATCTCTCTGTCTTCTGAGAAACAAGGTGCTTGCTATGTATTTTCTCTCAGTTTTCTCAGAGTAATGCTTTCTATGAGTGACAAGCCCCTTTTCTGTGTTCTTAATCACACCCAAATGTGCAAGCTGTGTATCAGATGAGTCCTGATGGAAACTCCCTCTTGAACAGCTCACACATAGACCAGGGAAGCTGGGCTGATGCTCCATGATTTCTCCATCCCAAGGCAAAATGTACCAGTCATAGCAAACTCTCCTGACACTGAACTGTGGTAACTTGAAGAAGGTACAGAAATTGGAAAAAGAAATTGCTCTTACCTGTTTCAATGCCATGTTCTGGCTTTGTATGTTTCTGTGACACAGCAAATGATTAACTGGATTCTGGATGTCCCACAAAGATATTCGTATCTGAATACCCTTCTAAAATCAATGATACTGTAAAGAGGAAGCCTTGAAACACTTTCATTGCCACGTAATAATTTTACCCATAAAGAGTTGATATATATCTCCATATATGTACTTTTATGATGATTAATCTTAAATGGCACCTTGCTAGGCTTGAGAAGTGCTAAAGGGATTAATGAGGAATACTTTTGGGTGTATCTGGGTAGGTCACAGTGGTGTAATCTTCTGGTCTATGTCCACTCTCTGCACCTTCCTCTATGGCTCTTCATTCGCTCTCTTAATGAGCTGAGCAGTTGACCCCTGCCACACTGTTTCACCACGATGCTTCAGCCTCGGACCCACCTGACTGTGGAATGAACCCCCAGAAAACATAACCTCAAACTTTTCTATTAATTGCAAACGTCAGGTGTTTGTCCCAGTAATGCAAAGCCAGCTAATAAATAGTGTTCCATATGACACTGTCTTTAATCCAGAAATATAAATATACACTCTGTGATACACCAGGGACAGGAAGAGGTCTTGTTTTATTATGTCTTGCTGTACATCTGCCTCATTTTAGTGCCTCCTCTTATGTTCCTGATGATCAGGAAGTTGACGAATTTCTCTCCTGAGGCTTGTAAAACTTCTGCATATTTATTCCTTTCCTCTAGTGATTTTTATATTCATTTTTTCTGTCTCAGAATCAATAGAATATCTTGAAATGATGACTACCTACTGTGTTCCAAGTTGCTTTTCTTAGCAGGATTTTGTTTCCTGTAACACAGAGCACCCCAAAGATGTTACTCTGTCCTCTAGAATTTACCCCCGCGGTCTTCAGGCTGCCACACTGTGAACTCAGTAGACGAACTTCAGGGAAATCTGTTCATTTGAGCTCCTCTGAACAGCAGTACATCATGTCTTCTTGAACAAGAATAACATTGTTTGCTGCTTTGTCTTTTCTTCCATTAGAATCCTTCTGGATGCTTAATGCATCGTTTGTCCAAATACATTGAGGATTGGCAAAGAAACAAATAAAAACCTAAAAAATACAAGGGAAGAAAATGCTAAATTGTGTTTGCTTGTGTATTATGGGCACAGCCCCGTGTGTAGCTCTAGTTCTTATAGTCCATCATTCCTGGATGTTTCACAAACTGATATTGTATTTATTTTTCAGCTGTTTCCATAGAAGTATTGGCTTTCAATGATTGCTAGAGACATCCATTCTCCAATAGTTAATTTTATTTACTTTTCTGTAGCCTCAAGCTTAAGCATAAACATTTTCATATTATGAAGATCAATAAATATCTTATTTGAATTTTCATGATGCTAAAATTATGTTCACTGATAATATGACTGCAGTCATGCAATATGTAAATATCACTTTACTAGGTATATGTGGGAAATAATAAAATGCTAAGTGCATTAAGAATATCCACTCTCACTTCTTCCAAAAAAGTGTCTAAAATATTTGATATGTGATAAAGAAAAAATAAAATGTATTGAATATTTATTATTTTAGGGTTTAAACATTGATTTATTAAAAATATAAATTTTGTTTTCAATAGTGATGCAACTAATTTGGAACTGTAACTTGCCTATTATTATATCTGTGGAAAGTAATTGACATAGTAAAATAAACCAGTTCCTGGAGTAGCCAGTTTTAACAGTTTTTAAAGGGTCATAAATTACTGCCTGAATATTCCATTTCCATTTGCAAATATATATTCTCAATTACATAAATCATTTAATTAAATCATTAAAATAAAGTGTTCTTTACATTTTAATATAATGCATACTCACAGGCAATAGTTGTTCTGTATGTGCTTGTCTCTCCATTTATATATATGAATATATAGATTATGCATGTCATGTGTCCACCTAGTAATGAAACAAAGTACTTCAGGTAGATCATTTATTTACAAAATCTATATAAGCAAAATAGTGGTGGACTCTCAATTTTAAACTTGATTGGATGGTATGCTAACAATGCTATGATGAAGGCAGAGACTGGAGTTAAGCAGATTCAAGTGAAGAAATTCCAAAGATTGGCTTCAAATGCCAAAAGCAAAGACTACATTATGAGACAAATTACCTCCTCCATCTTTCAGACAGACCATCATTCTCGCAGCACCTTGACTTAGTCTTGTAGTCTTGAGAGTTACAGGAATAATTTTTTGTTCTTTTGAGCTACTCAGTTTGTGATACTTTGCTCTAGCAGTCCCTGGAAATTAGTGTTTTAGTAACAGGAAGTAAGTTACTGCTTACAACCAATAATTCTGATGTGTTAATTTCTATGCATTGAGAAATACTTAATATATTGGCAAAGCACAACCCTGGATATGCCTGGCAGGTTACAGGGAATCACAATCAAAACTTATGTTTCATGGCAAATCTGTTCCCCAAGAATCTAGTCATGGTGAGCAGAGATTTGCTTAAATACACTACCCACTGTTTCCCTGTGGAGACTTCTAAAAGATGCTCCACTAGGAGGTTTATAATCTACTCATGAGTCTGGGTTGAAATGTTGTAGCACATTTTGCTCTAGATGGAATTGGAGGACATAAGATATTCCACATAGTTATTTCCTATCTTAATATATTACATTCAAACTACATTCTAAGGTTATGTTCTAGAACTTCAATCAGTTATGGAGGGTAAGAGGATTGGCAAAAGAAGTCTGAAGAAATGACCTATATGAAGAGTAATGAAGACAGTAACTGAGAATGTTGTAAAAGGAGCATCAAAAAGTTATTGATGATGATTTCTACGTGCTACTGCCAATACACAGGAAAAGCACTATACAAAGTTTATGGGTCACTTTTTAATTCTTCTGAGAAGCTATCAGATACAGCCATTTAAAAGGAATAGCCAATTTGGTTTATAGTTTGGAGGGTTCAGACCAAAGCCACCTAGCTTACAGACCTAAATGACAAGCCAGAAGGACTGGATGAAGAAAAGATGCTCGAGCCATGGCAGCCACAAAGCAAAGAAAAAAAGACATAGAAATTTACCCTCCAAGGGCCTGGCATCATTGGTGCACTTTCTCCAATGAGACCCACTGCCCTGTAGCACACTGAACTGTGAGCTCATCAGTGGATTAATCCTCTGATTAGTGAAGTATTACGATGATTCAATCAAGTTTCAAAAATCTCACCTTTGAGGAAAATTTTTCCTTGGGGAAAATTTTAGATCTGAACAATAGCATTCCTGTCATAGGCCCCAAAGATTACATACATCTCATCTCAGTATGGAAAATATCTTTAGTACGCTTTCAAGCAGACCAAAGACACACCATTTTAAACATTGTTCAAAAGTCCAAGTCCTAATTCTTATTTGAGACTCAAGGAACCTTCTTACTCTGAGATCCTACAATTTTTTTGAAGGTTAAATTATTTTAAAATAGATCAGCACAGAAAAATATCCCCCTTCTGAAGGAGAAGAAGAGAATTATAGAAAAGAATCACACAAAAGCACATGTGAAAATGAGTAGGACAAACATAAAGCAGGCCCTGTATCTCCAGGCCATCACCAGGGGCCAAGCCATGATGAGATGCCATCTCCAGAAGGTCTAGGCAGCCATTTTCCTACTCTTCAGTGAAATCCACATGGTGTCTTGCTTAGACTACCTGGCTCACTGCCCACAGCTTTCCTAAGACAATTTTCCATGATTCTGCCTTCTGCAACTTTCTGGGGCCTCCCCAGAATCTTTCAGATTTATGTATCATGTGTTCAGGGGCCTACTGTCTGGACATCAAAGTCTTCCTCTGAAATCTGGATGGAGGCATCTGTGACTCTAGCACGCACTCTGTACATAAAACCAGAATCTTGTGGTGACACTGTATTATGTCATCACCTCCAACACTAGAAGCCAGGGCTCCTTGAACCTTGGTTGTAGTAGTCTCTGAGTTCCTGGAAACCTTGATCTGGCATAGGATACTTTTACTCTCTTAAGTTTTCAAACCAAATTCTGTCAAAGGACTTTACCCTTTTATACCCCTGTGTACCTTTTACACTCTTATACTCCCTGTGATGGGAGAGAATGGTCATGTGCAGATATTCCTTCAAAGCGTCTTTTAAATTTTTCTGGCAGAAAGTATTTAGGTTCAGTTTTCATATTCAGTCAGTATTTTGGTCTTCTGGGCTCCCACTAGAATCATCCATGAAGCTCTGATTACAGCATTCTACCTCTCGTATAGACTGTAGCTTCAAAACTTTCCAAATGTCTCCAAAGTCAGGAAATCAGTTCCAAAGTTTTCTTAACCATGTGATGAGGTAAAGGCTGCACAATTACTTCATTTGCATAGCACTAACCTGTATTAGTCATCTTTTCATCACAGTTACCTGATACACTGAAATTAAAGGACAGTGGGTCATTTTGGCTTACTTTTTGGAGGGCTCTGTACATACTCTGGACCCAGTGGATAAAAGAGTATGATGGAAATGTATGATGGAGAAAATCTGCATAACACATGGCCACTTGAAAGAAGAAAGTAACAATCCACAAGGGCATTTGCCACTGTTCCATTTGGACCCTGCCTGGCATCAAATTCAGCTATGAATACGTCAGTGGGTTAAACCATGGGTGAGAATAGTGCCTCTATGACACTACCACTTCTAAAAGCCCAGTCTCACACACTAAAGACTTTTGGGGGCACATTTAGACCTAAATTTCAGAAGAATTATATCATAGGAATAATAAACTAGTACAATAAATGAAATTATACATATATATATGTAATATATATATATATATATATATATATATATATTTGTAATTTGATTTTACAATTTCAGTTATCAAAATTTAAAGCTTCGGTCACCATTATTTGAACTTTCAAGTAATAAAATTTTATAAATAATCTCTTAAAAATCTTGGAATTTCATAGAGCTCTGTCTTCATAGCACTTCTTATTTTTCTTTCTTTCTTTCTTTCTTTTTTTTTTTTTTTTTTTGGTACTAGGATTTGAAATCAGGGCCTTTGCATTGAACTACATCTCTAACCTTTTTATTTGTACTGTTTCATAGGGTCTTGCAAAGTCACCCAAATTCCCAGGTTTGGCTTGAACTTGACTCCATCTGTTCTGACCTCCCATGGTACAGGAATTATAGCTAACCACCCAAATCTATGGCTTAGACCACTTACTCAAAAGCAAGAGAAAAACACAAACATATTATAATAATGCATATCAATAAGTAACGCAAATAGCATTTCAATTTCATATTTAAGAGGTGATTTAGACCATATGTGCTGTAGATTAGTAGATTAATTTAGTAATTTTGTAGATTAATGAAAATGAGATACAGTGACCTTTAAATAAAACATCAGACAGAAGAAAGCTGAGGTGGTTATGAAAGTAAAATGTAGATTGGCAAAGAGAAAATCAGTGAACATTCGAGGCAAAATGTTTGTGAAACTGGAGAACTGTACAATATGTTTATAGTGAGGGCTTTTATGCAGAAAGTATTTTCTTTTGTCAATATTCTAATGAGTATGTGCATTTAAATTTATCTAAAATAATTTAACATCTAATATGGAGCATTTTCTTAAAAAGCTATATTATGTTAACAATAACCTGCATTACTCTGTGCCAGGTCTTTCCACTATGTTTTACAGACATTATTTTCTTGATTAAGATGTTGATCATTTCATTTTATATAATTTTCAAATAAGAGATCTTAGTGACAGAGGTAAACTAATTTTACCCAGTCACTGACCTACTACTTATTGAAGCCAGTTTTTTGCACAGTTTACCTGTTTGCGGAGATTGTATCCTGAAAGTTTATAACTGATGTAACCTAACCAAACTTGGAAACATTGCAGGTTCTTTGAAGAACAGCATATTTGCTTTGTGCACCTCAACCATGTCACAGTAAGTATGACAAAATAAAAAAAAACACGGGGATCAGGATGCTCAAGTCTGTACTAGTAACCTGCCTTTCCCACATACAAGTTATAGGACATGCAAGCTCACAAAATTTATGTCTCAATTTCTAAATATAAATGAAAGCATTGTATTATTGGTCATATTACTAGTATAACCTACAGAACATAAAAAGAAAGATAGAGGCTAAATAAATTTTCGTAAGTTCAACCGGTTTGTGAGGTCCAGAAATTTAAATTATGCAACGTTTTTGTTAAACACACACACATTGCTATAAATCAGTACCTCTTAGTTGGATGACGTTCATCATCCTAGGGATCTAATCAGAATAAGCTTGAAGCTTTGTTTTAAAATTGTACTCATTCCTCGCTGCTCATGCTTCCTTGGCTTTTGTAAATGAGAGTATGCATGTATTTTATCAGGGCAGGTTAATGCTGGTCACATACAGTACTAAATGACATTAGGTTTTCAGAAATATTTGATTTTATCCATATGTTTGAGACAGGAAAATAACTGTCAAAATTCCTCTCAAGTCACATGTCTGTCATTTTTTTCCTCCAGGATTAGGGTGGTTTCTTGGATTAGAGTATCTCTGGCTTATATAACTGCTCTTGTACTACTGAGGGATATTTACATATCACACAGAACCTGAGAATTATACCATACATATGTTTGTGTGTATTATGCTATAGGGATACATGCACACATCATTAGATGATAGATAGATAGATAGATAGATAGATAGATAGATAGATATAATAGATGGATATGTACATGTACATATATACAGTTTTATGGGAAAATGCTCAATCATTTTGAAACTTTCACTTTATAGAAATTGCCTTACATTTTTCTAGGATTAGATTGAGCTTATGTTTTAAGGAATACCAGAGGTATAAGGTATCATTCTTGGTATACCACCACAGATCATGATTGATTGTCCTGATGTTAGTCCATATCGCCTAGCATATGTAATGTTTTCCTTCTTTCCATCTCATCCATCCTTCCCTTCTATTGGTTCCTGTCTGTGTCCTTTTGACCTAGACTAATTAGTGTGTGTGTGTGTGTGCGCGCATGTGTGTGTGATACTTCATTTATCTATTTATAGAACTGAAAGATATTCCAAGGTCACGTTATGTATTTTTTGTCTCCATTTTAGAAGTAACTCTCTGACCAAAACCACTTGTTTTGTTTGATTGAAAAATAGTATTTTAAGCAGGTTGTGACAATAAGTAAGCTCAAGGTCACAGGGGTGATGTTTCTTGTAAGACTTTTCAGCTGACAAGGCATAGAAACATATATACCTGTGTTAATCTACAAGTAAGGAAACTATATTTCTATATGAAAATATATTTATGTTTGTGTCTAACTGTAGAGACATAGAGCTGAACACAAGGTTTTATTCTAAATGTATATACTTTCTTAGCAAGTTGAACTGTCAATTTCATTTTTCTTAGTTTGTATTTTTAGTTTCTTATAATATTTAAAATAAATTTCTGTTAGATTCTTTCAAGTTTTTTATGTGATCCATCAATCCTGTATACTTGAAATAAAGTCCACTTCTGTGTAGTATAAATCTTTTATACATTGATACTGAGATTCACTATACATTTGCATATTTCTAATATGTGTATCAAAGTCTCTGAATTTTCATTAGCCAGTATTTCATAACATCTTCTATATTTGCTCAAAAATGTATTCATTTTTCATTGTTCAAATATTTCAATTTTTTCCTGAAAATTCTGTACTGAGCTACAGATTCTGAGAACAGGATTACTGCATTTCCAAGCAGTGAAAGATGATCAGATATGTTTCTTTCACTGATGTGATTTAAGAATGTGTTTTAGTGATTTCTGTTTTCTTAAGTTAGTTCAGGTACAATGTGTCCTATCATGATAGTCACTCCCACGTGAACTTGAAAGGGTGCTGTTTTGTTGTAGTTAGACGAAGATTTCTGAAGATATTAGATCAACAGTAAAAATGCTGTTTGTGCGTCTGTATCCTTGCTGATTTTCTGCATGGTTGATATATCAATTAAGGACAAATTGAGACTTAAATTTTGATTAATAACAATAAATACATCTATTTCTTGTTCAATTCTATTGTTTTGGTTCATTTTGACATTGTTGTTAGGTACATACACATCTCTTTTTTTTGTCTTTTTTTTCATTTTTATCGGTACCAGGGATCAAACTCAGGACTGCCTGCTTGCAAGGCAGGGGCTTATGCCGCCGAGCTAAATCCCCAGTCCCATACACATCATATTTTTTATGGTTTCTTAAAAATTGATCTTTTAACATTCCAAAATGTCTCTGTTTATCCTACTAAATGTTTTATGAAATCTGCTACTCTGGAATTAATATAACTGATTTAGGTTTCATTGTATTAATATCAATATAGCATACATTTCTCAATTCTTTATCTTCAATTTGTCTGAGTTTTGTATTTATTATTAAGAATATCTATGTCTTCAATACACAGTTTGGTTGCTGAGCACGTCACATCATACATGTTTGTTGATTATTGATTGTTATATTAACTTCTGACATATCTGCAATTTGTATTTTGTTTCTTTTTTCATTTTTACCATATTCTCTGATTCAAATTATACATGAACTGCTATGTGTAATGATCCAGTAGAGCACTAGCTAAACTTCCTTGTTGTACTTAGTGGCTGTTTTAAATTTAGATGCACCTGCTACTATCTTGAATTAAAATCAGGCCTGGATTTTATGTAGACAGAAATAGGCGTTTCTTGTAATTTTTAGTCAGTGTCACCACATAGATTTACAAAATAAATGTTAGGCTTAAATACCAAGAAAAACACACAAAAAAGATAAAAGTTTTCCATTAGTGTTAGAAAGTAAATAATAGGTAGAAGCCTGGAGTTTTGACCTTGCTACAGAAACACAAATAAGATGAGTGATGGAGGCCTTGGCCATTATTACAGGAAGTGACACGTTGGCCCGAGCGATGGAGGAGGATGGAGGAAGCGTATCCTTGCTGTGCCAAGCCCAATGGTGGGTAACATGAAAGCATGACTCACTGCGCCTGATGCTGTGCCTTCGTTATTTCCCAGATAATGTCAACTGACTTATTGATCTTGAACAGTACTTCACTGAGGTAGGATACAAAATCCTATTTGAATGAATGCATACCGGTCATCTCTTCCTCACCATAAAATAAATGTATATGATATGTGTGCCAATTTCTGCTCCCTCACGGATCACAAGCCCATATGAGAGCCACTAGGTTTATCAAACTAGTGAACTAACACAGGGAGAAATAAGATAAATTCGCTCACTATTAGAAAGAGTGCCAACAGTGTTGGGATCTTGAGTGCTTTTCCTCACCCTGCTTGCTCCATGTTTTAAAGGTGCGGCCTCCAGCCTCTGGCACTACTGAGTAGTGGTAGAATTTTTGAAGGTGGGGCCTATAGGATAGAGATGGAAGTGAGGTCACAGGTGTGTCCTTGAAGAAGAGACCCTGAGCAGGGTCGCTCTTCCCTCCCAGAAGTTGCCAGCCTCAGTGGTGAGCAATTCCTCCTCCCCGTGTTACTAGAAGCCCAAAGCTCCTGTGCCATGGGACTTGGGCCAGTATCTCTGAAACTGTGAGCCAAAATAAAATTTTCTTCCTTTGAAGTCAGTTTAGGGGTTCAGGTATTTGTTACAGTGGTAGAAAGCTAAATTCTCATAGATGTCATTTTAAAGCATACGGATACTTACTGTAAATTATGCCACAGCAAAAGATGTAGAATCTAAAGTTTCCAGACATAAATATTATCAAAACCACAAATTGAATTTTTAGGTTAAGTTAAATTTTTTAAATGAATAACCATTTTCCTTTTGCTGGGTTTTTTGAAGGATAAGAAGTCTGATAATGTCTTTTGTTATATTTTTCTCATCCTTAGGTGTCCACCAGATAATGATCCAGGAGGTTAGTGTGCCCATCAGGCATCCCGAGCAACACATTCCATTATGGTGAATGTGCTCAGTTTATTTCTTAGCAGTCACTGTGAAATGCAGCGCGTGGTCTGTTTTTAATCATCTCAGTAAATATGTAGCTACTTTATGAATGAGAGGATACTGCAAGCAGTTTCAGAAATAAAGGAAGAAAAGAAGGAAAAAAGGGAAGATGGAAGGGAAAGAGAGAGGGAGGAAGGGAGGAATAGAAGGAGAAAGGGGGCAAGGAGGCAAGAGGAAGGGAAAGAGAGAAGAAGTGAGATGAGGGACGACGCGGAACGCAGTGTGAGCCTACTCTGTAAACAAAAACTTAAATCTGCCAGGAGCTCTGAAAAAGAAAGCCTCCATCATGAGATTATTAAGCTAAATATCTCCTGATTTCCATTCAAATTAACTCTACAAATGTATATAATTTATGCTGAAAATTAGCTGAGACAAATTTCACTGTGTCCTTAAAAATGCTTCAATTTACTAAAAAATAATTGATTTAGCACTTAAAATGAAATTTCACTTTGTCCTAGGCTGTGTAGTTATTTGTGAGAATAATTATCCTTTCTACCTTCCTCAGGAGGAATGGAACCTTCACAGTGTCTGCTTCCTCTTCAAGAATCTATAAAAACTGGTTTACAATAAGAAATGAGCAAGCAAAAGTCCATTTACGATGACTCAACAGGTAATTGGAAGATAATTTGTGAGTTCTTTGAAAGAATTTAAAATATCACTCCTGGATTAGATCCAATAATTTTCTTGTGTTGTAGTTGTTTTTTTATTTGTGTTGCATGAATAGATTCTAAAAGTGTTAGTTTTGAAACATGGAAATAATATTCACATTACATAGACCCAGGTCATACTCAATTAAATATGTTCATGTGTTTTTAATAACATAGATCTTTGAGGTGCTATTAATGAAATAGTCGATTATTTTTTCTGCTGTAAAATGTACTTTACTAATTTATAATTGGATGTATTTGTGTGGGATTTACATACTTAATAGAAATTTATTCAAGAGATATGTTTATTTATATTCAGAACCAAGTGATTAAAATAATGCATTGAGGGGCTGGAGATTTAGCTCAGTGGCATAAGCACCTGCCTTGCTAGCAGGCGGTCGTGAGTTCGATCCCCGGTACCGATAAAAAATGAAAAAGACAAAAAAAAAAAAAAATTAAAAAATAATGCATTGATATTCCGAGTAACAATAAAACAAGTTTAGGCAATTAAATCATTTTGCTACATAAATTATAACTCTCTCCATTTTATGAGAAGAGGTTTTGTAGAATTGTATTTAACAACTGAAAAAATCTTTATATTTACCTTTAGAAATGTAGCTTATTTCCTATGACTCAGGTCGTGTTTTTCTAAGGCTGTGGTGACATGAATAACTTGGTCCTTTTTGTTTGAAACAGTCTGTATCCAGTAGCCCAGGACAGGAAGAATACATGGTGCTCCCATGGTTTTTCTTGTCCTGCTTACTGGCTGGTGCATACTGTGTAGCTTGCTTGTATTCTGTCCATGAATGTTGGTGTCTGGTGTCTGATACTGAGCTGGACACTGGCAAATGTTTGTCTCCTTGTTTAATCTTTCTCTCAGCAAAACTGTGATCTGTCGGTGAACCCTCTTGGATATGCCTGGACTTCTAGCTGTTTTTACTGACCTCCACATGTCATATAGTATGGGTTTATTTGTTTTATTACCTCGAGTGGTCAACTACAGGGATCTAGATATAGTTGTCACTATATCATCCTCCTACAGTAAAATCCTCTAGTCCTTCCACATAGGTAGGAAACTTGGATATCTTTTATTAGACTTGGTATGTGGAGGAAATCAAACTCTCACTCTCCTTAGTGATCTGTCTCCCCGGGGCATATATAACCAACCGGTCAATTGTCTACTTCTAATTTCTATCTTCAATTCACAACCATTCAGAACTGAAGGCAGTAGAGGTGGCATGTAGTATGCTATATTCCTCATGTGTTAAAATGATACATATATAGACAGGTATAGCTTCATATTGAAAACTTGAAGCTGCAGTAACACTACTTAGAGCATTCCCTTCTTTTAACACAGTGTCACTTTCACTAGCCATCGGTGTGCAGAGGAGGAGCTGCGTGGATCCGGAGTGCCTGCAGAAGCCCCTTCCTTTGTCTGGAGGAGGAGGGATCCCGGGTTCCTGAGGCACCTCGGTCTGTGCCCAGCCGCGCCTAGCCGTCGGTGTGGAGAGGAGGAGCTGTGCGGATCCGGAGCGCCTGCAGAAGCCCCTTCCTTTGTCTGGAGGAGGAGGGATCCCGGGTTCCTGAGGCACCTCGGCCTGTGCCCAGCCGCGCCTAGCCATTGGTGTGCAGAGGAGGAGCTGCGCGGATCCGGAGCGCCTGCAGAAGCCCCTTCCTTTGTCTGGAGGAGGAGGGATCCCGGGTTCCTGAGGCACCTCGGCCTGTGCCCAGCCGCGCCTAGCCATCGGTGTGCAGAGGAGGAGCTGTGCGGATCCGGAGCGCCTGCAGAAGCCCCTTCCTTTGTCTGGAGGAGGAGGGATCCCGGGTTCCTGAGGCACCTCGGCCTGTGCCCAGCCGCGCCTAGCCATCGGTGTGGAGAGGAGGAGCTGCGCGGATCCGGAGCACCTGCAGAAGCCCCTTCCTTTGTCTAGAGGAGGAGGGATCCCGGGTTCCTGAGGCACCTCGGCCTGTGCCCAGCTGCGCCTAGCCATCGGTGTGCAGAGGAGGAGCTGCGTGGATCCGGAGTGCCTGCAGAAGCCCCTTCCTTTGTCTGGAGGAGGAGGGATCCCAGGTTCCTGAGGCACCTTGGCCTGTGCCCAGCCGCGCATAGCCATCTGCGTGCAGAGGAGGAGCTGGGTGGATCCGGAGTGCCCGCAGGAGGCCCTTCCATTGTCTGGAGGACTGTGGATATCTCTGCAAGCAGGGAAGGATCACAGGCTCCTGAGGCACTGCGGTCTGTGGTGAGTACCCTAACCCGGCTGCGATCCAAGAGCTGTGGGTCTACCAAGGGGCAGGTGGGCGCACAGTGTCCCTGAGGCCCAGCTTGTCTGGAACCGCGGAGTTCTGAACAAGCAGAGGAGGGCCATTGGTTCTGCAGGCCCAATGGCCTGGGGTAGAGTGGTGCCAGAGTCTCAGTAGCTGCAAACATAGAAGGGGATTTTCAACAGATCCTGAGGAGGCTTTCAAATAACACTTGAAACACAGAAATATAGGAAAATGACAAAACGAAAGACCAAATTACAACCTCAAACCTCCAGCCCATCTCAGGAAACCCTAGGAGAAATGTATTTAGAAGAAAATATATCCCATCCTCCTCATATATCAGACACAATAGCTACTGAAGTTGACAAGCAACTCCAGGAAGCTTTAAAGAAATTCAAACTCAAAATAATATCCCAGATAAAAGAAGATGATAAAAGAGATAAAAGATAAAAGAAGATAAAAGAAATGAAAGAGATTCTAAATATATCTAAAGAAAACACAGATAAAAAATTGGAGGAACTAAACAAAAAGATAGAATCCCTAGATGAGCAATATAAGAAACAAACAGAATACATAATGCAGATGCACAGAGATATACAGGAAATAAAAAACTCCACTGAAAGTTTTAAAAACCGCCTTAATGAAAGTGAAGATAGAATTTCAGACCTTGAAGACAGGATTGCAGCTAGTGAACAGGAAAGGAAAGATCTTTTAAAAATAACAAGGAATCAGGAAACAACAATTCAACAACTGCAAGATGATGCAAAGAAGAATAACATAAGAATGATAGGGATTAATGAAAAAGAAGGAGACAACATAAAGGATATCAAGAGGATATTTAGAGAAGCAATAGCTGAAAATTTCCCAAGCATGAGATCAGAAACTGACATCAGGATCGGGGAAGCACATAGAACTCCAAATAGTCATAACCAAAATAAAACTACACCCAGACATATAATAATCACCATCCCAGAAATCCAACACAAGAATAGATTATTAAAAGCTGTCAGAGAGAAAAGACAGATCACTTATAAAGGAAAACCTATCAGAATCACAGCAGACTTCTCATCACAAACAATAAAGTCAAGAAGAGCATGGAGTGAAGTATTCCAGATCCTAAAGCAAAATGATTTCCAACCTAGACTGATATATCCTGCAAAACTATCATTTAAAATAGATGGTGAAATACAATACTTCCATGACAAAGAACAGCTGAAGAACTTCATGAACACCAAACCAACCCTGCAAAAAATATTGAAAGACAGTTTAGATACACAAAGGAAAAAACCACTAAGCAAAGCAAATAATTAAACAGAACAGAAAGATAAAGATGCAACAGCAGAGAGATAAGAATCCTACAATTAACCAACATTTAACAGTAATAACCATTAATGTAAATGGTCTCAATGCACCAATCAAAAGAAACAGACTAGCAGAATGGATCAAGAAGCAAAAGCCAACCATATGCTGTTTACAGGAAACCCATCTAACCCAGAAGGATACTCACAGACTGAAAGTCAAAGGATGGAAAACAATCCTTCATGCAGCAGGAATCCAAAAAAAGGCAGGAGTAGCCATTCTGTTTGCAGACAACGTGAACTTTAAACCAACAATGACCGTAAAGGATAAAGAAGGTCACTAAATACTCGTAAGGGGAAAACTCCAAGAGGAAGAGATAACTATCTTAAATATATACGCACCAAACTCCAGAGCACCCAGTTATATAAAACAATTATTAACAGAAATGAAAACTCAAATTATCAGTAACACAATTGTAACAGGAGACCTTAATACGCCATTGACACCAAGGGACAGATCGACCAGACAGAAAATGAGTAAAGAAATAACAGAACTGAATCATACCTGTGAACAAATGGGTTTGATAGACATATACAGAATGTTCCACCCCACAACATCAGAATACACATTCTTCTCAGCAGTACATGGATCATTTTCTAAAATAGACCATATATTAGCTCATAGAACATATTTAAACAAGTGCAAAAGAGCTGAAATCATCCCTTGCATGTTATCGGATCACAGCGCTCTGAAATTAGAAATTAACGATAAATATACTGCAAAAATCCCACAAACACATGGAAACTGAATAACACACTCTTGAGTAATCAGTGGGTCACAGAAGAAATTAAAGAAGAAATCAAACAATACCTAAAAGAAAATGAAAATGCAGATACAACTTACCGGAATCTGTGGGATGCAAGGAAAGCCATCCTGAGAGGAAAATTTATTGCACTGAGTTCCCACATCAGGAAAACAGAACGAATACAAATAAATAACTTGATGCTACACCTCAAACAGCTAGAAAAAGAAGAGCAAGTCAAGCCCAAAGCCAAAAGAAGAGAGGAAATTATAAAAATTAGAGCAGAAATCAATGCAATAGAGACTAAGAAAACAATCCAAAGGATCAACAAAGCAAAGAGTTGGTTCTTTGAAAGAATAAATAAAATCGATAAGCCCCTAGCCAACCTTATTAAAAAAAGGGAAGAAAAAGCTCAAATTCATGCAATAAGAAATGAAAAAGGAGAAGTCACTACAGACCCAATAGAAATACAGAAGATCATCAACACCTATTTCGAAAACCTCTACTCTCAAAAGTTTGATAACACAGAAGAAATAGACAGTTTCTTAGAAGCATATGAAGTGCCAAAGCTAGATCAAGAGGATGTAAAATTGTTGAATAACCCAATCTCGGTTACTGAAATTGAAAATGTAATTAAGTCCTTACCCACCAAGAAGAGCCCAGGCCCAGATGGATTCACTGCAGAATTCTACAAGAAATACAAAGAAGACCTAATGCCGACACTCCTCAAACTATTCAATGAAATTGAAAGGGAAGCAATCCTTCCTAAGTCATTCCTGGAAGCAAATATCACTCTAGTACCAAAACCTGAGAAAGACCCAACTAAAAAAGAGAACTATAGACCGATCTCCCTAATGAACACAGATGCAAAAATCCTCAATAAAATATTGGCAAATAGGATCCAGCAAATCATCAAGAAGATTATACACCATGACCAAGTGGGATTCATCCCAGGAATGCAAGGATGGCTCAACATACGCAAATCAATAAATGTAATCCACCATATCAATAAAGCCAAAAATAAGAATCACATGATCATTTCTATAGATGCAGAAAAAGCCTTCGATAAGGTCCAACATTTATTCATGATAAAAACTCTACAGAAAATTGGAATAGATGGTCTTTACCTCGATATAATAAAGGCCATTTATGACAAACCAACAGCCAGCATCATACTAAATGGCCAAAAATTGAAAGCCTTTACTTTAAAATCAGGCACAAGACAAGGATGTCCTTTATCACCACTCCTTTTTAATATAGTACTGGAAGTACTAGCCAGAGCAATTAGGCAAGAAAGAGAAATAAAAGGGGTAAAGATAGGGAAAGAAGAAGTTAAGTTGTCATTGTTTGCAGATGACATGATACTCTACATAGAAGACCCCCTAAGCTCCATTGAAAGACTCTTAGATACAATAAATAAATTCAGTAATGTGGCTGGATACAAAATCAGTACTCAGAAATCAATAGCATTCCTATACACAAACAACAAAATCACAGAGAGGGAAATAAGGGAAACTGGAGTATTCACATTAGCAAGCAAAAAAATGAAATATTTAGGAATTACTCTTACGAAAGAAGTGAAAGACTTATACAGTGAAAACTATATTACACTGAAAAAGGAAATTGAAGATGATCTCAGAAAATGGAAAGACATCCCTTGCTCATGGATAGGAAGAACAAACATTGTGAAGATGGCCATTCTCCCAAAACTCTTATACAGATTCAATGCAATCCCAATAGAAATACCATCAACATACCTTATAGATCTAGAGAAATCACTCCTAAATTTCATCTGGAACCAAAAGAGACCTAGAATCGCAAAAGCAATTCTAAGCAGCAAAGACAAAGCAGGAGGCATCACAATCCCTGACTTGAAATTATACTACAAAGCAACAGTAGTAAAATCAACATGGTATTGGAATCAAAACAGAGCTGAAGATCAATGGAATAGATTAGAAGATACAACCACAACTACAAACACACTCAACCACCTTATCTTTGATAAAGGAGCCAAGCAGGTTCACTGGAAGAACGACAGTCTCTTTAATAAATGGTGCTGGAAAAACTGGCTCTCCATTTGCCGAAAACTAAAGCTAGACCCATGTCTATCACCATGTACTAACTTAAAATCTAAATGGGTCAAAGATCTGAATATTAAAACAGAAACGCTAAATCTATTGGAAGACAAATTGGGTAGAAACCTTGGAGACATAGGAGTAGGTAGAGAATTCATGAATAGGACTCAAACTGCAAGGGAAATACTTCCCAGAATCAATAACTGGGACCACTTCTTATTAAAAAGTTTTTGCATGTCAAAAGAAATCTCCAGCATAGTGAAAAGAAAACCCACAAACTGGGAAAAGATTTTAGTGAACTCTCTCTCAGACAAGGGACTCTTGTCTAAAACATATAAAGAATTAAAAAAACTCAGACCTCCAAAATTCAAAGATCCAATCCAAAAATGGGCATCTGAGATGAATACGCAATTCTCAGATGAAGAAATGCAAATGGCAAATAAATACATGAAAAAATGCTCATCATCATTGGTCATTAGAGAAATGCAAATTAAAACCACACTGAGATACCATCTCACTCCTGAAAGAATGGCCAGGATCAAGAAAACCAACAACAACAAATGCTGGAGAGGCTGTGGGGAAAAAGGAACTCTCCTGCACTGTTGGTGGGAGTGTAGACTGGTACAGCCTTTGTGGAGGTCTGTCTGGAGGTTTCTCAAAAAGTTGGGATTGGAAATCCCATTTATTCCAGCTATTCCACTTCTAGGCATATTCCCAGAAGAACTGAAAGCATCATACCACAGGGATATATGTGCACCTATGTTTATAGCAGCACAATTTGTAATCGCCAGATCTTGGAAACAACCCAAGTGTCCATCAACTGAGGAATGGATAAAAAAGTTGTGGTATTTCTATACAATGGAGTATTATTCAGCTATAAAGAAGGATCACATTGAGATATTTATCAATAAATGGGCGCAGCTTGAGACCATACTCATAAGTGAAATAAATCAATCTCGCATGTATGAATACCGAATAGTTTCCCTAATGTAAGTAATGATTCAAATATATAAAAATATGTGATAATCATGATTCCCCATTATGTGGCCTTGAAGCCTTATAAAATTTTCACTTATTAATTAGAAAGGCTTTATTCTGGGATTTTTGATATGGAAATATTTGAAGCTATAGTATATGAAGTTTTATCCAAATATTTTAAGGAAAAAGACAGACACTATGGTAACTACTATTCTTTAAAAAAATTATTTAGCTATTTCTTATGTTTATTTTAATTAAGGGAAAAATTTAAAAAAATAGGATATATAGTAGTAACTCTTTTTGATCTCCTATTAACTTGTTTTGAAGTCCTGTAATACTCCCAAGATCTTGTTTTGACTGATTAGACTCTGTTCCATTCTGTGCGATAGTAGCAAGTCTGAGGGTATAGGCAACTAATTTGAAGGCAATAAGATTCACAAAGATGCCCATTCTGGTTTGACTATTGTCTCCTTTGGAAGTCCTGTAATGTTCACAATGCCTAAGTTTTATTGGTCTTGTTCTCCACTGTTTTGTCCAACTTTATAATATCTAATGAGATAGACAATTCCTTTTAAGGAAACAAGAGACAATGTTGATAACCATTGTTAATAACCTTGTACTCTGTTCTACATCATGTGCTATGTCTATCCTTGGTTTTGACTTACAGCTTTGTTTTGCCATATTTGACTTTATTCTCTCCCCCCCCCCCAAAAAAAGTAATAAGAACTAAGGAGTAATAAAATCCAAAATGTGTAAATTTTGTTGTAAAAAAGAGAGGGAGGGAAAAAAAAAGAGCTCTAACGGATATAACAGCAAGTGTGTTTAGGGATGTTAAATAGCTGACTATATTAATGTTTTTGGATCATTGAACACAGCTGTTTGCAGTCTCTCTGTTTGAATGTCTACTTTGTATTCTTTGATACTGTGATTTGAGCAGCTATTTCCAAGATGATAATATGTAATCTATTAACAGGTGATTTCTTACTGTTATGTTTTTTTTTTTTTTTGTAGTTCTGTATTATGTGTAACCTTACACTGCTTTGTTTTGTTTTGTGTTTTTCTCTTTTTCCTCTTAAATAAAAAAAAATAACACAGTGTCACTTTCAAAGTCATTGCTCATTCAATACTAATGGGTTGTTTAATAAAGAAAGTGTTAAATACTGATACTTATTTCTAATACCACTTCAGTTGATCATCAGAACTAATCCACCTTCACAAGTTCATTTTTGCCAACACTTTAAGCCCAGAGACATTGAGAGAGAGAGAGAGAGAGAGAGAGAGAGAGAGAGAGAGAGAGAGAGAGATCTGGAGACAGAAAAACACACAGAGGCAGACTTCTTGACTGACGAATAAGTGGTTGTAAAACGGGAAGATGCAAAGGGGAAACCAAGTAAGCAGTTTTAGTAAGTATTATTGTTAATGATTTGAATCAGTGTGCAAGCGTGAAGGACCAGGACAAAGACATCAACATTTGCAGTTATTTGGTTCGCTGCTGTACCAGGGCATCTGTAACAGGACACCACAAACCACCTGGCTTTGAAAGCTGCGTTCCTCACATCTCTGGCTGCTAGCCAGTAAGCATGAAGTGCAGAGCTGGTCTGTCTTCGAAGCCTGTCTCCTTGATTCTCAGGCGGTCTTCTCTGTTCTGGGTCATCTTAGCCACTCCTCTGTGTATACCCTCCTGCTTCTTCCTCTTCTGATAAAGACACTGGTTGTGTTAATGACACCCAACCCTCATGAACTCATTGAACCTTATTGTCTCTTAAAAAGTCATTGTCTCTAAGTATAGTTCCATGTGAGGGTCTGGCTTCACTGTGTGAGTTTGGCAGACACTTCAATCCACAAATAGCAAGATAGAAGGACGATTGCACCGCCTGTTTCCTGCTGAGTCCTTGCTCTCATTCCGTATTTGCCCCTGACTCTTCGTTTCCTCCTCTTCAATTCCACAGCCAGTTACTCTGACTTAGGCTTGCCCAAAGAGTGAACTCAGTTTTTAAAAGCCAATAAGTTAATCCACTTGGGTAATGACATGTTTATATCACTGGTCTGCACAACTTCCCTCTATTATTTTATGGATTGATTAATTAATGCATTGATGCATTCTATTTTCCTGTTCCTCACCTTTTTCTACAGTAAGCAATAGTTATGTTTCTTATTTTGCACATAGGTACTGTTTAATAATCATCAATTTATACATAAATTATTGTTCTACTATCAGGCATATTGGCTTTTTTTTTTTTTTTCCTTTTGCGAGGAAAAATGCATTTTTAAAAGCTTGCTTTCTTCCTGGGCCTATCTCCGCCCCTTACTTCTAAGGACAGTAAGCTTTTTCTTTATACTTATGTTGCACTTACTTGATGTAAGTATCAAAGCCATGTTTTAGGTGAAATATAGCCCTATTCTTATGCTCATAGTTTTGCTCACACTTTCTAAGAAGCAAATATCAAATTTAAGGACCACTCAAGAAAATGAACAAAACAAAATTGGTTCAAATAAAACAGATTATATTAAAACAACTCTCTAACAGATAGACTTGTTTAAGCAAATCCAAAAGCAATGAGTTTCCAAGGTCATCAGCAACTTTAAATTCCATGCCTATGATAGGGTTGATCCACCTATAGATAAGGAAAGGGTGAATACATAAATAGTATGGTGATTTAGTTTGATCTCTTTGGAAGCAAAGAATATATCATATGAAATTGATTTTAAATACATTTTGCCAGGAAAAATGAAATGATGAAAAGCAGAAGCAGAGAAACAGTTCTCATTTCAGGTGAGCCGTCCCCTGCCACCTGTAGGCTGACCCTGCAGCGAGGCTGGGTTATGACTATAGTGCTGGGCTTGGGCTCTATAGGCTGTGCCAGCCTGTGGCTGACTCCAGGTTGCCTGGTTCTCTGCACTAGAAGGAAACTTTCCAGGCTCCTGCCCTTGATGTTGGCAAAACTTCTAGGAAAGCCTGACTATCTTCTCTTAAGGGAGTCTTGAGCACAATTCCATCAGATGGAAAGGTATACACAAGCCTGGGGATAAGTCAGGAGTAACACATGGATAAGGTGTGATCCAAAAAAAGCAATGACACCATTTACTGCAGATGAAATGATAATTGGTGACACCATTAAAAACCACATGGGCCAAATTTTCTGGTTAATCAAAGTTTACTTAATTGTACTTACTTTCCTTGCTGATGTTTTAATGTTTTATAAATTGTGCCGAGTGAAATCTCTAAAGAACTGACAGTTATCACCTGTACTTTAAAACAAAACTTTCTTTTTATGTTTTCAAAAATATGACACTTAGAGAGATTTAGGGATTTTTTTTTTTTATCATACCAAGATCTGGGGCTCAGGATCATTGAGTTATACATCTTTAATAATTTCTACAACTTGTCATTTGACTTCATACTAATAATCATCACAAAATATACTGGCTTCTTTAATTTAAATCATTCAAAAATTAGACAGTATAGCAGCTGGTAATACAGTGCTATTTAGATGTTAATATAAAGAGCATAATTGACACAGAGAAGTGGGCACAAATTATTTTATGAAAGAGGACACGAAAAGATATACAATTTATAGTTGAGCATAGAATTAACAGATATCTGGATTATTTTTTTAAGTAAAGGCATTTTTTAAAAGAATATCTGTTTCTTGAGGTGGGGGTCTCGCTGTGCAGTTCAGGCTGGCTTTGAGCTCACTTAGTTGCCCAGGCTGGTCTCAGTCTTGCAATGATCCTCTTGCTTCAGCCTCCCCGGTGATGGAATTACAGGAATGTTCCATCATGCCTGGCTTAGTAGGTTTCATTTTTGAAATCTTTTTAGGTTGGTCACTGTGCCACCATTTGAGACCTGTCAGTGATATGACCTGTAAAGAAAGAAGTTATTTTTCATTAAAATTCAATTCTTGACCTATTTCCATATTTCAAATTATGTCTTAGATTTTCTCCAATATAGCCTTCTTGAACTTAACAGTACTTTTAGATGCCGTGTTTCTTTTGAGCTGGTAATGTTTCTTTTATAAGTCTTCCTTCTAGCTCTTTCTGTAAGTAGGTCGCCATAACACTATATGGAAAAGAATGATTTTGAAAAAGCACAGATTTTGTTTTGAATTTTATGCCCTCTTAAATCTTGGTTCTGAAAATATCAGACAGCATTATTTATAATTTGACAAATTTTATTTCAAACACCACTTTTTTCCATAATTTGCAGAAAATAAACAGATAAAATTAGGAAATTTTCTGAACATTAATGAAGGATATATTTTATTAAAATATTACCTCAATAATATTTTATGTTTAATCATGAAATAAATATGTAATTTATTAAAAATGTAAAAAATACTTTACACATTTAATTATTCAAACACTTTATTTTTAATTCAACCTGCTTAAAACTTAGCACACTTCTTCTACATTTAAATTATGAATTTTATGAAGTGTACTTTAATAAAATGTTAAGATCACTTTCCCAAATTGACATCAAGTTAAGGATCTATAAGTAATTCAACTGAATTAAATAAAAATAATGACATATTTTGCCTTTTATTATTTTATTTGTACATTTTTTCTCTGATACTAAAATTGATATTAATTACTTTAGGAAATTTATGACCAAATATGTGAAATGAGTTTTAAAAACAATTCGTAGGCAAATTCCTCAATAGATCTTAGTCTTGGGGTCTCACTAGCCTTTCCATTTAGTAATGGCCTGTATTATGTCTGCTTGCCAGGTGAATAATGAGGAAGTGAAATTTTAGAAAACTAATAAATTGCAATTAATACCAGATATGAAAGATATATAACAATAATCAGGGCAGAATGAGGTTTCTGTGGAATACTTTAGAGAAAAATGAACCAAAATTTCACTACGAAATCAATGCACCTCTGACTACTTAAACTGTTAACACTCTCTCTCTCTCTCTCTCTCTCTCTCTCACACACACACACACACACACACACACACACACGCAAACATTTCAAAGCTGAAAAACAAAAAATGGTCTCTAAATTATGACTTATTTTACTGGTAGTAGGATATTCACTTTGGGTCACATTTGAATTATGAGAATAACTTTGAAGAAAGGGCATAAAATTGTATTAATTGCATAAAAATAATTTTGATGATTTTAAAATTAAAACAAAATGGCATTAAGATTCTCAGTATAACTGGATACAGTTTACACTTTGACTGTCTAGTAAATATCTGTAGAGGATTTTTTTAAATTGAGAAGTTGATTCATTGGGTCAATTGTTTTTGCCTATGCTTACATTGCTATTGCTTCTTTGTTGATACAATTTAACCAAACTAATGTATGTCATATATGTTGAAAAACAATCCAGACACTTTACGCCAATGTGTTTGCTATAAAATATATTACATTATATGCACCTGTCACTGAAATACATCAGTTTTATTTTAGGAAATTCCTCAAAAAGGAAAGAAAAATACACAGCATGTCTGTGATTGTGTATAGACATTGCCAGATACTTTTGTAACAGGGGAGAGCTTGACTAGATCCTGAGGAGAATCTAACTTTTTGTTTAAAGCTATGTCTCTGAATATGGGAAAATTTTCCACAGGCTAGTTGTTAACTCCTTACTTGTAGGCTATTTTCCATCTTCCAACTCATAATAATATTCTGTGAAAATTAGGATATGGCAGTGTCCTACCTCTATCTATGTGCTGTCTTCTTCCTTTGTGTTATGATGCCTGATAAGTTGGCTCAGTGAATGATAAGGGTGTTCTGGAAATCATCCCAGCCCCTATATAACTAGCAGTAACTCAACTTGATGTGATATTGAAATAAATAAAATTGTTGCACTAATTAAATGTACCCCCAAAATAAATTCTTCTTACTTACACTCTCTTAAAAGTATAATCCATTCCAGCTTCAAGGATGAATTGAACAGTGAAAAGAATTGGGGTGGAAAGAGAAAATAATCTTACCTAACTCACATTTTACAACTTGGAGTGATGTGACTGAGTTTATGTTACTTGTAAAGCCTTGGGAGAGCCCATGCCAATGTGAGCTCAAACCATGGACTTGATTGACATTTATAAACCCAACTTGGGTAAATGCAGCATGTTCAGTTGTCATTAATGGCTACTACTGAATTTTGCATTGAAGCAAGACAATGCCTGACTTTAAAACACTTCAAGTAGAATGAAGACACACAAGCTTTTGCTCACTTCACATGTCCCAAGGCTATGCAAAGAGTTTCTGACCCATTCCCTAAAAATACTTTTTATAGCTCCCAAGAAACATCTTTATTAGACGTGAGTTCTGACTTCTAGCACAATATACCAAGTAAGTCACTGTCACAGTACGTAATACAGTATAGCTGGACTACATTCTACACATTTCCATTTTAAAAAGTAGGCACTGAAATGTGAAAAGAATACTGTGAGAAAACTCTCAGGAACTGGATATTACATCTTTCTGGAGTAAGAAGTATGAGGAAATTTGCCATGATTCCAAATCACAGGCAAGAAGACAGACAAGTGTTAGTGTATGGCAGAAGAATGTACAAACTTCAGATCTCAAGGATAAGGAGAATGTTCATCAGATTGCTTACCCGGTCAAGCCCACTGAAGTCTCTGACATGTAAGTTATAAGGGAAATACTTCCCACGGGTAGAAAGATGCAGGGCCACCTACAATTCTGCTTAATTGATAAACTAGAGTTTGATACTTAGCTCAAGGATTAACTAGAGAAAGCAGTTAGGAACTTCTGTCATAGTTTCTATTCCTTCAGGAGACACACAGCGCTGCTCTACTCAGTTGTCAACTGACAGTGTGTACTTAACTGATAGCAGTATTATTTTTCTGAGAATGATAGTTGCATTCAGGAACGATTGTTATAAAATAGTCATCTCCATTGTGACAAGAGCTCTATCCTGATCGCTTAGTATCTACCACTGTGCATTCAGTAAAAGCTGTTGCTTACAAGAAAGAACATTGGAGCACTAAAGAAAGTAATGACAAGAAAGACAAGGTCTTAAGCAATGTGCAGCAAAACAGTTTGACTAGTAGGTATAAAATACAGGCCTGAAACAAGTTAAAAATGTATATTTTAGAAATATTTTAGGGACCTGTAAACACAAATAAAGATATTTGCACTTAACTTGGTCAATAATGGTTAATTTCAGAGATATTTTAGATAGAATTGCCATTCTTGAGTTCTGAAAAATGACATTGTCATAAGTGCTGTCCAACAGTAGAGAAAAGTGTTACAAAAGCATCTTCCCTGATAGCAAGTTATTTGTGGGTAACTATAATACTTCCTGTTGACATAATTCCAGACTGATGTTGTACAACTGAAGACTGTGACTGCAAGAAAAAATGAAAGTTATACAAACAAAAACTTAAAAAATTAAATTTCAACATGAGAAATATTTTCCTGAAGAATATCATGCTGAGATATCTTTAGAGATGATAGTTATAGAGAACTCTTTCCCATCCTTGTGTTAGTCGCGGAAGTTTATATTTGTACTCCTATGGAAAAGTTATTGAAATTCTAGTGAGTTAATTTCTATCTACCACATCCAGTGCAGCCCAGAGATACTAAGACATACTTATGAGGAGCCAAGAGGTCTTGAGTATGGAATCAATGAAGGTTCAATGAAAGAGAGGCCTCCGCCCAAGGCTTAACCCAAATTTTATTAACTTGTGCAAAAGGGAGTGATTAGGGGGTAAATGACTCTCAGAATGGTGGGAAATACATGAGTGTGGAGAACTGAGCTGTACTGGAAACCTGAAAGCACCTCTGCAATATGCAGAGAGAAGAGCATGCAGAAAAGCCAGTCTGAATAACACAACCGAGGTAGCATTTAATGTTTACAGGGTGGTGCTTTAGCTCTGATATGCAAGCTTTTCTGCTCTGGGAAGACATAGCTTTGTATGTTGAGGCTCAAATCCAGTTGACAAACCCTGAAGTGGTGACTCTTCCTCCCACCATGTTTTGATAGGAGTCACACAGTGGGGGAGGGTTAAGAGGCAGTTGTATAGCTTCAAAGATCATGCATCTACACCTTAGCTAGCTGTATTTACATTGTTTAGAGCCAGTTGAAGGCAAAGGGAAATAATGGCTTAGCCAGCTCTACACATATAGGTACATGGAGATAAATCTAGGCTTAGGCAAAGTGATGTTAATTGCTCTTTATTCAAGAGGAGTCCTCGCAGACAGTGGTTCCTCACAGATGGTTCCTCACAGACAGTGCTGTAGCTGCTGAGGTAGGAAACACTGAATTTGTTTTGAGGGCCATTTGTGCCCTACCAAGGAACAATGACTGTCATCTCTGGAATGAACAGCATCATCGAAAAAGACAAATGTAGGTAGAATTCACTAAGATTCAGATCAAGCAGTTCCTACTGGCTTGTGAAAGGAAAAGTAAGACCAGTGATTGGAAGGTGATGGATACTCAGGCAAATTTAATGAAGTTTTTCGCATAGATGGTAGGGCTTGGTCATGCGGGGCGAGTGTTCTACAACTGAGTCATGTCTCCACCTGTTCAGGTGATCTGCATACTATAAATGCAACAGAGAACAAGTAAGTTATTTTATTTTCCTCCTGTAGCAGGTAGCTCTATGGTGAAATCAGGTTCAGCCTGAACTGCATTGAAACCTAAACTCAAAAAGCAAACAGACAAAGAAACACAAGAAGAAAAAATAAAGAAATCATACTTTGTGCACAAACATTTGAGGATTTTTTTCTGTATTATTCTGGCATGTCCTTTTCTATGGATCATGTAACATTTACTATCAAAAATTTTAAAAATGTTACTTTAAACAAAAGTTTTTATAGGCAAAGAGATAATATAGAAACCATTGTTTGTTTTCTGTTAACTGGTTCTAAATACCCTGTAATCTCTTCATTCTCTTGAATAGCTTCAGACTGTCTTGATGTGCTTGATGTTATAGTATATGAAATTATACTCAAATAATTCAAGGAAGGAGGCACTCTGGTAACTACTATTATGTTAGATGATCTGGGGGTGAAACACAATAATGATTAAATTGTTTGGTTTTGACCTGTGTTGTTCTAATACAATGTTCTATTTACCTCAATTTCACGCTTTTTTAAACTAATCTATTTTTTTCTTACATTTTTTTTTCAATTAAGGGAAAACTAAATTAAAAAGTAGCGGGATATATTATAGTAACTTTTATGTTTTCCTATTAACTTGATATGAACCCCAGTATTGCTTTCCCCATCTTGTTCTGTCAGATTTTACTATATTGTATTTTGTTTGATAGTATCAAGTTTGAGGGTATGGGCAATCAGTTTGAAGGCAATAAGATTCACTATGAAATAATCAAATAATAATTAAAACTATCAAATAATCAAATAATAATTAAAACTAATAATAAAAACTATGTTTTGATTATTATCTTCTTTTGAAGTCCTGTAAGGTATCCAGTGTAGGTTTTATTGGCCTTGTTCTGTACTGTTTTGATCAATTCTATTATACCTGATGATATAGGCAACTTTTTTAAAAATAGCAAAAGGCACAATGGTAATCATTTTTGATCACCTGATATTCTATTTTTGCATCATGTACTATGCCCATCCTTCTATTCTAACCGACTCTGTTTTGTTTAATCACATTAGGTTTTATTCTCTCCAAAAAAATAATAAGAATTGTGGGAGAAAAAAAAAACCCAAAAAGTGTAATTGTTATTAAAAAGAGAGGAAAGGAAGGTGGTCTAAGGGATATAACTGCATGTATGTTTGGGTGTGTAGGATGGAAATCCATATTACTGAACTTTTGTTGGATCATTGATTGGCACTGTCTGCAATCTCATTGTATGAATGCTCACTTTATATGCTTTAATTTTATAATTTGGACAACTCTTTCAAAGATAACAATAGGTAAACTATTAACTAGTGATATTTTACTGTATTTTTTTCTTGAAATTCTGTATTATTTGTTCCCTTTTACTGCTGTTTTAAAATTTTATTTCCTTTCTTTCTTTTTCCTCTTTAAATAAATAAATAAATAAATAAATAAATAAATAAATAACTGTTAGTACATGGTAGAGCCAGTCTCTCCGTGCTTTTTTACTCTCCATAAGCAGTGAAAATGGGAGAGAAGAGGGAAGGTGAATTTCACCTTATATTTCAAATAGTTGAACATTTAAATTTTATTTCCAATCATTATTTATATAATAAGGTGGAAATGAAAATGTATGTGTACAGAATAATTATAACTTTATATAGTCTGCATCCAGGATTTAGCTGTCTCTCACCTGAGCAAAGCAAAGTACAAAGAGCACAATAAAAGGATGGATACTAGCAACCAGGAAGCAGATCTCTTGCAAATAGAAAGGGTTCAGGAGACTAGGGCAGGAAGAGAGGGCCAAGGGAAGTAATGGCATAAGTCACATATGGGATAACATTAACCAGTGTAAACCTTGTATGTCATAAACAAGAGCTAAGATTAATAATATCAAAAGAATGAAAATTGGGGCAGGAATTCACAGGAAGAGAGAGGATATGGGCTTGCAGAGGAAGGAGACTGAAAAAGAAACAGAAACTCACTGTGCTATGTACATGTACTCTTCAGCATGGATGTAAACTTTAGGTACTAAAAACATGACTAATGAAAAGTTGATATTTCTTAAAATTATGTAACTTGATAATATAGTATTAAGCTAATATGACTTTAATGGTTTGACTTATTTACAAAGTCAAATTTCAGACCTATAGACTCATACTGCAATTGGTCAATGATGTATTCTCTCTCTGTCTGTGTAGGCAGAATTTGGATTTGATTGATCATTTCAAAACCCTTTCTCTTTAATTTATTTCCTCTTCTATTGTTCAATTTTCAGTTTCAATGTTTCTGTTGTCATTCTTATTATTCTTTTTGGCTACTTGCTTAGAGTTTGTTTTTCCTTTTCAAGTTTTTTTAAGGGAAAAAGTAACGTGCTCTCTATTTACATGTGACATAAATGTCTATGAAGAAAAGTCAAATAATTGTTCAAGTGACATTAAAACTAATCAGTGAGTTCTGAAACATTAATTGTATTTTTACATTTTAACAATGAATAATTAGAAATCAAAATTTGGAAAATGTATGAAATACTATGAAACTTTTGTCATTTCTAGACTTATGAGGTAAAAGTTTAATTTATTGATTTTAGACTTCTGATGTTTTGCAGTGCAGGATATGAGTAAATTAGGACAGATTATCTGTCCATTTCTCTCTTAGGTTTTAGAGACTTTGACATGTTTATTGTCATTTCCGTTCAATATATTTGTGCATGTAACATATATAATGTTAATAATACCAATATTGCTAACTAATATGTGTGCTATAATTTTATTTAAGAATTTCAAACAAATCAATCAGGGATTATTAATAGTTGCTTTGATTACCTAAAGAATTTGAAGATTTTCCTGTATCAGTTATTGGTTTTTATTTTGCTTGAATTATAATCAGAGAATAAACTCAGTATGATTGCAGAGATCCTAAACTTTTCACATTAATTTTTTTTATTAAATTGTTGAAGTAGATATCCTGATATCTAGTGAGGAATCTACTGCCATTTAAATTATTTTCTCTTTGCACACTCAGCATCATTTTTCTTTGAGTTCTTTTAGGATTTACAAGTGACCTTAATTTCCCAGTACTCAATTCTGGGATGACTTGGTATGAATTACTTTTAGGCTTGGGATTCAGTCACATTTTGGCATACATAGTTAATATGAAATTTTTAAAATCACTGTAATTTTGAATGCTTTTCTTAGCTCTAACATCCATTTTTCTGCTTCTGTGACCTCAGTGAGCCATATTTTATATCTTTTGAAAGAATACTATAAATTGTGATTCTCTCTTCATTTTGTCCTGTTTTTCTTTGTCATTCAGATTTCATAAGGTGTATTTTTAAGTTTCTTATACTTTTTCCATCCCCTATGCGCGGCTACTGAGCAAAGCTTTTACATTTTTGATACTTTTGCTTCTAAAATTTCCATGTAAATTCTTCATTATGTCTTTCATTTCCCTCATTAGATTTTTCACTTCTTTGCTTAAGCATTTTTCAACAGTGATTTCACAATTATTCACTGAAGCATGTTTCATCAGAACTACTATAAAACATTTGGCAGATAGTTCTAACTTCACTGTAGTAAGTATTGCATCTATCGATCATTTGCCTAATTCATTTTAAGAGAGGGTTTCTTCTTGTTTCAAATAATTACCAATGGAATCACTGACTTCTGCATATTATTTGATGAGATTTTACACTTTAATAAAACATTAGAAAAGACTTTTGTTGTCCATCACTAATATCTGTTCCCTGAATGAAGAGAGGAAGTCATACGTGATCTCTGCCAGATGGAAATAGGAGCCCAGGTTTATCACCTACGTTCTTCTGATCATTAGATCTAGGGCCCCTCACTATTGCTGGTGAAGTTCAGGCTCTGAGTCTTCGCTCTTCCATGACATTGCTGGAGGGATGACCTGATAATTCCAGGCAGCAGAGGAAGTCCTAACTCTCTGCTGGACCAACAATCCCTGGAGATGGGACAAGAAATCATATTTTCACTGGGCATTAGTGGAGTTTCAAGATCCTCACATCTTTTCAAGGACATCCTAGGCAGATAATTGCTGCATATCAGTGAAGTTATGGCTTCCTACTTAGTCTTTTTGGTCATTAGCACAGTGAAGATGCATCAGAGCTCCCCAAGATTTTTGCCCTTTGTTGGTGTGCTAGACAACTGAACCAAGACTTTCACATTATACTGAGATAGTGTGAAGTATCTCAACTAAAAATTTTGCTGTTATTTTTAGCTCTCCATTTCTTAATCCTTTTGTTAAAGAGAACAACTTTTTATTGTCAGATTTGTGTTTGTTATTCATATCATTAATGTCTTCAAATTCAGTATGAAGGAAAGCAAAATGTTAAAGAAAAATGAGACATCCCATTGTTCTGTGGATGATGGGGCCTCCACACAATCTTTTCTTTTTTTTTCCTTTTAAAGTGTTATTTTTGTATTTGCTATAAGTATATTGTTCAGGGATTCAGTTCTCCTCAGAGAAAGTAATAGGGAAAAGTATATCTGCTCCATACATCTGAAAAATGTCTCAATCCATTTGTAAATATCAGAAGTTTGTTTTTGAAATTCCAATGTACATCACATAGATGTATCATGCATCTTGCTCTAATATGCATGTTCTCTGAAATTCACTTAGTATTATAAAAAATGGACAAGAAATTTTAAAATAACTGCAGATATTCTATAATGTCTAAAGGAGGAGTATTGTTTGCAAGAGTAAACATTATTTTGCTTTGTTCTATCAAAGTATCCTCATGGAAATCAAAGATCATTTCTAAATGTTCAGTATCAGGTGTTGATATTAATCAATCTATATTAACATAAAGGACATCATTAAAAAGACAAGCAAACGTATTTACTTATTTAATTTATTACCTTTTTGAGACAGGCTCTTGCTATGCAGATTAGGCTGGCTTTGGGCTCATTTCATAGTACAGGCTGGTCTTAAACTTGCAAAAATCCACCTGCCTCAACCTCCGTAGTGCTGCGATTACAGGAGTGCCGAACAAGTGAACAGTTTTTAAAAAAATTTATTTAAGGAGAAAAAAAAACAGAAAAAGATACAAGTTATGCAGAATTTCAAAAAGTAGACAGTAGGAAATCACTAGTTAATTACATATTGTCATCTTAGAAATAGTTGTTCGTTACAAAATTAAAGCATATCAAGTGGACATTCAAATAGTGAGATTGCAAACAGTTCTGTTCAATGATCGAACAAAAACTCAATAGTATGATAATCTATCTTATATGCTTAAATATACATGTAGCTATATCCTTTAGAGCACTTTCTTTTCCTCTCTTTTGTACAATGACAATTATACATTTTAGGTTTTATTACTCCCACAGTTTTTATTACTATTTTTTGAAGAGAATAAAACCAAACGTGACATAACAAAACAGAGTCAGTCAAATCAAAAGGATGAACATAGTACATAATGTAAAAACAGAATACAAGGTGATCAACAGTGGTTACCATAATGCCTCTTGCTATCTTAAAAAGAATTGCCTATATCATCAGTTATAATAAAATTGAACAAAACAGTAAAGAACAAAACCAATAAAACCAAAACATTGTAGACATTATAGGACTTGAAAAGAAGATAATAGTCAAACCAGAACGGGCATCATAGTGAATCTAATTGTTTTCACAGTTGTGTCTATATGCTCAAACTTGGTACTATCAAGCAAAAGAGAATAGAGTAAAGTCAGTCAAAACAAAATGGTGAGAGCAATTCAGGATTTCAAATCAAGTTAATAGGAAATCAAAGTGGGTTACTATAATATATCCTGCTATTTTTTTTATTTTTCCCTTAATTAAAAAATAAAATAAATAATAAAAAAGCAGATTGAGATAAAAGAGGACATAACAATAAAACCACACATGTCAGAGCATAACCATTTAAGCAAAATAGAATTTCACCACAAGATATTCTGACATAAAAATAGTTACCATAGTATCTCTTTTCTTGAAATCTTTGAGTATAACTTCATATGCTGTAGCATCGAACATATCAAAACAATGTCAAACCATTCAAGAGAATTACAGTATTACAGGGTATTTAGAACCAACTAACAGAAAATGAACAATGGTTTCTATATTATCTCCTTGTCTATAAAAGCTTTTGTTTATATTATCACATGTAATAAAATCCAGAAAGGTACATGTTAAGACCAATGGAGACAGAAGAACAAAAGCTTGAAGGGACTTCAAAACAAGATGATATTAAGTCAGCACTAGCTATTATGATGTCTTGTTTTCTCCAAAATTGCTGTTCATACCATCCAACCTTCTCTGCCTCATTTCTGTTGAGCTCTTTTTCTGTCATTAGTTGTCAGTTTGTCTTCTTCATTTCACTTTCTGCTCCATTCATTGTGGTCTCTCTGCCACTGTTTCTGGAATCTTGGAATTTTTCTCTTTTAGAATGTCCTGCAATATTCTCTGTAGAGTTGAGTTGGTGGTTGCAAATTCCTCTTTATCCTGGAAGTATCTTGTTTCTCCATTAATTTCTAGGGACAGTTGTGCAGGATATATCAATCTTGGCTGGAGGTTATTGTCTTTCAAAGCTTGAATTATTTCGCCCCACATTCTTCATGATTTGATGGTTTTTTCCAAGAAGTCTGCTGTAATTCTGATGGGTGTTCCCTTGTAAGTGATCTTTTTCTTGTCTCTGACAGCTTTTAATACTGTTCTTATATTGGATTTCTGGAATTTTGATTATTATATGCCTGGGTGTAGTTCTGTTTGAGTTGTAGGTGGCTGGGGTCCTGTATGCCTAATACATCTGAGTATCTTTACCTTTTCCCATATTAGGAAAGTTCTCCTTGATTATTTCTGTGAATAGCCTTTACAGTTCATTTGTTTGTATTCTTGCTTCTTCCTATGCATTCTTAATTCTTAAGTTACAGATCCTCTTATCAGCTTCTGGCCTTTGTATTGTTACTGCTTGTTTCCTTATTATTTTTAAGAAGTTTTTTTCTTTCATGCTCCCACCTTACAAATCTGCCCTCCAGTTCAGATAATCTATCCTTAATTTCTTTCAAGCTGTTGTGCCAACTTTCAATAGAGTTTTTAGTTTCCTGGTAATCTCTTTGTACCTGCTTCATGTATTCGACATTTTCTCTATTTTGTCCATCAAACAATTCTCCTTTTTTTTTTTCTGTTCTTCCATTCCACCATCTGTTTTTTGTTGGGAGGTGCTTAGCATTTATTTAACTATTCTATTTATATCTTGCTTTACTTGGTTAAATACTTCACTTTTGAACTTGTCTATGAGGTCCCAGAGATATCGCTTTATGTCTATTAGTGCCGTGCCTGATATTGCATGTTTTTTGTGCTCGTCCTCCTTTTCATTTACCTTTCCTGGGTCAGTGTTCTCAGTATAGGGGAATGAGGACCCTTTCCTGTTGTCCCCTATTCCCATACGTTTTGTTCCTTCCATACAAGCGTATATAGGAGGCCCAGTTTTTTTTTTTTTTCTTTGTTGCTTACAATTTGTTTGAATCATACCAGCTAGGTGTTCCCACCCACTGCAGAGTACTAGGGAGACACAGACCTGGGCAGCCTATGCTGGGCCTGCCCCTCCGGGTCAGTCAACCTGCTTAAGGCTTCACTGCATTAGGGTGCAGTGCCAGGTGCAGGGCCGTAGTTTGGGCTAGCCTACTGCGTCTTAGTCTGAAGCTTCACCCAGGTCAAGTGCTCCCCAACAATCCTGCTTGTGAGGGGAATGTGTGACTGAAGTCATTGCAGCGTCCCATTCCAGCTAGTCTGCCCAATCCCAGAATGTCCTCTATTGGAGCTTCCTAGTCTATAGAAGGGTCACCATTCCTCTCACTCACTGCAGGTCGATGCAGGACTCCAGGCCAGCTCTGCTCTCAATTTGGTTCACCAATTCCCGCTCTCAGAGCTTTCACATCTCTATCCCTGCTGTGCTGATTTAGATGTGGCAGGAAATTTAAGCTGCGGTTTCCAGAGGAGCAGGTTCCAGCTTCAGCACTGAGACTTTAGCTGTTCCAGTCATAGCACTTGGATTGCATTTCCAGTTGGTTTCTCTCAGCTTAGTTCATTCTGGGGTTGGCAGGGTATATCTCCCCCTGCTTAGGACTCCCCACACTGCACCATTCCTGGAATCCAAGTTGGCTATCTCAGACAGCCTCCGTAGCTGCTGTTATCTATCCACCATGTTCTCCCAGAAGTCCAACAAGTAGACATTTTTAAACTAACTGTATCATAATATAAAATTGCTTAAAGGCTGAGACAGCACACATTTCAAAAGTGGCAGTAGTAAGTATAAAAACAGAAAATAATTTTTCATCTTAAATCTCATCACCTTCTTTTACTTTAGAACTCTAGGTGCCATTTTTCTTTGTGTCTTTGTTGTGCAATCATGGGCAGAAATCTTGCTATTCAATTTCTTTACTTAAATACAATTACTTCCCAGTAACTGTCACATTTGATAATTTGCCCTCAGGAGCAGAGCTAATCAAAACACTTTCTTTGGATAGAATAAAAATTAAAGCAAAAACAACAAAACAATTTAAGATGATTATAAGATCATGAATAGTTAGTCTAGCACCTCTGTAAGGTGATCTCTTGCTTATAGACTTTGACACTGAGTTCACTGACAAAAAAAACCAAATGAGTCTTTTATAAGCTAAAATGTAAACTATTCTGTGGCTGATTTTCATAATCATACTTAGAGATTGCTCTGTTTGCAAATAATCTTGTACAATATACAGATAATTGTACAAATATAGTTTTCTGAATCCAATATTTGTTAAAACAGAGAATAAATGATACAGTTGTGTTCATTCTGGCCACCCCATATAATCCAACTAGTACTAAATATTTAAATTAAGTAAAATCTGTGTAGTTTTGGAAAGTGTATAATACATACAAATTTGAGCAAATTATATATTGCAAATTTGCACTAATAAAAACTGAAAAAATAGAACAAATAAATAAATATATCATGATAATAATAAGGTTCATTTAACATGCATCAAGATGCACAAAACTTCTGTTAAACTTTTTCATTGAGTGACTAAATGCATAATTTCAGTGTGAAAGATCTGTAGAGCTGTGGGGAAAAGATGAGATTCTTCTATTGGTGAGATAAGTAAGGATTGCAGGGCCCTCAAAAAGGATCTGTGTAGATTTGGCAAAAACTGTTTTCATAATGTTTTAAGAAATCATCAACGAAGATGATGGAGAAAGATTTGTACTCAATGAGACTTTAAAATAGTAATTGTGATATTTTTTGAAATCTTGAAACATTTGCAAAATTTATTTGCTATACTTTTTAACTTGATCAAGAGAAAAGAATGATATTTAAGTGGAATCAATACTCTTCATCATGAATATTTTACAAAATCCATGTTAGAATGGCCTACTTGACTTTGCATACAACAGAATTTTAAAATTCACACAATTTAAACAGTGTCCCATATCCTTTGGAAGCATGATAGTAAAGATCACGTAAGACTGAAACAGAAAGTTTCAATTCTTGCTACTTCTGGACTTTGAGGTCAAAAGAGAAATAAAGACTCTGCAAATGGGATCAATGCTGTTATTACTTATCCCTCACTCTGGATCATTTGTGTCTCTAAGATAACACAACAATGTCAAGTTAATGAAACTAAGACCAATGCATCTTCAGAAAACAAAAGCTTCAATAATTATGTAGGGTCAGAAGGGACCCTTGTGTAAGTTGAAAGACCCCTAGCCCTTTTTAGAGGGGAAAAATGCTACCTCTCTGTGGCTATGAGCAGCAAGCAGTTCTTAAGCAGCTCTGTGCTTAGAGATGACAGTCTGTGGTTTGGACTCCTGCTTCTGTGCAGTGGACACTGCCCCTGCCAGTGAGGTGTTCACTCCTGCCTCAATTTCCCCATTAGCCCACAAGAACAAACCTCTGCCAACAAGCCCAATATCCAATCAACCAAGGGCCAACCCTCAAAGGAGTAAAGACAAGACCCTACCTCTTCCCCATCTTATGACTGGGATGATTGAGTCAGAGGGGGAATGTAGGGGAAGTGAGAAGGGGAGACAGCAGACACTAGGACTTGGTGCTGTCAGGGCTGATGTGGCAGGCGGCTTTAGAATTGATCCCCTGGTCCCTTGAAGTTGTCCTTCATGTAACCTTCGCCAGTATAGTACAGTTATGCTTAGAGGCTGTCTTGCATACACTGGAAATCCCCTAAAACCCCATAAACTGTAGCTCTCTCCAGTGATAACAAAGGCTAAGATGCTAATTGGCTTGAAACCCTTATCCAAATGGGCGGAACAAGGACATCACCTGAGGAGCTCATGTCTAGCTCTCTGCTGATCAATCTTGCTGGCCAGCATTGTCCCCACCTTTGCACTATTGTATATGAGCCTCCTCCATTCTCTGAGCTTCTCCTTCCGCATCAAAGGAATCTCGAATTTTAAGTCACCTGGCTCCACTCATTCATTCCTCACCTGAGCCACGAAGGGTGTTGTGCCCAGGGGAACCTAGGTTCCCATGGTGCCCTTATGATTGCATTCTGTGTATGTCAACAGATTACATACGAAGTATTTGTAATGTGAACCAGTACATATTAGAGAAGATAAAAATCTAATGTCCTGCATTTTGAGACCTAAACGTGTACTAGGATAGATTTAATATACTGCTTCTTTCCTTCATTTAGAACACTTTTGTGTCTAAAAACTATAATTTTAGTAGATTGTGTGTACTTTTTATAATTGTAATCATGCTAAATTGTGTAATTACAAAATATTATAATTACTAGCAATCCTAGTGTTACAGTTTGTAATTATGTAATTACCATGTGAACTTATAGGATTATAACACCTAAAGATTCCAAAGGATAGTAATATAATTATGTCTTGCCTAGTGTTGTGAATCTTACTAAATTATATATCAAACAGGAAAAACAAAGAACATATTCTGAAGTTTTCCAATATGAACCCTAAGAAAGTTTAGAAAAATGTTGGATATTTAAAATTCTTATATTATTTAGCATATACATATATTACTAAAATTATCTAGTATTTTATATTATCATTCTTAAAAACAGAGATGCTTTGGTGACTATTATAGTTTTTCACAGCAATATCAATTCTAAATCATTATATGCTCAAATGTCTACATAAATGCATTTCTAGACAACCCATCATCCAAAGGGCAGAACAGTGCAATTCATAAACAATTGTGACTGAGAAATTATTTCATATGTAATCTAGAAACATATTTTTTTAAAAAAAATTCAAAATTTCTAAAGTTGCAGTGAGATGAATTAGATTTTTAAATGTTTTCTTAAGCATACCAAAAGCATAAGACACAAGAATACATTATAGACAGACCTGACTACATCGGAATTGAAATGTTATTGTTTCTGCTGTGGTCAGGTAAGCTCACTGCAGTCTGCCTGCCACTTGATTACAACTAAGGCTGCCTGACACATGGCCAGCACTAGTCCAGGCCTCTGAAGGATACGCAAAGGGAAGTAGATTGCAGGGTCTACAAGAAAAAAATGTGTGACCCTTGAAATCATCCATTAAATTCTATGTTAAATCAGTTTTTAGTATTACTGATTCCAACATTTTAAAAACTAAAAATATATTACAAATAAAACACACCAGTGTTGTTCTTAAATTGATTAAGTTAATATATTTGTAAGCATTAGCCCAAGACACATGGGTAGTTCCTTCACAGAATGAGAAACTTAACATTTTTACATATGAAATACGATCCTAGTAAAATCTTGTGTTTTTTGTTTTTGGCAGTACTCCATTGAGTTATCTAGTTAATTAATACTATAGATTAATAACTACTTCACCTCCCACACATAACACTGTAAATTCAGAGAAGGAATCAAATTATGAGATTATAAATTCTGATAGATCTAATATATTTGCAACTGCCCAAGAAGTCATAATTTGACTTCTGCTTACCGCAAGAGATTTTGATGATGAAGAAACCTTTTTTTCCTAGTCTTAACTTACAAAGAATTTTCAGAGTATAGGAGAATCAATGGAATATTACCAGAAATAGGTCCATGCCTGCGAAGAGTTTTAACTATTCATTAATATTTGATTCAATTGTCAATTTCTTAATCTCACAGGAAGCTTTCATTATCCTATATATCAGCTGTCTTATTTAAACATCATCTTTAAAGGACTCAGACAGAATCATTATGTAATATCAACTTAGGTAGAATACAGTTAATTCCCTTATACTTGCTTTTTTTTCTCCTGAGTTACTTAAATTTTGATTTTCCCCTTGAGTTTCCACTTTTCAAACATTAATAAAGATAATATAAATTTATTGTTTTCTTAAATTTGAATCTTTCTTTGCTAAAAAATAACTGTACATGGAAATATAGACATTTTAATCCAGCATAAAACAAATGTGTGTCCACTATTACCTTCTTTGTGTGAGTAGCCTTTATTTCCTCTGGAAATACTGGTATAAAATACTATTAAAGTTACACTTACAAGTCTCTCCAATAGGGATTCAATTCTATGAGTCAAATTGTTTTAAGCTGACATTTGTTATTTTCTCTAAAACAATGCATACATACAAACAAGACTTTCATTTTATATGTCATCAACAATTAATTTTAGCTTTGTAAAATTGAGATTCACAATTCCAAAACATATTTTTTGCTATATTTTCTCTCCCAATCAATGATTTAGATGACTGTGAGAAAAACAGAATTACCATATTTATACTGCCTGTACTCTATGAATGGAAGTAAACAATTAAAATAATTTTTGTAGGTATATTTGACAAATAATATCATTCACTATTTCATTATGGGAGTTCATTTATATTAGGGCATGATATTTAGCTGTGCTTTTATGATGATGCCACGTTTTAAACGTAAAATTTTTATTGTAGAAGACACATTTATAGGTATATCTGAACAAATATACACAGTCAATATGATTTAAAGTCATCCATATCTTTTCCACAAAAATATATGGGTTTGTTTGAACTAAAGAATTTTTATTGATTTTATTTTTTGTAAAATAATCATTTTTATTAATTTATTTCTCCATTTAGTAATGGTGAAAATTCCAAATTCTAATATGTTAACATTCAGTATACGTATGTTCCTAAAAAACACGTTTTGCAACTATATTAATATGAGTCACAATCAGCTATATCATTGCAATATTTGTAATAAAATTTAAGATTCTAAAATAAAAATATATAAAGAAAGGAACACTGCAAATGTAAATTGTCATTTGTTTAAAATGCCCATATTCCTGCTTCACAAGCTATGTGGGTCCCAGGAAGAGAAAAGTCAGAGCCTCCAGAGAATTGGCCATGCTGGGACTGGGAAGACCAAACAAGAAGCCAACCTGTCAACCTTTCTGATAAGAAGCACAAACTGCATGAGTTCTGGGAAGAAAAAAGTCAGAGAGCACCTCCCGGGAGCTTACTGGTGCATGGGCTGAGAAGCAACACCCATCCCCTCCATGTAAGGAACCCACTGGTTCAGAGAACAACCTGAGTTGATAGCAATTAAGGTTCATAAAGCCACTAAATGCTTGTGTTTTTTTGGTTGATTTTACAGGCTTGGGGCCAAGGGTCTGAACATCTCTTAGGAAGATGACAGTGTGCAATATAGCAAATATAGGAGATTTCCTTCCATCTTGTTTTTGAAATCCAATATTGTTCTCATTGGTTGGCTTTGTTCTGATTAATTGCTTTGCTTTATTCAATATTCTGTTTTGATTGGTTTTTTTCTATTTTGTCTTTGGTTTGATATTGCTGCACTTAATGGAATGGATAACTATTGTGAAGGTAACAGGATATACTATGGCAGCCATTGTTGTTTTCCTAGTATCCTGCTTTGAAGTTCTGTACCGATTTTGCTGCTTTGTTTTGATTGGCTTTGTTCTGTTTTGTTTTGCTGGATTTCACTAACTTAAAAATTTTTTAAAAAGTCCATTGTCAGTGATTTTGTTTTTTAGTTAAGGAAATTTTAAATTTAAAAAATGATCAGCTTATATGATCTTTACCAAAATACAGAACATAGAAGCAAATAAAAAGAGTCAAAATTGCTTGTCTCTAAAGACATGACATGCAGTAGTGTAACTATAAGTTTAAATTTCAGTGTATACCAGAAAATCAATTTTAAGAAAGGCAATATGCAAATGCTCACTTCTGTTATTCAAATTGATACAAGTAAATACACACAAGGCTGGGGATGTTGCTCAGTGGCACAGTGCCTGCCTGGCAAGTGTGAGGTCCTGACTTTAATTTGTGGTACCCACAAAAAACAAACACAGCAAAAAGCTGTTAGCCAATAAACGGGCACATGTGCATATATATTTAGCTATATAGTCTAGAGGTGTAAAATTAGCTAAAATAAATTTCAGCTATGAATTAAGTTTACTAAACAAACAAAAATGTAGATTCATAAAGTTCAGCCAGGTGTACTAATGCACACTAGTAATCCCAGCCTTGGGAGGCTGAGGCAGTAGGACTGCTTCAATTTATAGACCAGCCTGTGCCACATAAAGAGCCTAGGCCAGCCTGAAGTAAATAAAGTGGTCCTATCTCAAAACAAACAAAAAAAACCATAAAATTCAAAATGTTTTGCAGGAAGTAAACATAAATTTATTAGTGTTTGTGTTGTTTCTGTGACTGGTGCCACAATATTTGAAAATACCTGGACAAAAGACCATCTATCTGTCTTCACTTCATGTATTATGGAAGGGCTGGAGAGTACAGAAACAATATATTTTACTTACTGACAAATGATGTGTCCAATATTTTAGGACAAAGAGTAAAAGCTCTCCTTACTATCTGCTGTGTGCAGTGTATGCTCGCCCTTTCTAACGTGGGCTGCTTTAGGGTTCCCTGACTTCAGACTCACGACTCTCTATGTTCCCTTGCATGTGGGAAGTTTTCTGAGGTTTTTTTCTTCCTGCACTTGTGAGTGTGCAGAGTAGTGTGTCCTGAGGCAGGATGTGTACTGGAACCTGATAAGATTGCACTCAGGTATAATTTAACCCTGTCATCGGGAACTACGTGATCAGGGACAAATCAGTACATCATCTAAATAGTGATGATTTTGTGAGATGTATAGTATTTTACAATGTGCATCAGTAATGTTTCAAACTCTATAGCCTCAGATATCAGAGAAAGAAGAGCCCTACTGTCTTGCAGTAGTTTCCTCAGTTTTTACTTCGTGGAAACTGGTACTTTTCACAAACCTAATGCAAACTTTAAGCTTTTGCTGTGTGTTGGAGACCACTAGCAGCTCTGAGCAGGATTTAAAATTAACTACCTGGATTTCTAGGTTGATCTGTGCTCTGCCCTAGGCCTAGGCTCCTTACCTGGCTACGGGAGCTGATTCATAGTAAGTGAACCTCTGTGAGTCACTGGTCCTGGCTGAGGCCTGCAGTGGCCTGTGACACCACGGATACCTCAAAGGCACAGCTTAGGACACCTGGTGTGAACACCAATTAAGCAGACAGAGACTGTGCCTGCAGACATTCATTCCTGAAGTCTCACTGCTACCATAAGATTTCTCTTAAATTAGCATAATTTACTACTTAGAGAAGTCTTTGAAGTGACTCCCAAGGCTCTGCTCAGTTCCTGTGCTTTCCTTGGTACCTTCTCTGTTTGTTTGAAGATGTAGTAAATGAGGGTGGCCCAGAGAAGTTCTGCATTTTAGCCCTCATCATAGCCACAGAGTCAAGAACTCTGCAGGAGAGTTCTGATCCTCCTGGATCCCTAAAGTCATATCACTTGTCTCACTTATTTAAGCTTTTGCCGTTTACTTGTTTGGGAGATTGGGGATCTAGGCCAGATCCCTGATAGCTACACTTGATTTTAATTATTTTTCCTGCTTCACACAATTCTAGAACTTGCTATACTGTACGCAATGCCATAAATCAGTTTTGATCTCTAGAAGAATTCTGAAAGTACTGGAGTGAAAAAGAACTCACTGATTAGCTGACTTCTGTACCAAGAGTAGTTTTCATGGACTAAAATAAAATCAGTGATCTCCAATTTTACAGTAATCAAAGAGGAAGACAGTGCAATATTTCTAGTACTATCAGTTAATATTTGAAATAACTTACTACTTATGCAAAACAAATAGCTGTATTTATTTTGATAACATAGTTCTGATTGAAATCATTCTTGATAGATCCTAACAGTATTTAATAACAAGTGTCGACTTTTCTTCAAATTTTCATGGAAATTGTAAGCAATCAAATTAAGAAGCAAAAAATGTGGACATAGTTATCTATCCAGGTCTGCTCAGCTACTTTGCTCTATTTGCTAACTTATTAGGAATAACAGAGTAACAGATAATTACCAGAAGGATAGTCATTGTGTGTCTAAGAAGTTTGAGTAATGAATATTAGAGAAAAGAGGAATCTGACTCAAAGTTAGAATATTTCTCCATAAGAGCAAAATGAGTGCCCGTAACTTGCTCTTGAGTGTTGGATTGTAGAACATTTTTTCTTGCTTAAAGTGATAAGGTTACTGTGCTTCTACCTGCCAATGTTTCATGATCAGGTGAACAAATTCTTGAGAAATAGTCAAAGTCAATGTAGGAGCATCATTTTCTTTGATTGGGCATTATAATTTCAACATTTCAGTGAATTATGCTACTTTCTTTTGCACTATAGAAAATGAAAGGTCTAAAAATATCCTAATATTTCCATGTATTATTTTGTGCAAAAATGAAGAATGAGCATTGGGTGTGTTTCCATATGGTACAATTTATCCAAGAATCTCATCATTATCAATAGCTACTAGAAAAAGCTATTGTTAGATGTACCCTAGATGCTTTTCTAATTTCAAAACAGATACTGCATGGTCTTACTTAATGCTTATGATGGGATGTTTTGTTATTTTTTTCAGTGTAGCTCATTATGTTCTAGTTAAACCAGTGCAGGTGATCCCCTTTGAGCATTAGAGACTTCAAGATTCAGACTAAGGAGCAAAAAGCATTCAACAGATTTGACTCTTAATATTTGCAATGGATCTACAAAATGCTCCTTAGTAATCACAGAAAAGAGCAATGTAGAGGAGAGAATAAAGACTCTGTTGATTCCATATTCAAAAGTTACACATTCCTGGTATGGTTGTCTATATGCCCCAAAGATAACTTATCACACAGAGTGTTATTTTACATTCTTAGCTAAAGAAGATGATGGTTTTTAATGTTGACAGTTAACTATATACAGATGTAAGTACTCGGTGAGGTATGAGTCTTTAATTAGGTATTTTATACCTTAAATCTTCAAAATGCCTAAATTTTTTATTATTTTAAGATGAAATGAAAAGGTAAGAAATGCTTGTCCTTAAATCCTGAGGTTGTGTAAGGTGGGGAAATAAAAGGAAATTCAAAGATGACAACCATGCTAAACATCTGACATCCTGCCTGCTGAGTATTTTTGTATCTAAACCGCTTTGTGTGCTTCTGTGGACAGCACCAGAGGGACATTTCCTGCTGACCCTGGAAGAAGACATCTGCTTGCTTCCTTACCTTGGCCATCTAGAGAAGAAAGGGTTGCAGAAGGAGAACAAAACTGGGGCAGAGAAAAACCCACCAGTCTCAGTTTACGATTTGGTAGACTTATTAAGTTGACAATGTAATTTTTCTTGTTGGAAATACTTTTGGTAACTCTCTGGAAAAGAACTGTAGTTTTATTTCTTATGTATAGGCTATCTTACACATGGGATGCTTTTTAATTCAGGTTCAGAAATAGATATGCACATAAAGTCTTGTCATAAAATTATTACAATAGCACTACCTTTCAGTTTGTGAGCATGCATTTGAGAAGTCATTGGCTGTCTTACAGTGGAGATGGGGTCACTAGCCATCTCTGGGTAGCAGCTGATCTCCTAGCTGACTGCACCCCTCTCCTTCTCTCTCCATGTCTGCACCATTTGCCCAGGAGTTACTGAGTAATAACTTTCCACAGATATTCTAGGAACTTCTGGGTATGTCTGGTACATATAATTTACATCATTTTTGTAAACTAATGAGATAATATGAGCTTATATAGAGGGTAGAAACATAAATGACAAACGTAATTTATAAGTTATACTATGGATTGGATTTAAAATGACCCCCTATATTCTAATGTGTTTGGAATGTGATTGGGTCATGGAGACACTGCATTTATCAGAGAACTCATCAATTGATAACTTGATAGCTAAACATGTTGTTATGAACCTAGGGCCACGATGGAAGCGTGTCAGGGCAGCCAAGACCTGGAACAGGCCTCATCCTCTGTGGATCCTCCCTCTGTTCTCTGATTCCTTCCTCCATGGTTGAGGACTTCTCTCTACCCTAACTCATTCTTCAGTCCTCTTTCTGCCTTGAGGTCCTCTGCTCTTGGATTGAAACTGTGAGTCCTTTAGGGTGTGAATGCCAGATACTTAATGTCAGGAATGGCAAAGTAAGATAATTTAAATATTTACTAAATATTTAATGGAGATGCTATTTCCATTTAATAGTGGGGAAATTCAGCAGTGAGGAAGAAAATTTGAACACAGACTGTCATTTTGTAAATGACTGAGTCAAAAGTAGAACTAACTTCTAACAAGTCTCTCTATGGACTGTCTACATGACTGTACTGACACCCAGGTAATTAACAACAGTGGCACAGTTCACTGAGATAAATCATTACCTTCAGGAATGAATTTTTCTCTCCTCAGTTGTAACTATATAGTTCCAGCCTATTTTTGGTAAAGAAACATTTTAAATCAGAAATTCAAAAATCAAATGTCAAGCATAATTATAGTTTATAATTCAAAATGAACACACTACAAATAAATTTCATTCATTTTCATTATCAACTGTTTTACTTTTGTGAAAGTATTGGAGGGTTACATGGTATTTGGATTTTGTGATTGGCTCTCTTGAAATGAAAATCTCAAGGGCTCTGATTTTTCAGTGTGAGATTATGAAAATATGTAAAATAGTCAATATTTCCACAATCCAATAGAGAAAAATGTTCAGAGACATGTTTGCTTCAAAATTTATGTTGCAGTGGTTTTGTTTCTCTTGTGTCATGTATATACTCTAAAATCATGAGAAAATTCCGTGATTCATTGCTAGGCTGAGCAAACAAACTGGTACTCAGTAAACAGATACCATATTTTATTTCATTCTCTCACACTTTACTCCCTTTCCTATATTTTCTAAGGCAAATACACTGTATTTTCCTCATAATATTTTGCATTTGAGGGCCACTTACAATGTTAAAAAGACTAAATTCTATGGGCTACAAGCTATCATTTCCAGACCGTGAGTCATCTTAGCTCAGCTATACATACGTGGTCCTTCCAGTAAGTTTCCCTGTGGTATAGAAAGCTGGGAAGGTTCCTCAACCCATTCATTGTTTTAAGGTACTCTTTGTGAACAAGGAGTAGAGGGGAGACCCCAATCTAATCTTACAATTGTTCTTGACTATGGCAATAGTTTGGTGCAATACAATTTTTGACACACTCTCTGTAATACAAAAGCTGAAGCTTAGACCATCCAGGGACATTTATGTCAAAGTTGTCTACTGTTGAGTTGGAGAAATGACATACAAATCTGATCTTTTCCAAAACACCAACTCTATTTCATTGTCTGAATCCTAGAAAGGTCACAGTCCTGGGGTAGATGTTCGAGTATTTTCTCCACTGGAGAACATTTCATAGATTTGTTTGATGGTCATATCTTAACATACGCAATTATTTCCAGAGAAATTAGTGAACAAATAACCTGATAACATGTTTATTGTCATTTATAAAGTACACTTGCACCAAATATATAAAAAAATTATACTTAAAATACATAGTCACAATTATGGATTTTTTTTTTTTTTTGTATCAGGAATCAAATTCAGGACTTTCCACTTGCCAGGCAGGAGCAATGCACTGAGCTACTTCTCTGGTCCCCATAATTATAGTTAGCCATAATTATACTTAGATATGCTTCACACTTTCTGACAAGTGGATTTATGAATAAGTCTAGCTCCCATTACAACCCTAATAACAAGATTATTTCTCCATGGAAAATACATTTAAAGATTATAAAGGTAAAATGGATTTTGAGATTTTCTGTTAGTCAAATGAGTGTTCTCTCCCCATTCTGCAAGTTAGCAATAAATTTCTTATGGCTCCAAATTATCTATATTTACTAAGTTATCAATTCTTTCCACAAATTTGTCATTGTAAATCAACCATGCACAGAAGTAAGGTACAATGATTGTGTACTAACTTAGATGTTAAGTAACACTGTCACAAATTATGAAGGATTTTTCTTTGCTATTTATATTACTTTGGAAAATAGCATTTAAATTCTCCATTAGTTTAAGAAAAATTTACTATACTTACGTTATTCTTTTGTGATTTTATGTACATTTTTTAAATTATTTTTTTACTAGAGAATTAAAAACAAAGGAAAAATGAAATGTAAAACAAAAAATGAAAAACAAGAGCTATAATGTTAGAACCAAATGAATTATAAGAATAGATAATATTAAATAAATATCATTAAAACATAGATTTTTAGAATTATTATAGTAAACTTGATAGAACAGTGTCTATAAGAGTGAATTTACCAAGCCTTATTATATTAAATTATGTTTGAATATAAGTATATTTGAGAAGCCAGGTCATAAAAGAGGTTATAATCAAGAAAATTTATAAGTGATTTAAGTAAAACTAGAGGAGTGAAATTAAGCAGTCTCATAATAGTAGGTAAGTTCTCTTTTGTATTTCAAAAACTGAATAAAAATCAATCTGCATATTTTAGTAGATAATAGAAATAAAAAGATATATAAAAGATGATTTCAACCGTACCTGAAATCAATTTGCTATCCATAAAACAATAGGAAGCACAGGTTGGGAGAGCTGACATTAAGATTACATTCTGAATGCTGTACTTACAGTAGTATTAGATCTCATGAGAGATCATGGGATAAAATGGTTAGAGAAATTTCATGGGCATGAAGAGTTTTAAAGGTGTATTACAACCAGTGAGAAAAAATTGACTACACAAATTGACTTACGTTCCATGGAGGTTTGTTTTTTTTTGTCTGGTACTCTTACTCTTTCTAATTTTAACTTGGCAATAAAAAGTTCAGTTTTCAGAGTACAGGATCTAATTTCATGGTATTCTTTTCTTAGAGTTCTGAAAATATCTTATCATCTAAATGTAATGGAAGGGAGATTTGAGATCCAGCTCTGTGCGTTTGTCTTTGAATAGCCTTGAGTAAATCAAATTTAGTGGTTTTTGCCCTGAAGACATTCCGAAATTTGGGAGTGAAACTAGAAGTTGTGATGGATGTTTAAATGGAATGGGGAAGAAAAATGAAGAACGAGGAAGATGAAATTGAGTTTCCGGGAAAATAGCATCAAAATACATTATCTTCCCAGCTTTTCTTCCTTGAACAACTCTCTTCTTGTTATTATTAAATCTTGGCGTATCATTTTTGAAACTGGGCAAAGGACATCTTATTTCCAATGGTTTGTATCTTAAAGTCGCCATCTGTGTCTCTGTGGCTGTGTAGAGCTCCCGAGTCCTTGCAGACGGGCGCTGTTCTTGTCAGCACACGCTTAGCTCACACAGAGCCAGGAAAATCTCTATTACTGCCAGTAGCTTTCATTGATTTTAATTCCTTATATGAATTTTTAATACAGCCAAGATACAGCTAAATGACATTTTCTTCTTTGCTTTTTTCAGTAAATCCAAGGTCACTGCTCATAATTTTGAATTATGTAATGAACTGGATCTACACATAAATGGCATCTGCTTGAAAAATGATTCTTATTCCAAAGCTGTAAACTCCAACAACATGTCAATGTATGCTTTTCAGGGTAAAATGGAAAGGAACTATGAAGGGAAGTTTCACATTTTGTGCTCACCCCATTCACGTTGTGTATTAATTTAGTGAATATTTTTGTGAGTTCTAGGTCATGTCTACTTAAATGTCTGGAGTGACTGTAATGCAGCCATATTTTCTTTGTCCAGTGACTGGAATTCTCTTCTTTCCCAGAAGCATACTGAAGAAAATGAGGCAAGCTGTATGTGACTTTATCTGCTTTCCAGTGTAAAAACAAGGAAAATAAGTGAGAAACCTGTCACTTCCTTTGATTCTACAGGCACATCACATATTAGTTCACTTATGAAGGACATAAACTCCGCGCAATAATTGTGTTTATGGCACCAGAGTCTCCATTCTTCAGTTCATCTTTGCCTGAACAGCAGTGTAATATTTGGAATTAAACTGCCTCATTCTGCCATCTCACTGAACCTGCTCTTGTACTTTCTATGTCCAGCATCTCTTCTCATCCTCGTCATTTGTATGTACTGATCGGGCCAGCAGGATGGCCTCAAACTCACCACCGCACTGGCTCAATACTCTGAACAGTATGCTTGCTGTTGGTTCAAGTTATTTTTTAATAGACTGAATGTCTGGAAGATTAATAAATAGCAGTCACTACTTTTCAGTTCCTTTTTCATTATTCACTGCTGAGCATTGTCCTGGGAAGCTTGGCTTTTTAAAATAGTATACACCATTTTTTTCTTGAATTCAGCACTGTGGAACTTAATGAGGATAGTGTCTCCATGCCCATGCTTGGATATTTCAAAATGAAAAGAAGCACTTAGAGTAATTAAAAATAAAAAGAGGCACAAATAAGTAGTATTTCAGATAAAATCATAGTATAAGTTATATAAACAGATAATTTTTTATAATCTGGTTTCTGATTGTTTGTGCACTCAAGAAATCCCAAATTTATTATTCCTTGTTTTTCTCATGTGTGACAGCACATTTTATGCATTTGCTTAACTTTTCTTCAAAAAAAGTAAGCAAAACCTATCAAAAACCATTTAGAAAGAGATGTTATATATTCAACATCATCCATTGCAGCATATTAAGACAAAGATGAATGAAATTATAGTTTTCTACAGAAAGACTTTTACCATAGATGAACTGTGCAAAACTAAATTCTGTAGAACTAGTGTTGAGTATAAACCGAAAAACAAAATACACAACAGACAATTGTTATTTTAAATAAGAAAATGATTTAAACTAGACTTTGAAGAATGTGTAAACTTGTGAAGGGATTTGTAGTGTCTACATAACATAAGCCACCATATACTAAGGAGTGATTATACTTGATAAAAGAGATATTAGGTCAAATCAGATCGTAAATCAGCCTTGAGGTTATCACCAACACAAACTGTAATTTTAGGCCGAAGAAACTGTGAGTATGATGTGTGTTTGCAATGATCCAAGGTCACACCAAAGAGGCTGGAAACATGACAGATCATGCTCTTGGAAGCCAGTACCTCAGAAGTGATGAAATGGTTTTGGAGAGGCATAAATAGAAAAGGAAGAATTCCGTTATCTCCCTTTTCTTCTCCAATTATGTTCAGTGTCTTCCATAAGACAAACTTCTCAGAAAGAGAGTGACACAGATATTTGGAGGGAGATTTTTTCAATGCTGAATAAAACAAATCAGCAAATCATTCATAGAAGGTTAGGGCACAGTAGCAAATGCATTTTAACACAGATAAGACAAAGAATGTGGATGGAGTGTCAGAGAATGCCTCATATCTGGAAAGACAGAATCACTGAAAGTGCAGGCTCTGGTGATTTTTTTTTTTTTTAGCAGTTTTGTACTGTACAAGTATATTTGGCAAAATTTGCAAATATTTAAGGTATAAAATTTGCTGCTTTGCTAAACAAACACATTGTAAAGTGATTATCACAATCAAGCTAATTAACATTTATCAAGTCACTGTTACACATGTAAAATCTCTTAAGATCTTTCTTTTAGCCAATCTTTTGTAGTGTGTTTTACATCTTCCCTGTTTCTAACATTACTTTTTCTTTGTGGCACATTTGTTTAGACAGAATGTTGCTTCTTGCCAAAGTTATGTGTGTTCAGTTAGAAATTTGATCCTAGCAAAACTGTCCTTGATAATTGATACTAACAGATCATGTGGTCTAGAACAAGCACAATTAATTACTGATTTGCCCCTTTGCAAACGTGCAACGTTTTTCTTTGATGCACTTTAGAAAGAATGCTGTAGAAACAAGATTTTTGAACTGTAGATATCTGGTCTTTTGCCAGCAATACAGAAATTTTGATGGCTTCACCACAAACTCCACAAACATCCCTTCTCCCATTAATCCCAGGCTATACACACATTACTGCACACAGATTCAAGGGAAGCTAGTGTCTGCACCTACGTGAAGCAGAATGTCAAATACCCTAACCCCATGTCAGTAAAAATAAGAAATCCATTAACCACTAATCTCTGAATTTTTTTTGAATGATTGGAATAATAATACTGGAATGGAAAAAAATCTGATGACATTTTATTCGTATATTGCTGTGTCCTACTAGGACCTGGGTTGTTTTAACAGGAAGACAATAGCTTTTATACTGTATAATTTATCGAATTTTATTTGGTAACAAACAAAATGGAAATGTGTGTAACATCACCATTATCAAGAAGAGTAGAGCATAGTCAAGAAGATGAGGAGAAAGAACAAGTCACAGAGAAAAGTAATATGTTTCAGCAGAAGAACAGAGCAGCTGGAGTAGACAGAAACCACAATCATGCATAATTTTAAGAAGTGATTTGCAATATAAATGAAAATTGTTTTATGTCAATGGAAGTGAATACTAGGCTTATGTTAGAAGTAGAAGTTTAAAAAGGAAAGCTGATAGTTTTAAATTAGATTTAAGAAACAGTTTGATCCCATTGCCTAAGAAAGTAAAATATACCAGTTCTTTCCTCAACCAATGCACATAAACCAAGGGATTATATAATTAATTGTAAAGAAAGAATTAAAAGTATGTCAGTACTTGTAAAAGTACAATTAAAAGTATGTCAGTATTTGTAAAAGTACAATCAGATTTCATAAGCATGACTTGATGAAGATAATAGCTTCTGTTTCAGACTCTAGAACACTCTACACATATGGCTTAAAGATGACAATTAGAGTGATGGGGAAATTACAATTGAACTATCAAAAAAGAAAAACAGATTACTGAATTCAGACACTGGATAGAAGCAATATATACTGTGATATACTACCTCTTCTTAGAGTGAATGCATTTTTTGCAACAGCTGGGGAGTTAATTCTTTATACAAACAAATGTAGTTTAAGGCTGAATATGTCAAAGAAAAATCATATCCAGTAAAACTTGCAAAATATGTCTTTTTGTGTACTATCACTTTAAATTTTTATTGTCATTCATTTAAGAATTCATGATGTTTTAATCACTGATCCTTCCTTTGGATTGACTTTGTTATCTTTTTTGTAATAAGCCTGAATTCAAAATCAGTGTGTGGACAGTCGTAGCATGTATTCAGAATACAGATAGTCAGGAATTATGTCCCTCTTACTCTTAAAACAGTCATGAATAGTGTAACTTTTAGGGAAATGAAAAATAACCATCAGATGCCAACATATAGCTATTAAAACAGACAAAGGAAAAAAATAAAGCTGACTATTCCAACTACATCCAAGGACACAGAGTAACTGGTCCTCTTCTACTTTGCTGATGGGAATTCAAAGCTCTCACAGTTTCTTAGGGAAACTCTTTTGTAGTTTCCTATAAAATTTAACATACATTTAACACATAGCCCAAAATCTTGTTCCACACTATGCAGCTGAATTAATAAAAACTTACACACACACACACACACACACACACACACACACACACCTAACTAAATCTAGATGTTAACTACAGCTATATTCCTAAGCAACAAAATATGGAAAATAGCTCTTGATAACGAAAAGCAATGAAAGGAATGAACTCCTGCTGTGCATCAACATGCACTTAGTCATGAGCAGGGAGTCCTATGGGAAGGGATATGTATTAAACAATTCCATTTGTCTGGCATTTTGGAGTTGGAAAAACTGAAGCAATCTAGAGTGGATCTGTAGTTGCTCAAGTTTAGGAACAGGGATAGTAACTGACTATGTGAGGGATGCACAGAGAAATTTCTAATGTTGTAAAACATATTTATCATAGATAAGACAATGAACAGTTAACTCTGCTTTTGCCAAGCCTCTAAAACTGAACAAGAGCATGTTTTGATACATACAAATTAATAAGCAATAATAAAGTAATTTAAAAATAAAAGTAAAGCAGTAGTATAAGGAAGGAAAAATTCTCCATTCAGGACCAGCCTCAGACAGATGGAAAATGTATTACTAACAAGAAATCAATGATCAAGAAAATGCTAAATTACTAGAACATTTATGCTAACAAGATATTAAGTCATACACTATGTAACATGGCAATTTAACATGGATGGCAAAATTTTAAGCTTTAAGGTGATTCTCTCTCTCTCTCTCTTCTCTCTCTCACACACACACACACACACACACACACAGACACACACACACTCACACACACACACGCATGCACGCACACAGCCAAAACTCCTTGCAGACTCCGGTGGGTGGAGAAGGGCCTTGACCGCAACCATTTCTTTCTGACTGCTAGTGTTCCTTGGCAATGTGTAATTCTCTAAGTGTTTTATAGTTCCCTGCTGGTACTTCTTAAAGTGCTGCTCAGATTTAGTTTGAATACAGGTCTTGTATGTTAACCAAATGTAAAGGAACTGCAACGGAAAGGAAACTCAAGCTAATTCAAAAATAAAACCCAGTCCCTTTCGGTTGCTTTCTCTTTCTCTATAGTTGTAGGCTGGTAAATGGACTTTGTAGTTCAACACCCTGCACAGCCCAGGGAGAGAAACACGAGCTGAGAGCCTTTTTTTTTTTCATGATGATGCTTTCATACAAGGTATCTCTCATACTTACTTTGGCAAATTTCAGTGATGTTTGCAAACCATGATGTAACGCAGATGGGATGCAAGTACTAACAGAGGACTTCTGTGACATTAAACAAGTCACTTCCACTATTTCCATCACTGTTCTTATGTACAAAGAAAAATGACTTGAAGTTTGAGCTTGAAAAATTTATTCAGTGCTATATGATTCAACCACTTTCTCCTCTTTCCTTCCGGTTCCTTTAAAGCACACACGTACACGTATATATGTAGATTCACACACATATTCTAAGATTACTCAAACTGCTGGCCAGTTGCAATGCACGTTCTGTAATAAATTTCAATAATTTTCACACAGATGTTTGCCTAGTATATTTTTTGGCTTGCAGTTAATTGATAAAAATATTGCATTAAATATTTACATAAACATTCACTTATAAAGCTAGTTGTTGGGGCTGAGGATTTAGCTCAGCGGCATAAGTCCCTGCCTTGCAAGCAGGCAGTCATGAGTTCGATCCATGGTACCAATTAAAAAAAAAAAAAAAAGAATAAAGCTAGTTGTCTGCATTTTTATTATGAAAGGCCTATTGTTAATATAGTGTCAAAAATTCTAAATAACTTTTTTCTAGAATTCAATCAAATTAGTAATTGGGTGAAAATTAGCTGTATTAATAAAATGTGGGAAAATTGACACAAATTTCTTGATTTTCATGGCTCTTGAATTACTCAAATCAATAATTACAGTGAAGTGTTAAGTCAAAAGAAAAAATCACTTCAGAGTGGACAAAATGCTAACGATTAGCTTTATGTGTCTCAGGGCTGAAGAACTTCAAGTTTCTTATGTTGTATATTACAAGCTGCTGATTAAACTTTCCAGGCGTTAGCAAGAAGGAGTAAACTAAAGGGAAAATAACAGATACTTCTACATCACTAAACTAATAGTTTGTCCTCTTTTTATTGTTCACAAGATCATTAAAATTGTATTTCTTATTTGAAATAGATAAACCTTGAGACTATGATATTAAGGGGAATAAATTAGACACGTTTCAATATTATGTGGTTTCTCTTATATGAGAAGCCCAGAGTACAAATGAAAAGCAAAATAAAGGACAGATAATAGGAACCAGGGAGGCCGAGCCTTCTTAGTGAGGAATGAGATCAAGAGACAGGAAAGGACAGAGGCAAGGGATAACTGATGAATAAAGACCCTGGTACGCGTTATGCACACGTGCCACGTCCACACAAGGAATGCTCACATTATGGACGGCAAGCACGTTCGGATAAAAGGAAGGGGATCAAGGAATGTGTGCAGGAGAGAAGGAGGGAAGGGAGGCGATATGAATAAAGGAATGGAGATGTGTCCTGTATGGGAACAATTTTTCCATAGACAATGTAAACATTATGTACCACACAATGCAGTAATAAACTAAACTAAAATTAGATTTAATTAAAATCACAGTGCAAAACATTTTTTTAAAGTACTTAGAAATCTTTTTTTTTTTTTTTTGTCTTTTTCATTTTTATCGGTTCCAGGGATCGAACTCACGACTGCCTGCTTGCATGGCAGGCGCTTATGCCGCTGAGCTAAATCCCCAGCCCCAGTGCAAAACATTTTAAAATCATTTTCTTCTTTAGTATGTTCCCACCTTTGTTTCCAGATGCAGAAATCTGGGATTAAATGTCATATTTCAGCGTGTAGACAGGACCTATTGGTTCTAACACACGTGAGTTTCCCCTTCCTCTACAGCATTACTTACCTTAAGAATGTGCAGTTTTAATAAAAATAGAATGTACAGCATCTCAGTAAGTACAATTTGTTTAAATTCAATTTACTCTGACTCATGAATATAATACTTTTGCCATTTCAATACTTCCCAATCATTATACCCTCATGGCATTGGATATATTACACAAAAGGGCAAATCTATGATTCCTATGATCACAGAAATGAAAAAAAGATGTCTCAGAAAAATACAACCCGGGGAGTATATTTTTCTCTTCACATGAAAAAGAAACATTGATATGAAATACACATTATCAGTTTTTTAACCTATGCACTTAATTTGTAGTTTTCTATATTCAGAGCATGTTACCTGACTTCTAGAATTGTTTCCCTTAACAATATACATGATTTACAGCTACATGCTTATTTAATCTTTTTTCCAACTAGACATGACTTATTTCTTCTGTGATGAATGGTGCTGATTGCAAGGTTGTACATATTTTAGATTTTTTCAAATGCCAAGTAAAATATAGAAAATGATCCAAGCAAGATATAACAATTTAGAACTTGATTTGTCTTGTTGTACATTATCTTTGGCATTTTCCATAAAATTTCTGCTATATTCAATTCATTGTAGAAAATTCAGGATAATTTCTGTCAGTGTGCAAAACTTTTTACTTTTATAGACAACTACATTTTGCAAACAGGTTTAGGACAATTAAAACAAAAATCCCTTACATTTTGTGTGGCTTCCCATTTTATATACACTTTAAGAACTGCATGTTTTGTTTCCGAGCAAAGATAATTTTGAATTCTAATATACTAATGTCGAGGACATAAAATAGTATCTTGTGTCCCATTTAAAGATTTTTCAGTAACAAAATCTAAAATACAAAAGAAATAAATTATATTTTAAAAGCATAATGTAGTTGATATTATGAAACAAAAATTTAAAAAGTGAACATTCAGTGTTTGATTCTAATAATTTTTGTTAAGTATTCAGGAAGTTAAATTACTTTTTTCAAATAAGCTATTTTTCTTTCCTTTTTTTTCTGCATGGTTTTCTACAATTTTGTCCCACTATTGGTTTCTGCTAATGGCAGGTTGGAGACTCTCCGTATTCCTTGCAGTTGAGATTGCCTTTTAGCTTTAGGGCACTGGGACTAGCTCTGTGTGGAATGATTTATCAGCTTTCAGTTTAATGATGTTACATGAATGGACATGCAGCATTCTTGAAATAGTGGCTCTATCACCTGTAATATTGGACATACAGTCATTACCCTGCTCAGGATATCATAGCAGACTAAATAGAGAGGGCAGTTTATGCAAAAGTAATTGATTTCCTCACAGTTCAGGAGACTGGATGTAAGTTAGGGTTCAGTGGACCTAGTCCTGTTGGGGGCACCCTGTCTGTTTGCCAAGTTCTCCCTTCTGCCTCCATCCCCACATGACAGAGACAGAACACCAGTTCCTGCAATGCCGCGTCTTCTGTGATGCCACTGATACTATTTCAAGGTTCAGCTCTCACAGCCACATCTAATGCTAAATATTCTGAGGCTCCCTCCCCAAATGCAGTCAAATTGATGTGTATAGCTTCAACATATTCACAGCTGTTCTCCCACATTTCTTGAAAAGTTGTACTTCATCTCATCAAATAAAGTATTTCTTTTTAATTGTTTTCCTGTTCTGTATTTAATGCATACCTGCTTTATTACAAGGTTCTATCTGAATTTAGTGTTGTAGGTTTTGCTGCATGTGAAATCACTGGCAATAGCTAAGGAATTTATATTACCATTTAATGGTCATTATCAGCCTGAAGAACCTAAGTTGGTATAGGTGCAAATAATTTTTATTGGACACTATCTTTCTCATTTATATTAGACTTTCAATAATGTTAGCTTTATCTTGAGCTGAAGTTAATGCACTGATATTTTAAAAACATCTACCAATACTGGCATTGATTAAATTTGTAAAATATACACATAATGATATGCCTCTGTATAAAAGATTAAAAGTGGAACAGACTTAGATTTGCCTTATTAATTCTGTGAGGAACCTTATGAGACAGATACTATATTTGAGTAAAATTTAGAAGAGGAGGTTGAAACTGACACACCAAACACAGTGGGTTCTAGGATAGCTGAGCTGTATGTGGTTTGCCTAGAAATTATTTCAACCTTATAATGATTTGTGGAGATCACTTAGGAAGAAAAAAAATGTCTTAAAAGTAAGTAGACTGGATGAAATTAGATAGGACAGTAAATTATTTTGTTCTATTAAGCATTTTGTCCAATGTATATTTTTATTTTATTTAAAAAATTATTAACAGAGAGTAATGAACAAATTAATTGGCTTCACCTTGCTATTTCTGGACAAGCATGTATTGAGCTTCAATCATGTCCATGTGCCCTTATTTTACCCTCCTCTATCTCTCTCTGTTCCGTGCTCATCCTTAAGATCCCTTCCAGATCCTAATGGTTTCCTCTCCTGCATTCACCTCTTCTACATTTATGTCATTTTCTGTCTCTGTCTCTGTCTCTGTCTCTGTCTCTGTCTCTGTCTCTCTCTCTCTCTCTCTTTCTCTCTCTCTCTCTGTGTGTCTCTCTCCCTTCTGATTCTCTCCTTTTGTTTTCTTCATCTTCTCCTTCCTTTTCCTGTCCCTGCTCCTCTTCCTCCCTTCCTACTTGTCCTTTGTTTTTGGTATCTCTCTTTCTCTTGTTTCCATATATGTGGTAAGCTATGAAATGTTTCCCTTCCTTTATCTGTCTTATTTCCCTCACATGTCTTCCAGTTCCGACTCCCTGCAAATGATGTAATTTTATTTATCTTCACACATGATTAATACTTCAATGTCTGTACTGTGTATGTATAGTATTTTCTTCATTCTTTAATCTGTTGACAAGTATTTAGCTTGATTCCATCTCTTGACTGTTGTAAACAGTATTGTAATAAACACGAGCATGAAAGGTATCTCTTTTTGCATGATGACTTTATTTCCTTCACATGTGCACGGATTGTCATGTAGCCAGATCAGCTGGTAATTCTATTTCAGTTTATTGAGAAAACTTCAATCTGTTTTCCTTAGCAGTTGCATTACTTTACGTTCCCACCAACAATGTGCAAGTTTTTTCTTTATGAACAGACATTTAACCTCATATGAGAGGAATTTTGAATGCAGTTTTGGTTTGGATTCCCTGGTGACTAAATATCTGAGCCTTTCTTTGTACACTTGCTTACCCCTGGTATTTTCTCTTTTACAGAGTGTATATTTACATATTTTTTCATTTCTCGATTAAATTATTTGTGGACAAGATTTTTGAGATCTTGTAGTATTCTGTGTTGGTTCAGTGATAATAACAGCTGTAAGAACTACTGTAGTAGATAAGGATAAGCCTGAGTTGGGACACGTGTGGCTTCTCAGTGCCACAATCCTCTCAGTATGTGGCAAGGGAGCTCCTACACCCTAGGTAACGCATGATATGATACATGATTGTTTCCTAAGTCAAAACTGAACAACTTTCAAAATGGTCAAACAGAAGATTACATAAAATAAGGATTAGAATGAGGAAATTCTACCACAAAGAAATTATATGATAAACTAAAACCATACAAGCATATCATAACTTAACCTCTACCTCTGACTTAAGTAGATGACAATAGAAAGCAAAACATAAAAATAAAAGGTGAAAGAATCTATCACCATTTTGAGATACTTCTGGCGAACATTAGAATTATATTATGCATTGTGCTGGACAATGTTTGGAAGTGCTGTGTATTTCTGGTGTTTTCTCCCCAAGGCACAGCAGAAACTAAGAGAAGAGAGTTTTATAATATTCAGCATCTTACCTGGAGACTGACAAAATTTTATTGTTTGAATGGCAAGTTGAGATATTAGGCTCAACGGGTATCACCATTTAAATCACCCTGAGGTCTACTAGATAAAATTTTATATTTCAAGAGTGAATTGTAATGTCACTCTATCAATTTAGTCACATATGTCTCCATAAAGCTAAAACTGATCTCTAATGCCTATAGAGCTTAATTCTGTGCAAGAAAGAAATAATAATTATGGCACATGTGAAGGAAACACAATACAGATCTTATTTAGCAGGGATTATCATAATAGCTATACAGGGGGCTGTAACACTGGACTCTTTGTTAAAGGCAAAGAGGATGGGTGGGCTCTAAATGCAGCAAGAATTTTCACTTTACAGTCAAAGAGAATGAGAAGCAGTGGATGGAAAATAACCAGACATACCCTAAGGCTTGGAGAGATTCTAGCTAAACAGATTTAATAGGACCCTTAATAAAATCAGAATAGTGTACTCAGATACCTCTGGGAATGGAGAGAGATTCGGAACTTGACCAAATATGGAGCGTGATTGGAAATAAAGATGTCAAGACCATCTGAGTTATCCTGAGTATTATTAAAGCCCAGAAATACCGAGAGGGATGTAGAAGACCACAGTCAGGACTGAATTGGCAAGAGAATTCAGTGGAGCCCAAGGAGAGTTTGGTCAAGAAGAGGATCTTTGTGCATAGTCATGTCTTTTAAAGTATTGCCTCACGATTGTTAATATAGTTGTGGCACCTTGTCGTCTCTATTGTAGTTAAAAATTGTCTATAATTTCTCTGTCATATTCTTTATATCTGAAGTGGGTTTGTAAACAATACAGGAATCCAAGCAGCCAAATTGATAACTTCTGGGATTTTATTAGCTGACCTCAGTGACCACTCACAGTGAACTCTTGTTTCAGACTCAAACCAAGTGGCCCTAAACGGAGGGTTACAGGGTATTTAAAGCAGAAAACGTCAAAGCAGGACATTGTGTTGGAAACAGTTTAGCTAGAATCTTACATTAATTTTGGTTGACACCTGTATCCTGCTTCTTTGGTGAGCAGGTTAATTTTTCTCTCTTGAGGGTGCAGCTCATTCTGCTTTTCACGGGACTTTACCCTGAGTGATTTTTCCCTCTCCTGGGTGAAATACAGGGCATGAGTCAAACAGAGGGCACAAGATAGCATCAGTTATGCCAAGCTACAACAGTATTTAACACTTTTTTTAATGATTCAAATATATAAAAGTAGGTGGTAATCATGATTCCCCATTATGTGGCCTTGAAGCCTTATAAAGTTTTCACCGATTAATTGGAATGGCTCTATTCTGGACTGCTTGATATTATTGCCTGTGATGAAATGAACAGCTATTTTGAAGAAAATAAGTCATCATAATAGCTAGTGCTGATTTACTATCATCTTGTTTTGAAGCCCCACCAAACTATGGCTCTTTTGTCTCCATTGGTTTTATCATGATGAGTCTTGCTGGATTTTATTATATGTGATAGTATGAAGAAAAATTTTTATAGGCAAAGAGATAATACAGAAGCCATTGTTCATTTTCTGTTGGTTGGTTATAAAAACCCTACAATGCTTAAATCCACTTGAATGGTTTTACACTGACTTGATATGTTTGAAGCTATAGTATATGAAGTTATATTCAAATATTAATTTTTATGATTTTTTTAATTAAGGGGAAAAATCAAAAAAATTAGCAGGATATATTATAGTAACATATTTGATTTCCTATTAACTTGATTTGAAGTCCTGTAATACTCCCACTATCTTGTTTTGACTGATTAGACGCTGTTCCGTTCTGTATGATAGTATCAAGTTTGAGGGTATAGGCAACTACTTTGAAGGCAATAAGATTCCCTATGATGCCCATTCTGGTTTGACTATTGTCTTCTTTGGAAGCCCTGTAATGTTTACAAGGTTTAGGTTTCATTGGTCTTATTCTCTACTGTTTTGTTCAACTTTATAATACCTTATGAGATAGACAATTCTTTTTAAGGAAGCAAGAGGCATTATGGTAACATTGTCGATAACCTTGTACTCTGTTTATACATCATGTGCTATGTCTAAGCTTGGTTTTGACTGACAGCTTTGTTTTGCCATATTTGACTTTATTCTTTTCCAAAAAAAAAGTAATAAGAACTAAGGAGTAATAAAACCCAAAATGTGCAAATTTTGTTGTAAAAAAGAGAGGAAAAAAAGTGCTCTAAAGTATAGAACTGCAAATGTGTTTAGGGGTGTTAAATAGATGACCATATTAATGTTTTTGGTTGGATCATTGAATACAACTGTTTGCAGTCTCACTGTTTGAATGTCCACTTTGTATGTTTTGATACTGTGACTTGAGCAACTATCTCTAAGATGATAATTATAATCTATTAACTGGTGATTTCTTACTGTTTTTTTTTTTTTTTTGGAGCTCTGTATTAATTGTACCCTTACACTGCTTTGTTTTGTTTTGTTTTTTCTCTTTTTCCTTTTAAATAAAATTAAAAAAATATTTAACACTTTTAAGCAAATATCTCAATACTTTTTCAAGGTAAGAATTAATTAAAGAAGAAAAATGTCTGTCTAATAACGCCTTAATTTTTTTACACAGTTAATAGAAATGAAAATTTAACCAGAGTTAAAAATGATTTAAGGTTTATGGTTGTATTTCATTTTGCATTTTGCTCTTCAAATTTTGAGCTCATTAATTTTATATTAACTAAAAATCTTAATTTTTATCATTATTTTATGAAAAATATCATAAGACATGTATATGTGGCAAATCAAAACATGTTTTATAGGCAACTATTATATACCATTCTAAGAATCAGTGACAGTTCTCAGATCCAGCTTTTACTTCTTTTTAAAATATAATTGATAGTATACATAGTAGTGATTACTAATTAGATAATTGGATGCATATGGCAGCAATTACTGTCCATCAAGTTATGCAACATCCCAGCAGGTAATGCAATACCTTCGGTGTGGAAATCTCTTCTGTGTGTTCTCAGTTTGATCAAGGGACTAATGAGGGCGTTTTATGCCATTGTTTGCACTGTTACCAAGGAGCAACGCTTAGAAGCAATCTATAACTGTAATTGGGGTTGTGGCTACGGTATACGACAGCAGTTATGAATTGCCCTGTCCAATTTGCTGTGAGACATTAAGGGATCAACCACTAGAGAATCTGTAGACAGATAACAATGAATCATACAAGGTAATTGCTCAATCAGGAAGAATTCTTTTGTATGTGCATTGTCTGGTGTCAGGTTTCTGTGTAACAAGAATGGTACAGAATGGAGAGTGGAAACTGCTTTTAGCTGGGTCAGAGATGCATCGTGCTCTCTGGCAGCAATAGCTCAAGAAGATCTGTGTCTTGAGCACAGTGTTTATAATATTTTATTTTTTCTTGAAAAGTTCTACATATACACAAATTGGTCTTAGAAGAAATCCTACTTTGAGATTTATTTTTGCGGATCATGTGAGTGTGGAAGACTCAGTGCCAGTCCTTTCTGATATGCTTTCACTTTCCACAGTGGACACTTGCTATGCCCAGAAACATATCAAGAGCAGGCAGCTGAAGGCGTTCTGTGAAGCTCTCCTGCTCTGACGAACGCTCAGCTGGTCTTCTTTCACCAAACGTTTGCAGCCCTTTTATTTCTGTCATCATTAGTGTCAAATGTCTGACTTGCTGACTTAGTTCCTGTTATCTTTCTTTTTTATTTTTCCTTGGCCCTTCAAAAATTTAAATAAAATTTTGGTATCATAATTGTGCCCGCCTGCACAATCACATAAACACAAACTCATATAAATGCTGCATGCTTTGCTGTGATGTGACCTTATTATCTGTACTAGAAACACATAAATATAAAAACTTTGATGTGATTAGTTTCTCACTCCTGCCAAAACATATAATAGCATAAAATATGGACAACTATTTGGAAGAAATCAAAAGACATTACAGTGGCCATGGTAGATCTCCTGTTATCTTGCTTTGAAATCTGCATCACTTACATTGTTTTCTTTTGATCTACTTTATTCTGTCTTGTTATGTTTAGTTTTATCCTCTCTAAAATAAAAAAAAAACATGATGTTAAAAATGTTACTCAGAAATTATGCAGTTCCATACACTAGAAGATTACCACAAAGCTAAAAGATTAAGGATAAATTGGGGGAAATGTGTAACATGATGGTACAAATAGGGATAATAGTATTAATATACATAAAGTTGTATTACTATAAAAATAGCATAAACATACACTATGTTGTGTAGTGCCTAGTCAAACAGTTAGTGTATGACTATATATAAAACACTGAAATTGCTGTATTTTATACAAGCAGAATAATGAAAATAAAAATAAAATCATTATTAACAAAACTAATATTTAAAGATACTTGGAATCTGACTATATTTACTTACCTATAAACACCTGTATGTGTGGTTCTAGTTTCAACAAATCCATTCAATAAATACTGATTGGGTAGCCTCCTGAACTCTAGGCAGTATTGTAGGCACTAAAAATACAGGATGATCAAATAAGACAGTAGCATCTACTCTCGGGGTTACACAACCCAGTGCAGAAAGACAGGAAATAGACAAGATATATAAACCATAAACTCGTTAAGGTGGAGAAAGAAACTGTGAGAGAAGACAAAAATGAAATGAAACAAACAAGGAGCTAGGTCTTACAGAAAGGATGCAGCAGCCATGGCATCCCGGGAGCACTTCCGGGGGAAAATCCACTTAGCAGTTATAAATGCACAGAGACAAGGACACATCTGGCCTATTCAAAGGTAATATTCCAGGAAAACTGTGATGACTATAGCATGATAGGAAAAGGTAGAAAAACAAGGAAAGCTTAAGCAGTTAAGAAGGTAAGTCTTTGAGGGTCTAGAGGTCTTTGAAAATTACTCTGACTGATATGAAAAGCAACTGGAAACATGAAAGTGAGATGATCTGACTTCACTTTAAAAGAGTCACTGTGACCGGCACATTTACAGCTGACTGAAGGGAGTGAAGAGTTGGAGCAACACGGTAGTTGATATGATGTGAACCAGAGGCAAAGAATCAAGTGGTAATCTAATGACAAACAACAGTCAATGGAAAGCAAAGCTACGGTAATCCAAAATTAACTATAGTAAGGCACATAAAACAGGTAAATGTACCAGAGCAAAATCATGATATTCCTTACAGACTGTTATCAAACTTATTTCTTGTCAGTTTTCAGACACACGTTTCCCAGGAGAAGAGGAAAGAAAACTGTGACTAATGATAACTGCGAGAATGTATATATTGTAAGGGTGACTGTCTTGAGGCTGTTGTCACAATATCATTTTGCAGAATGTGACAAATCCTTAGCAGGACCATCCTATAACAAAACCTGATCTAAAGCTCTAGAAATATCTTTAACCCTCCTTCTTCAAGAAACCTGACTTACTCTCAGGTTCACCCTTCATTGAAGTAAAATAAGTAAGATGAAGCATCTCATTTTTTTTCTTTCTTTCTTTTTCTTTCTTTCTTTCTTTCTTTCTTTCTTTCTTTCTTTCTTTCTTTCTTTCTTTCTTTTTCTTTCTTTCCTTCCTTCATAGCAGGCTTTGGCAAATATGCTTGAACATAAAACAATGTAACTTATGGCCAAAATAACTATGATTGTTAATCCGTACCTCAAGCAGAAAAACTAATGACTTGAAAGAAAGGTGTAGCTTTGTCCTGTACCATGTATGGTGAATCAGTTAAGATACATGCTCCACATGTAGGGCCTGGAAAACAGGCACATTGAGCTGTTACAGAAAATATTAGTACTCTGGAAAGGAGAGCAAAGAGGACATCAAAATTGGAAATAAATCCCTTCTTCTTGGATAGGCATAAACAATATACTAAATATGGCCAAACTTCCAAATTGTTATATAGATTTAATGCAATCTCCATCAAAATACCAATAATATTTCTTACAGAAGTAAAGAAAGCAAGTCTAAAATTCATACGGAACCGGAAGAGGCCTAGGATTGCAAAAGCAACAAGGAAAAAGGAGCAGACATCAGAACTCTGACTTCCGGTTACACCATAAAGCCACAGTGACTAAAGGGAGTGTAGTCCTGGAAGAAGAAAACACACTCATGGATTAGTAGAACACAACAGAAGATATAGAAACAACTCCAGACACATTCAGTGAGGTTATTTTTCACAAAGATTCCAAATCCCTTTGCTAGAGGAAAGCTAACCTTTTTAAGAAATAATATTGAGAAAACTGGATTTTGAACACATCAAAGGCTGAGCCTAAATCTGTACCTCTCACCATGTACTAAAATAAAACAAAAAGCATCAGAGACTTAGACATTCCAAAAGAAACAATCTGCTGGAAGATAAAACAGGCAAAACTTCTAAAGAAATATGTGTCGGCAAAAGCTGTTTGAACAAAATCCCAGTTGTATAAGAAATAACACCAACAAATAACATATTGGATCATTTGAAATTAAAATGCTTCTATACAGCAAGGAAAACCATGAAGAGTGAAAAGAAAATCTATAGAATGAGAAAAATCATTTGTCACCTACTCCTTGACAAAGACTAGTATATATATAAAAAATATATAAATAACTCAAAATATTAGACCCACCAAGATTTGAAGGCCTAGTCAAAAAACAATCACCTGCAATGAATAGACACAATCCCACATACACAAATTAAACAACCAGTAAACAAATGAAAAAAATCAACATGTTGGTGATTCAAGAAGTCCAAATTGAAACAGCACTGAGATTCTGTCTCACTTTAGAAAGAATGTCTATCATCAAGAAATTGACCAATAACAAATGCTGGAGAGACTGTGAGGAGAAAGGAAACCATCTTCTTTTTTTGGTGGAACTGTAAATTGATGCAGTCATTATGGAAATCAGTATGGAGATTCTTCAAAATAACTATAAGTAGAAATTATATTTGATCCAACTGTTTCCCTGCTAGGGGTCTTCCCCCCAAATTAAAGTCAGCATACCACAGTGATGTAAGCATACCAATATCTGTGCCAGCAAATTTCATAATAGTAGACCCGATATATGTATGTTCATCAACAGATGAGCTGATAAAGAAAATGTATTTATACACAGAGGATTGCTACTCTACCAAAAACAAAAATGAACTTGAGTCATTTGAAATATGGATGCACCTCGAGATTATAATGTTAAGTGAATAACTGGAATATATAGCTATGTAGCTATGGACAATCTTAGTATTGGTGATGAAATTTTAATATTGATGAAAAGACTGATGAAAAAGACTGACAATAGGAAAAAAGAAAAAAATACTGTAATCCAGTGTGGACAATGTCTTTGAAAGTGTAACTTGAGTTATTACAACTGCCTTATGTGTTTTTCTATGTTTTACTGGCCTGCTAGCTTGATTTACAATCTGTTTATATGATAATTAATTTTATAAGGTTTTTCAAAGTAAACAAATGAATCTGATGTTGGACAACTAAAATGGTGGTGGAAGGAAGGGGAAAATAATGTAAATGTGCTATATACCAAATCGTTAGCATGAATGTAAGAATTATATTTGTAAACAGGTACTAATAAAAGTAAAATAGAAAATGCTGAGAAAAAGATTGGCCCCTGTCATCTGTGTGTTATAAAAAGCAGTGGACTGTGTGCCCTCCTAGAAGACATTCTTTTTTCTTGAATCTGAGCTGTGTGAAGTGCTATCCTGAATTCTAGAAGGACTCACAGCTATGGAGGCCTGGAGGGTTTAGTGAGGACTTGCGGCAGGTGTCCAATATCATTTCGTACTGGCTAGCACTAACTGAGCCCCAAACAGTCTTGTGAGTCCAAAATGACAGTTTAGCAGAATTTAGCAGGACCAATTGGCTTTGCAGTTAGTCAATTTGGATTCCTGAAAATAGGGATTCCATCATGGTTGCCAAAGTGGGGAAAAGAAAGGAGGCTTTAAAGAGTGAATACAGGACTGGGGATTTAACTCAGCGGCATAAACACCTGCCTTGCAAGCAGGTGGTCATGAGTTCGATCCCTGGTACCGATAAAAATGAAAAAGACAAAAAAAAAAAACAGTGAATACAAATATAGAAGCCAAATATTCCAAACCTGGATTCTTGAGGGGTTTAAAATCTAAAAACTTGGAGATGAGAAAAACTGAGAAAAGATCATTGAAGGGAAACTGCAGAGCGGAGATCCTGTAATACTGCACACTCCAGATAAAGGAAGAATGCAGAAGACAATTTACCAGGCATTTCAGACACATGATGAAGATTGAGTTTGAGAACTGAATTCTGAATTCAATTACAAATCCATGTCTTTTAACCTTAACATAATCATTTTTCATGCACTTATAAAAGCAAGCACTTTATTGGAGTGGGTTAAAGAGAAAAACAGGGGACAGAAATTAAAACTGAATGTGGTGATCACGCTTTCTGTGAGGAAAGTAGAAGTCTAATTTAAGAATAGAGTGGGGACAAGATAGGACTGTTATTTCCTCTGTATTGTAATTTTTTAAAACAGGATGTAAAATGAGCCCGTGTGCTAGTTTTACAATTCAGTGGTCAGAAAAATACATTGACACGTGAGGGAAGAGAAGAGAAAGAAATGCTTCAAGTGAATGAAAAGCCTGTGGACACAAATGCAGCAGTTGATGTTACACAAAATGAGGTGCATTCATTTAATTTTAATTATGGGTGCTTAGGAATGATTAAGGAAAAGCTTGAAATGTTCTGTCATTTCACCAGGAGCACAAAGCCCGCCTGTGTATTTCTTCCTTTAGCACACACACATTCCACACCCTTACGGTGTTAGGAACTGCTCTAGCTACCTGTGTGAGTGGAAATATGAGTGCTTAGAACAAAAGCAACCCTGCCTGTATGGTGTTTGCCTTTTTAACAAGTTGACTCTATCTAAAATCACAAACTGAAGAAGAAAGGTTACTCTTCTCTTCCAATATCCTAGAAAAAAATCACTTTAGTTTAGCCTCAGTTGTCTGTTGAAATTTCAGTCTAACCATTTGCTGGAAGAGGAAAAGCAGCAGCTTGAGTAATGTCTTTTCAAAGAAACTCCTTACTAAGCTGATGGAAATGGTTGTGTTTGATAATCACTGTTTGCGAAGAACTGATGGGATTGTGTCAGCAGAGGTTTGAAAGGGAGCTTGGAACACTTCCAGGTCCAGTGTCTGTTTCACTGAGAGCAGGCAGGCAAAATCAATACAAGCCTCCATGGGAGTTTTTCACATGTCCTCTGAAGAAAATAACTGATTTGGCAAATGCTATCCTCAATTCCATCTTTTCAACATCAAAATCCATGCCAGTGACTAGATATGGCTTCTAACCAATGCTTTATATAGAACTTACTCAGCATCTGTTACTTTAAATCTGATTGAGAGAACCTTGTTTAAAACTATCATTTGCAAAAACCAACCACAATTTTCACATAAATAATTTGTTCATTGTTTGTGCATATCTTGCATTTGTAAATCACTTCAGGGATTTAAGTAGCTTTGAATTCCACAGAAATATAGGCTAATTGTATTTGTTGAGAACCCTTTGTACATAGAAAGAAAGGAATTCAGTTCTTTTTACACACTAAAACAGGGAAATTGCCCTCTGAATTTCCCATACTATCCAATAATTTTCTTTTCTTGACTGCACTAATTGTATCTTGAGTGTTTGACAACTCTCATCCATTTTCACTTTTTCCTCCTGTTACTTCCTTTTGCCTAAGATTCTGCAATTCCCATGGTTGGATAACAAACTTCATTTTATGCATACACTGAACAAATGCTGGACTAGAATTTCTTACAAACAAAGTCCAAGCAACCCTATTTGAAACTAATATACAGGTAATTTATATGTACGTGAAAAACCAAGGCCCTAGACCTTTAGTTGGTTACAGTATTTGAGTAATGCTGTCATCGGAAAAATAATGGGTTCATATAGATGATTTTGCATTTAATATTAGGACATTGATATTTGTATATCACTTTTACAGTGGTGGTGATTAATGACCATTTTGTTTAACACCTAAAGCTATGATTTTGAATGGAGTGAGAAAGAATATTGCCACCTATATGACATCTTGCAATCATGTCTGGAGTAATAGAAGTAGGTGAAGGTTGTCTAGCTCTTCTAGTGATTAGAGTCAAGGATGCTACTAGCGCATTAATATAAGTCCGCACAAAAAGAAACATCCAGAAAAAAATTTCAGTAAGACAGGGTAAAAAACCTCTCAAAGCAACAGACTAAAATTGATGATGGTTTCATTTTTCTTTGGGTGCTCCAACCAGATCTCAGAGGCATTTTTCATTTTCTTTTTCTTTTTTTGAAAAAGCTAGATAATAGAAATCTGCTAGTAACCATGAAAATTCTACAGGAAACGGGATAGACTATTTGCACTACAGGATGTCACTCTTTTCCATCACAATAAATAAATAGCACATTTAAAATTCCCGTAGATGGGGATATATAGCTCAGTGGCACAGGACCCATCTAGCAAGAACAAGGTCCTGAGTTTAATTTTCCATTCAATTAAAAAAGCAAAAATCAATCAATTAATTAATCAATTATCTATTCAGAGTAGAAAATGTGAAATATGCTTAAAAGGCAGACAGAGAACAAACCTTAAATGTCAAAATGGAAGATGCCACTGAAAAGGAAATTAAAATTTTGAATAAAGCCTACCAAAAATGCCCCCAAACCAGGCAAATACATCTAGACAGGCCTGATAACAAACTTTTCATTTTTTGTGTAACTACTTTCTTTACTGCCTTTGTGTAAGTGATGGCCTTGCAATGTAACCTAATATTTTTAAACTCTCTAGGCAACCCAAAATATCACCTCACCCTCCAATCATATTGTACTAAATCTGCCTCTGTATGCTATCCTTGATTTTTTCATAAAAGCCTCAAAATCCTGCTGGGAGGGTCTATGATTCTTTGGGAACAATCTCATTTGTGCCCCACAGTGAAACAAACTGCCTCTTAAACCTTTTTGGTGCCATTTTTTGCCATTTTGTCAGCTTTCTGTAACATTTCTTGGTTCTCTGATTGGGAAGACCATGCTGACTGCTTAGGTCACTATCTGAGCATGACAACTGATGCATGGACTTCTCTCAGCTCTCTTATAGGAAGACATGTCCTCTATACCTTCTTGGAGTCCCCACAGGGCCCTGGACTTGAGGCCCCTGCTTGGAAATCATAGTTGTCATCAGAACCACAAGATGGGAAAAGCAAACAGTTGAGTTGGGTTGTAATTTAAGACTCTTGGGGTACCCCAGTTAATGTTTCAGTATGTCAGGCAGACGGACCTGAGCCGAAGGTGAACTTGATCACCTCTCCTTAGTTAAAACCACTCCGAAGTGAAAATAGATTGGAATGTTTAACCTCTGAGTGCCTGATCAATGACTGAGTAAATGTTTATAATACATAGAAAAAATCAGTAGGGCATTTCTTCTGTGCTCCATGGAAAAAGTTTCCTTCAGGACCTCAGAGATGTGGAGTCTGATTGGGCCCCAACCTGCAGTTCCATGGATATGTCTAATAAGCAATGAATGGAGTAACTACCAAAACTCCATAGTCTGAATGGTTCCAACATTGCTGAGAGGCAAGCAGCTAGGCAGGCATCCGAATGATCCCTCTCAAAGGTGCACCCACCCTTTGTCTATTGTACCATTGTTCAAGGGTATGACATATACTCTGAAGGGAGATAGAATGGCTGCAAGCAGAGTAAACTCACGATATTATATTGTATGCTGAAAGCCTTCAAAAGAGGATTTCCTAATGATTATGCAGTAAAAATGAAACCTCAACTGTGCTAAACTGTCTCTGAGACTGGCCAGATTTGTGCACATACTGATTTTCCAAAGGAAATCACAATGTAAGCTTGCAATGGCATAATGTACCTCAAGATCAGTTGCATTTCCAGATTCCATTGCAGCCAGTGCTGTCACCACAGTGAAGGCCACTACTATCACTCCTGGACATGCCGCTACTATCCTTCATCTTCCTAGGTTTCGTAGCATTGCTGACATCACGTCACTGCAGTAAAGCACATCTCAGAACTCACATCTGTTTTCACCTGCTCCAGCTGAACCCTCTAATGATCTGGAGGTTTACATCTACTACAGTCTATTCTCCTCCCAGACTCCACAGCTCTGCTGCCAACAACCATTGCAGTGCCTCCCAAAACCCAGTATAACTTCTTATCCAATACTGTTAACATGTAAAAAAAAAACACTGATACCCTTATCAGCCATTGCTTCCAGCTGGCCACTCAGCTCAGACCTCCAGTTCATCTCCAGCTGCTGCTTTGTGTCCACTCTGAACCAGGGAGGCATAACCAACCAACTGATAACCAATGAATTATCAGTCATTGAGTCCCACTGACCTACTGAATTGGAAGCATCACAACCCATCCTACTTGGAGATGACTCAACCCTGGATAAGATCAAAAACCCACTGTGGAGGATCCTGACACTTGGGAGAATACAGCCTTCCCCCAATTGCATCCAAACCAGGACTGTAATGTGGCAGAGGCCATGAAGCCTTAGATCTATACTGCATGGCCCTCCTTGCAGGACTCAAGGAAGAAGACAAAAAGCTAATAAACATGCCCAAAGTAGCCAAAGTCACTCAAGAACTCAATGAAATTCCATCTAAGTTCTACAAGAGACTCTGTAAAGTCTACTGGGTCTATATACCCTTTGACTCAGAGGCATCTGAAAGTCAATAGGTACTCAGTGTTGTCTTTGAAGTACAGTCAGTCTCTAATAGTAAAATAAAAATTCAAAAGGTTGATGATTTTTCTGGCATGAACACAAGCCTGTTACTCAAGATTGCTCAAAAAGTTCCTGTAAACCAAAAAAAAAAAAAAAAAAAAGAGAGAGAGAGAGAGAGAGAGAGAATACAAAAGGACAACAGCATGAGACAAATCACTGAGCCCAACAGAAATCTATTACCCTGGCTTCAGTGTTAGGAAAGCTTGTTCTCAAAATATATTCTCAAGACCAATCCCACAATGACAGACAGTATAAAGGGGCCCCCATAAGGCTCTCAACCTGGTGCCAGATCTTATGTCCTAGCATCTAACCAATGTGGTTCCTACAGACAATTTGGGCACTGGAAAGATAAATGTCCCCTCTTCTACAGGACTTATTCAAAATAAACCTGATGTTTGGAATCATCCCCATTAAGCTCTTTTCCTCTTTGACGACAATGAATAGGACCGATAGGAGAACAGGGTCCGTTAGACTGGGTCCACAGGAGTCCATGTCATAGCCAGAATTGGGGAAAATCCTATGACTTTCATGTTGGAGAGTAGAGTTGAGCATTCAGTCATAATTCAGTCCATCACTCCCTTGACCTCCCAGAAAGTCCAAAGTCCAAGCTTTTGGCCTCACAGAAACTCCCTCTGGGGGAAAACAAAACAAAACAAAACAAACAAAAAACCAAAATAACCTATGAAGTTGCCTAGAAAAATATGTGAATATGTAAACAGAAAATGCATTATTTGGAGTTTGATTTGGAAAAAGGACTCAGGTCCCAAGAGAAAAATGTCATCTGTTCCATTCCAAGTGCTAAAACTAAAAGACTTCCTACGTGCTGCAGATTTCTCTCAAATTTGGATAAAGTTTGAAAAAATAAAAAAAAGTTACTAAGCCTCTATAAAATATGCTGAGTTGAAAAAAAAAAAAACTAGAAGAGAACTATTAGACAGGACCATATGGGCTCCCCATTAGTGTTGAGGACAGATTGGTGCACCTGAGAGAATCGACTCCCCGTTTGTAATGTAACCCCCCCCCCCAGCTATAGAACAGAGCAGTAAGGAATGTTTCACTCCCTAAATCCTCCTTGAGATATCGGGGCAGGACAGGAAGGAATGCATCTGCTAGTCATTAACTACAAGATGATCTGTCCTCTGTAAAGATAAAGATAAGTAAAGGAATGTGCTAGATTAGACCAGGACTCTCGGTCTCCATGGTTACTCAGCCCTAGATCCCTCGAATCAGCATCTGCCAAGTCCTGCGCCGTTCAAAATTAACCAATGCGATCTGCTTCTGTAAACCTGCTTGCTTCCCGCTTGTGCCCTTAAAAACCCTGCACAGATTCCCCTCGAGGCTCTCTGCACTCGTTTGCCTGGAGGACCCCATGCGCATGGAAATAAACTTTTTTCCCTCACCAAGAGTTGAGTCCTTGGGGTCTCTTTCCCTGCGGCGTCGGCCCTAACACACCAAAGTACAAATTCTTTCACGTTCCTCAGATGTGAAGAGAGTCTGCAAAAGCTGTTGGCAGTCATCCCAAGTTGGTGAATGGAAAAGAGTGCTGAATCCTAACCATTAGACCACTTGATCAGGGTGCATGGCTAGTTTATAAGGGGATCCTAAAATGACTTGATGGACCTGTTGAGAGACATAAGTTAAAAGTTCCCTGTGAAGGCCACCCAACACGAAAGGAAGACATGCAAGTTCACAGAAAGTGCCAAGCCTTTTAGGGTAGACAGAATCTCCATAGCCTGGAACTTGATCCCTAAAATCCTTAAAATGATTAAGAATGAGTTGCAAGGGTGACCACAGGGAGGAAGCTGTTTGGCACATAATAGCAGACACATAAGACAAGGGGTTCAGCGAAGTGAACAAAGACCAGATGGTGGAGGTCTGCCACACAGACAAAGACAAGATGGCAGAAGCCTGCCCACAAATAACTATCCAAAAAGCTGCAACAACTGGAGCAGGCTCTTGACTTTGCAATCAGGAGCAGGTTAAAATCACCAGGTGGTCATTCTCCATAAAAGGTGGGATCTTGGATGAGTCTCCAAATGAGGTGGGTGGAAAAATGACAGACTCCAAAAAGTTTTAAAAAGCACATTATTATCTGAGCTCAGCAGCGACACTGTCTCTGATGGCAGTCAGGAAAGTGTGTGCCTGAGCCAGGGGCTGCAGGGAGTTATAAAGCTCCAAGGAGGTGGGGTTGGGGTCTTAGGATCAATTTGTCCCCATAAAGGAGCCAGGGAGGGGGAACCAGCAGTTACAGGAACCAGGGAGGTAGGGAGGGGGTTACATGGTGGGTATGCTTACAAGGTTGCAACTTAACGGGTGATTACTCGTGTTTTACAGGAAGAAAACAAGTTATAACAAGAACAGCACATTTTGAATTATGAATCTCAATAGAAGTTCTAAAATGAGCAAACGATAAAATTTTAACCTTATACTATGGCTCAAGTTTTGCCACTGTTCATGACCACAGCATGCCGACCGAGGAGCATAGACTTCCCTGGCAGAAGACAGACAAATTAAAAGCAAGGATGACATTTTTCAACTCCTGACTGAAATCTTGGCTTTCTTAACCTAGAAAACCTAAGAAAGACTGCTGTTATTTGTTGTAAGAGTCACTAAAAGATAAAGGATGCTGCAATTTTGGCAATTACAAATCGGATGAGGTTAGCCGTAGGAGGCTATACCTAGGGAACAAGTGATCTACCAGAAAAAGTGGAAGTCCAATATGAAACACCCCCTCAGTCTCCTCAGTCTCTGTAGTGGGCCACTCTGCTACTCCAAAGAAAACATCAAACGGATACAACAGGAAAGTGCATGAATGGGCTCAAATGGTGTTTTGATTTTACCAGACAAATGATAGTTCCTCAAAATTTGGCTTACACCATCATGACATCACACATGGAGAAAAAATTTCTATAAATCACTTCCAAGCCACTACTGTTATATTCCAAAGTCAGCCCCAATTAGTACCTCTGTTAAGAAATGTCAAATTAAGGACTAAAGCTCCATCTGGATCTAATCCTCTACCTGGTATCCAACATTCTGGACGTTTCTCTTTTAAAGACCTAGTAATAGATTTTATGAAGGTCAACCCATGTAGAATCTATAAGTGTCTCCTGGTACTGGTCAGTACTTACTCTGAGTGGTCAGACATTTTTCACTAGAACAGAAAACGTTTCACTAGAAACTGAATTCTGTAGACTGTTACACAAAAAATTATCCCAGATACAGACTGCTGTTTACCACAGGCAGAAATAGGTCTGCTTTTGGGGCAGAAACCACCATAGAAGCTAACTATAGATTTAAAACTCTGATGGAATTTACATACAGAATATGGACCAAGGAGCTATGGAAAAGTTTAAAAAAACAGAACTTTAAAATTAATATTAACTAAGTATCACCAAAAAACTAAAGCATCATGTGCAGATTTGTTCCCAAGGCCCTCCTCAAAATCTGAAGCTCACAGGGTCCATGATATATGTACCCTTTAAACTTTTGAATGAGACCCTGATCTATAATTAGGGGTCTCCTGTGAAACCTACATCAACTAGGTAATAGATCTCTGCAGACACAACTTACATGGTAGAAAAGATATATTCTCAGATTCAAAAAAATATACTTGAGATACCTGCCATACCCAGAAACAATGCTGTCCACACATAACCCTGGGTATACAGTTTGGATTAAGGATTGAAAAATGGAGCCCTTACAAGCTGTCTAGAGAGGCTCCTACTTAATTATGTTGACCACTCCCACAGCAGTAAAGGTTTCTAAGAGACACCTGTGGATCCGTTATTGTTGGATCAACAAAACTTACCAAGATGACTGCTGGAAAGCTTATCTAAATGATTCAGCTCCACTGAAGATGGCCCTGAGGAGACAACAAACTCGAAGCCCTGTTTTCATTGCTCTGAAGATGACAGATCTATGCACTGCTGGAGCTCGATGGCTATAACACACCGGAGCATCTGCCCTGATTGATTCATGTTCTTCTCTCCAGTTTGGTTTGTGGTCCCCTTGCTCTTGTAAATCTCAGCATTTGCCCTAAGGTTCTGGGCTGTGTCCCCAGAAGGTTGGGAAGTTCCCCACAAGGTCACTTTCATTCCCTTCTGCACTAGTGTAACCAATGGACTGTGTACTCTGAACTGCCTTTCCTAAGTTTGAGATGATCATCATTACTAATCTGTGCTGCCCCTACTCAACTTGCTTTGTCCACATGCTGGCCACTGCCACCGGCAGGGGTCAACAATAGGACTTACAGTAGGATGTCCATATGCAGGATGATTTTACAGCAATGCAAAGAGTACTGGATGTTCTCCAAGAACAGATTTTCTCCTCAGGTGAAGTAGTTCTCAAAAACAGCAGGACATTAGACTCCTGATGGCTGAAGAGGAGGGCACCAGCTTGTTCATAGAGCAACAATGTTTCTATTATGCTAATAAGTCTGGTGATGTAAGGGAAGTCACCTACCAGTTACAAATAAATAAATAAATAAACAAACAAACAAACAAACAAATAAATAAATAAAATCAGCATCTCCAGACAGACTGACAGGCTCCTACTAGTGGAGTTCTCTAAAAACCAGGGATCCATCACTAAGACCTTTATCACTAAGGCCCACTAATGGGCCTCCTCATATTTTCTATAGGACCTTGCCTACTAAATTAGCTCACCTCCTTTAGTACAAAACAAATAAACAGTATTAATTTCCCATAGACTCTTAGGTCCAGTATCTCCTATACAGCCTTAAGTACTCAATAGGTCTCAAAGTTATTTTTCTGCTTAGCTAGAAGAGGGGGAAATGAAAGCAAAATTAGTTTTAAATAAAGGCTGCAAAAATACTCTCCAAAATCAGGCAATCTTGTCCAAATAGGCCTGATAACAAAACATTTCTTCCTTTGTGTAACCTCTGTCTTTATTGTCTTTGTATAATTGATGGCCTTGGAATGTAACTCAAATGTAGTGGGACATTTCTTGCCCTATGTAACCCATTCTTTGTATAGCTGACAGTCTTAAAATGTAACCTAAATGTTTAAAGTCCCTTAGCAACTCAAGTTTCCCAACCCTTCAGTCATACTGTGCTGAATCTGCCTCAATCCCTCCCCACTGATCTTATAAAACTTTGAAACACTGCTGGGTGGGTCTCTGACTCTTTGGAAGAGAGCCCAGTTGAGCCCACCAGTGTAAGAAATTACTCCGAAACCCCCTGGATGCTGTTTCTTCCCAAGTTTAGTCTGTTTTCTGTAACACCACAACATGCAAACTTGGGCCAGTTTTCCTATGCTCTGATCACCAAAGACAGAGCTAAAGCTTCAAATTTATCTGCAGGGTAGTCACAAAAGACTCTTGCAGTTAGTAAAAAAACTATAATTACAGATTCATAATCACATAATGCAGATACATAAATTACAGACACAAAAATATTTCCCAAAGAATCAAACAATTTAAAAACATTTCTTTGTGAATTTATTTGAAATTGTATTCTTTATGTGACAAGCTTTTTAAGAAACAGCAATGACATCTGAGATTTTACAAAGCAAAGAAAAGCATCATAGGGTAACTGCAATAAGAGAAAATCAGAACTTTGAGTCAATGTGATGCATTAGCACAGATTTAGAAATCAATAATAAATTGCCATTCCAGACATAACACTCAGGACGGAAATTTCAGAGCTTCAGTGAAACTTGTCCCCATGTTAGAACATGCATCTGGCAAAATACAAAAATGAGCAAAAGTATGACATAAATTGTGTGGGGGCAGCTGACTTTTTATGCTTCTTTTAAATATGGAATCATTCTATTGGAAATTAGATGCACCTTATATAGGTTTATAAACTAATTTTAAATTTTACAATGAATAAAAAAAAGAAGTCCCTTAGATTTTCTTCCCTCAAGTGCACAATTTTTTGGTTATAATTTGAAGTATTATTTTGAAGACCAGAGTACAAAGTTCCAGGAATCTATATAATACGAAATATTTATTGTGTCCATTGATATCATTATATTTGCTCATTAATATGACATTATTTGTTGAGTGATCATCATGTAGCAAACTCTGTATATCTGCAAGAGACATAAGAGTGAAAATAGAAATATATTTCTCATAAAATCTAAATTGCACTGAAGGAGACATATATTTAAACAATCAAGCGTAAAGCAAGCAACAAGACTGGTTATGAAAAATGCACAAATGTACCAAGATACTTGAAGTAAGCTAGATATTCTCCATACATTTGTACAAATCTGAACAATATTTCTATTTCCAAGCAAGATTTCTTATGTCTGAATAACATTCTAAGATGTTAATGTATAACATTTATAACAATGCAGTATTTTAATATATTTATTTTAAAATAATTAACGAACCAATTAATAACTCATTTTCAAGTTTTGAATACATTCTACCAACTTGCTTGTAGAAGAGTTTTACCATTTTCAGCTTCTCAGAAATGGATAAGTGAAATTTTCTCAAACGCACACACACACACACACACACACACACACACACACACACTTTCTCATTATATACACATACAGACACATATACACTTTGACAATGCAGAAGCAAGATATATTTGAATAAGTAAAGTGCTGAATATTTCTAAATTTAATTTTTTTGGTATTAATGTTTTTTTAATATATCTTGGGTATTTTTTGGTTTAAGACGTGCATATATTTCTTAGCTGTTGATATTACTGACGATCTTCTAAAGTTACAGTATGCAAAAAATATCAAAATTTGGTAACTGCTTATATTGTTATTTTTCACAACTTGTTTAATTAATATACAGATTATTACTTCACAATACTCTAAAACATATACTATAATTCTTGAATATATTTCAAACTATAAAAAACAACTTCATGCTATTTTTAATCAGTGATTATAATACTCAAAACTTACAAAGCAAAATTTTGGGAAACCTTCATCTGGAACTCTGAGCTTGAAAATTTATCAACACTTCAGATTTTTTTTTTTTTTTTTTTGCACCAGAGATCAAACTTACAACCTTGTGATTTTCAGTGAGATGCTTATGCCACTGAACTAAACCCCCGGCCACTTCAGAAATTTTGCTGAGACAAAAGTGTTATTTATGAATTTACATTTGTTCATTCATATTGTTTTTTATAAGTTTGTCATTTTTTTAAAGAAAAGTAAATTTGGGAAATGATTAAAACTTTAGGATTGAACTTTATGGGAAAATGTAGACAGGTAATAGTATTTACTGGCTCAAGAATCACGTAAGGCCTGGGTTGAAGAAAAGAAATAAATGCACAAACATATGTTTTACTTTAAAGAAAATGTCTAAGATATATATTTGTCTTTTGTTATGATTTTCTTCTTGAGCTAAAAAATTTACATGAAAATTTTACAATCACTAAAAATATCTTGGGTAAGATGAGTAAAGATTTTAAGTTTTGTATGAGTGAGAGAGACAGAGAGAGAGAGAGAGAGAGAGAGAGAGAGAGTGAGAGAGAGTAGGAGCATGCATTTGATTTTAGATTTATGGTTTTTATGGACAGTCATCATGAGTAAATTGGGTGAAAGCACCATGTCATAAAATATGTTGAGGACAATGTATGCCTAATTTTCAAAGTGACCTCTCCACTACTCACCCCATTACATATATCTCACTTGCAAAACACCAGAACTTCAAATTGGAAATTCAAGACTCACCAAAGCACAGAGCTTCAATAAAGTAGGATGTGGTGCCTACTTTAATGGACAAGGGGATGAGAAGCTCTGTGGAGAACGAAGAGGAGAGCCGTCATTGTGTGCCATCTCCAGGCTTGGCGTTTTGCAGAGTTCTCCGATCTGGCTGTCCTTCCTTGACTACTGTAGATGAAGAGAGGACACAGCATTTCCTTCTTGCAGCAACACTGCCTAAAGGTGGAAAACGGACTATTTAGTACTGATAAGTAGAGAAGCAGTAGAGACACATCCAGTTTTAGAATATCCATGGCTCTTAGTCACAATATACAATGATACTAATATTTATAGGTACCTTTCTATATTTTATATATTTTTCTACTAATGGATTTTGTTTCCTTGACATAGATATAGCCTGTGATAATTAAAAATTTTAAGGAACTAGTTTTTTTTCTTCAATAGGAAACCTGAGCAACACTGACCCCAGGTAGAGGAGCAGCTGGTGCCTGTCTTCCAACTGGATAACTGGAAGTAGACTAGAACAGAAAGCAGAGGAAGAAGGAGAGGCAGCAGATGGGAGGCTGGGGGTTTCTCCTGGAGAAATTTTCAGCCTATAAATTATGGAGAGACAAACTGAAACTATAACAGTGACATGTTTCTGTAAAGATTAGCCACACTGTCCACAAAATAACACTAACAATCACAACAAATGCTCCCCAGCTTTGCCTGACTGATCCTTAGCTGAAAAAAAAGAAAGAATACAAGAAGGAGGGGGAGGAAGAGAAGGAAAAGGATGAAAAGGAGAAGAGGAAAAGGAGGGGGAAGAGGAAAAGGAACGGAATGATGGATGGAAGAAAGGAAAGGAGAGGATAGGGGACGAGAGAATAAAGACAGAGGTTTATTGAAAATGAATATTTTAAATATTTACTGCTAAATGATTAATAAAATTAAACAGGAAGTGAAGATAGGTAAAAAAATTCAATTGGTGTCACTGGAGGGAATCACACCGATGCAGAGGTACAATCTGCTCTAAACAAGGCCTGCTGCTATGGCTTTTGTCTAGGCATTTCCACAAAGGATCATGTCTTCATAGGTGGAGTCATAAGTGAGACTTTTTCAGAGGTGGCTGGATCTACAGTGTGTGATGCTGGGATCAATTCATAACACAATGCTAGGATCAAGAGCACTAGAATTAAGGTGTGAGTGCTACCTTCCCTTAGTTACCTGGATAAGATGTAAGAGATAAAAAGATCTGTCATTACCCCTTGATTGCTTTGTTACCTTCTACCCTCCATGAACTGCTCCTCTGCCATGATTCTTTGCCATGTCACCTTGCCTTGGAACAAGCCAACAATGGACTAGAACCTCCACAAACTGAGAACTAACTAAACTTGCCTCCTTTGAGTACTGAGTATCTTGTCTCAGTCATGAAAAAAGTAACTAAGACGCCAGTGTTAAGGTTAGTTGAGGTGAATCTGGGCTACATCATTGGTTCTGGTCAGGTTTTGTAGATCCCTGGGGAATCCTATGACTTGAATCACAATTCAGTTCCCAGCAGGAGACTGCTCTTGCTTTGGACAGCATCAGCTTCATTTTCCATCAGGAGGAAATTGCTCCTGTTTGGGGGAAGGTGACACCCTCGTATGGTAGTCCTGAAATCTAAAGGCCATTTCTAAGTAACAGACTGGGTAGTCTAGAACTGATGCTGCAAAAACTTGAGAGTCTATGTGAGCCCTAAAAATTAGTCCACTTACTCCTATCTCAGTGTCCTCAGCCTTTAAGTGTGGTGAGAAGACTAGGTGAATTTAGTGTCAATTATAGTCATGCATTATATGAATTTTCATTCATAATAAAAACACATATATTACATATTCTAAATGTATATGGAACATGCCTACATACAGAGCAGAAGAGGGATCTGGGACAGTTTTAAGGTAATAAAGTAGAAAAAGAAGTTTGATTGTCTCTTCCCAGATATAGTTTTTCCAATAGGTGAATAAATATCAAGATATTTCTGTTTTATTGATTGTAGCATCATTTGCAACCTAGAACATTTTCCAACTTAGAAGTTTCAAAAATTAATAAAGAAATAGATATAAAGTTGGAAAATAATATTTTAATGCAAAAATTGTCATCTAACTTACATTTACTCTCAGAATTTGGCACATTATGTTGCTCCATACATTTGTTTGTGAGCAGAAAATCAACACAGGACTTCCTAAGTTTACTTCTATCATAAAATTTTTGAGTGATCAAAATAAGTGAAGAGAAGTAAAATAAATGTATAAAGAGAATTTTTAATAAAGTCGACTTTAAATTCTTTACAACCAAAAAAAGTGTTTTCCCAGATACTTGTGTTTTAAAAACAATTTATTTTGTTGTCAGAACTTTCTGTACAGAAGTAAATTCACCTGAATTATAAGAGGCCTGGGATTTGAACTATTGAGGAAAACTGGTTTTATCTCAAGTGATCCAGGAAATTTTCAGGTTTAAAATTTTAACCCTGATATATTTGAATATCACAATTAGAGCCAAGTATCATGGCATCTGCCTGTAACTGAAGCTAGTACTTCAGAGGCTGGGAAGGAAGATTGCCATGAGTTCAAGGCCAGCCTAAGTTGCATAGTGAGTTCAAGGCAAACTGGAATTACATAGCAAGATACTGCCTCAATAAAACAAAGAAACAAAAAATACATATCTGTCAATCAAACTGATTATAATTACCTCCTAAAAACTATTATTTAATTGCATCATTTAAAGGACTGTGGTCTGTAGTTATCAAAATAAAATGAAACTTGACAAAAATACATGCTTCCTTGGGCCAGAGGATGGAGCCATGTTAAATAGCGATGTCCAAAGTGAAAACTTTCTAAATCCAATCATCCCCAGCTTTCTGTGTTGCCATGGTGACGTATCATCCATATCAGGGTACAGAGTTCCAATGTAATCACCTGAAGACTGATTAATCATCAGTTAAAGAGAAAACATTAAGGAAGGTAATATGAAACCAAGATATTTGAAGACCTTGACCTGTCCCTTAAGTTTGAGAAATGATACTGTCATATATCTGTAGGAGATTGCATCTGGTATGAAAGATAAAATGCTTCTCTAATGTGTCCCAACTTCAAAGAACTAGATGATGAGAAGCCTGACTGTATGACAAGCTTGAGTATTTGCTTGCCTGTGTGAAAATTAAATTGTCATTGTGCCAAAAGTATACGGGGGATATTCATTAGCAACCAGTGTCTGTATGTTGATGGAGAATCTGAATGTGTGCTGTTTACAAATCAAAATTGTTTGCATGGAAAGAAATAGAGATCAATTACAAACTAGGAACACAAATTCTTAAATACATATCCCAATAAAAAAATGAGAAGGGTGACATCAGTACTTACCTAGTTTCATCCATAGATATTTGAGATATTTTATGGTTCATTAAAAGAAATAGGATCACATTATTCACAAAAAGCTTGTAAAAATAACTAACATTTTATTAAATACTTTAAAATGGTAAGAATTACTATCAATGCTAATCTAAGTTTATTCAATGCTCACAACATAAAGTTGAATTTGATTCATTCTGTACAAGATTTCTTGTTAGCAGTTGTCCTTAGAAATATAAATGTATATATAAGTCATGGCAAATTTGGGAGCTGAGGACATGCAAGGGGTGTTCCAACAAGCTGGTTCTGGTCAGGGGAGAGTTTAAGAGCATCGCTCCCTGTTGTAAGGTGCCCTTTCAGCTTCCTAAAACACTGGAATAGGCTCAGGAGGTTTCCCTGGCCTGATTGAACCACGCCCAGTGAGTTTCTTTCAATCACTAGAGCTGAGGCCTTGCAAGGTGTGTTCCAGCATGCATGGGCTAGCTCTAGGAGAACTTTGAACCTTCACCTCCAACAGTTAGGAACCCATCCAGCTTCTGGGAATGCAGAAGATTGGATAGGAGGTCCTGTGGGCCTGACTGGGCCATGCTCAGCAACTTCCATTCAGTTCCAGGAGTCAAGGGCACAGGAGGTGATTTCCAAGATGCCTGGTGAAGTTTTGGAAGATCGCTCAAAACATGGAAATATAGAAAGATGACAAGACAAAAGATAATGCAATCTAAAACCTTCAGCCCATCCCAAGAAAGCCTAAGAGCCATACACATAGAAGAAAATAACAGCCATACACCCGAAATGCCTGAAATGTTATCAACTGAAATAAGGAAATAACTCCCTGAATCTATAAAAGAACTCAAATCAGAAATAATCTTCCAGGTAAAAGAAGAAATGATAAAAGTACTAACAGAAATGTTGAATACATTTGAAGAAGACAGAGTTAAAATATTAGAGGAACAATGCAAAAAAAAAAAAGGAGTCCCTGAATGAACAGTATAAGAAACAAACAGAATACATGAAGTAGATTCAAAGAGATACAGGAAATCAAACATTTCATTGAAAGTTGGCAAAAGCTCCTCAATGAAAGCAAAGATAGAATTTCAGACATGAAGACAAGATTGCAGCTAGTGAACAGGAAAGGAAAGATCTTTTAAAAATAACAAGGAATCAGGAAATAACAATTCAAAAGTTGCAAGATGATGCAAAGAAAAACAACATAAGATTGATAGGGATAAATGAAAAAGAAGGGGACAACACAAATGATATCAAGAGGCTATTTACAGAAGTAATAGCTGAAAATTCCCCAAACATGGGCATAGAAACTGACATATGGATTAGAAAAGAATATATAATTCCAAATAGCCATAACCAAAATAAAACTACATCCAGACATATAATAATCACCATCCCAGAAATGCAACATAAGAACAGAATATTAAAACCTGTTAGAAAAGACAGATAATCTATAAAGAAAAAACTATCAGAGTCACAACAGACTTCTCTACACAAACAATGAAGTCAAGAAGAGCGTGGAGTGAAGTATTTCAGATCCTTAAGGACAGATCCAATCCAGACTGATGTACTCTGCAAAACTTTTTTTCAAAATGGATGGAGAAAAAAGATACTTCAATGACAAAGAACAGCTGAAAGAACTTCATGATCACCAAGCCAACCCTGCAAAGAACACTGAAAGACATTCTAGATACACATAGGAAAAGGCCACTAAGCAAGGCAGACAATTAAGCAGAATGGAAAGATAAAGATACAACAGCAGAAAGATAACATGTCAAAAATAAATCAATATGTAACAGTTATAATCAATAATGTAAGTGGTCTAAATTCACCAATTAAAAGAAACAGACTGGCAGAATAGATCAAGATCCAACCATATGCTGTCTACAAGAAACCCATCTAACCCAAAGGTAAACTCACATATTGACAGTTAAAGGATGGAAAACAATACTTAATGCAACAGGAACCCCTCCCAAAAAAGGAGGGGTAGCTATTCTGTTTGAAGACAATGTGAAATTCAAACCAGAAGGATCCAAAGAGATAAAAAAGGTCACTACATGCTAGTTAAGGGAAAACTTCAAGAGGAAGAGATAACAATGTTACATATATATATATATATATATATATATATATATATACCAAATTCCAGAGCACCTAGTTATGCAAAGCAAGTATTAATAGAAATGAAAAATCAAATAAGCAATAACACAATGATAACAAGAGACCTTACCACACTATTGATACAAAGGGACAGATCAACCAGACAGAAAATCAGCAAAGAAATAACAGAACTGAATCACACCTATGAACAAATGGACTTGATAGAGGTATACAGAGTATTGCATCCAAGAACATCAGATTATACATTCTTCTCAGTAGTATATGAGGCATTCTCTAAAATAGACCATATACTAGCCCACAGAACATGTTTAAGTTAATGCAAAAAACTGAAATTATGCTATGCATGCTATCAGATCATAGCACCATGAAATTAGAAATCAATGACAAAAGAAATAGCAAAAACCCCACAAACACATGGAAATTTAATAATATACACCTGAGCAAACAGGTGGTCACAGAGGAAATTAAAGAATAAATTAAACAATATCTACAAGAAAATGAAAATAGAGGCATAACATACTGGAATCTCTGGGATGCAATGAAAGTGGTCCTCAGACAAAAATTTATTACACAGAATTCTCACATCAAGAAAACAAAATGAATACAAATAAACAACCTGAAGCTAAACCTTAAACATCTAGTAAAAGAAGAACAATTCAAGTCCAAAGCCAAAAGAAGGGAGGAAATTATAAAGATCAGAGTAGAAATCAATGCAATAGAGACTAAGAAACAACTCAAAGAATTAATGAATCAAAGAGTTGATTCTTTGAAAAAACAAATAAAATTAATAAGCCCCTAGGCAGCCTTATTTTAAAAAAAGAAAGAAGAAATTCAAATTCTTGCAATAAGGAATGAAAAGGTGAAATCACTATCTACTCTATGGAAATACAATAGATCATCAAAACCTATTTGAAAAACCTCTACTCATAGATTCAATAACAAAGAAGAAATGGACAGATTCCTAGAAACATATGAACTATCACACAGCTGGGTCAAGAAGATATAAAACTGCTAAATAACCCAATTTTTATTATTTAAATTTAAAATATGATTAAGTCCTTACCAACAAAGAAAAGCCCAGGCCCTGAAAGATACACTGAAGAATTCTACACAAAATACAAAGAAGACTTAATGTGAACACTCCTCAACTTCATCAGTGAAATCTAAAGAAAAGCAATTCTTCCTAAATCTTTCCTGGAAACAAATATTACTCTAATACCAAAATCTGAGAAACACCCAACTAAAAATGAGAACTACAGGCCAATCTCCCTAATTAATATAGATGCAAAAATCCTCAATGAAATGTTACCAAAGAGGATACAACAAACCATCAAGAAGATTATACACCATAACCAAGTGGGATTCCTCCCAGGCATGCAGGGATGTTTCAACATATGTAAATCAATAAATGTAATCCACCATATCAATAGAGCCAAAAGTTAGAATCACATGGTCATTTCTATAGATGCAGTAAAAGCTTTTGATAAGTTCCAAAACTCATTCATGATAAGAACATTACAGAGAATTGGAATAGATGGTCTTTACCTCAATATGATAAAGGCCATCTATGAGAAACCAACAGCCTGCATCATATTAAATGGCCAAAAACTGAAAGCCTTTACCTTAAAATCAGGCACAAGACAAGGATATCCCTTATCATGCTCCTATTCAACATAGTACTGGAAATACTATCCAGAGTAATTAGACAAGAGAGAAATAAAAGGAATAAAGAAAGGAAAAGATGATATGATACTCTGTATAGAAGATCCCTGCACTTCACTGAAAGACACCTACATATAGTAAATAAGTTCAGCAATGTAGCTGGATACAAAGCCAATACTCATTACTATGAGTATACAATAGAATTCCTATACACTAACAACAAAATCATTGAGAGAGAAATAAGAGAAGTCATACCCTTCACACTAGTATCCAAAAAATGGGATACTTAATTAATCTAATGAAAGAACTAAAATATCTATTTCAGGAAAATTGTAATACCCTGAAAAAAATCAAAGAGGACCACAGAAAATGGAAAGACATCCCTTGTTCATGGATAGGAAGACTAAATATTGTTAAAATGGCTATTCTCCCAAAATTGTGATACATATTCAGTACAATCCCAATGAAAATACCACTAAGATACCTTATAGGTCTAGAGAAATCACTCCTGAAATTCAACTAGAACCAGAAGAGACCTAGAGTAGCAAAGGCAATTCTAAACAGCAAAGGTAAGGCAGGAGGCATCACAATCCCTGACTTGACGTTATACTACAAATCTACTGTAATAAAATCAACATGGTACTGGAATAAAAACAGATCTGAAGATCAATGGAATAGATTAGAAGATACAATCACAACTACAAACACACTCAACCACTTTACCTTTGATAAAGGGGCCAAACATGTTCACGGGAAGATCAATAGTCATAGTCTCTTTAGTAAATGGTGCTGGAAAAATTGGCTCTCCGTATCCTGAAAACTAAAACTAGACCCATGCCTATCACCATGTACTAAACTAAAGTCTAAATGGATCAAAGATCTAAATATTAAAATAGAAACACTAAATCTGTTGTAAGACAAATTAAGTAAAAATGTTGAAGACATAGGGGTAGGTAGACAATGCATGAACAAGAATTAAAACTATGGGAAATACTTCCCAGAATCAATAACTGGGATCACATTTTATTAAAGAGTTTCTGCTTGTCAAAAGAATCTCCAACATAGTGAAAAGAAAGCCCACAAATTGGAAAAAAAATCTTAGGGAACTGTTCCTCAGACAAAGGACTTCTGTCTAGAACATATAAAGAATTTTTAAAAATCAGACCCCCAAAATTTAAATACCCAACCTAAAAATTGGCATCTGAGATGAATACAGCATTCTCAGATGAAGAAGTACAAATGGCAAAGAAAAATATGACAAAGTGTTTATCATAATTAATCATTAGAGAAATTCCAGTTAAAAGCACACTGAGATTCCATATCACGCCCAAAAAATGGCCAGGATCAAGAAAACTACCAACTAAAAATGCTGGAGAGGCTGTGGGGAAAAAGGAACTCTTTTGCACTGTTGGTGCGAGTGTAGACTGGTGCAACCACTGTGGAGGTCAGTCTGGAGATTCCTCAAAAAGCTGGGATTGGAAGTCCCATTTGAAACAGCTATTCCACTTTTGGTCGTATTCCCAGAAGAACTGAAAACATCATACCACAGTGATATATGTGTACCCATGTTTTAGCAGCCCATTTTGTAATCTTGGAAACAACTTAAGTGTTCATCAACTGAGGAACGGACAAAAAAGCTGTGATGTTTTTATACAATGGAGTACTACTCAGCTGTAAAGAATAATCACATTGAGATATTTATAAATAAATGGATGCGACTTGAGATCATACTCATAAAGTGGAATAAACCAAACTCACATGTATAAATACTGTATAATCTCCGCAGTGTAAGAAATGGTAAGAGTACATAAGGTTTTATGGTAATCATGATTCCCTATTACATTGCTTTGAAGCCTTATAATGTTTTCACTCATTAGTTGGAATGATTTTATTCTGTTTCGTTTGATTTTATTATGTGTGATGATATGAACAGCTACTTTGAAGAAAACAAGACATGGTAGCCATTGCTGATTTAATATGATCTTGCTTTGAAGTCTAACCATGCTTTTGTTCTTCTATTTCCATTGGCTCTATCATGTTGTATCTTATTGGATTTTAATATATGTGATAGTATAAACAAATTTTTTATGGAAAATGAGATATTATAGTAGCCATTGTACATTTTCTATTATTTGGTTGTAAATGTTGCGTAATATTTTCTTGAATGGTTTTCTACTATTTTGTTATGTTTGATATTATTATATGTGAAGGTATGTTAAACTATTTCCAAGAAAGAAACATTATAGTAGAAACTGTTAATATCTGGTGGCCTTGTTGTGAAGTGCTGTGTTGCTTACATTATTCTGATCTGTTTTGTTCTGTCTTCTTATTTTATTCTCTTTAAAATAAAATAAAATAAAATAAAATAAATATATATGTGTGTGTGTGTCATGACATTTATTACTTATCACTTCTAGATTTCTATGTTCATGATAACAAGCTGTTTCTTCTTTTTTTAGTTAGTTTACTAGAATTAATATTTAATGTCTAGGTAATTTGAATGTAGTAGAGATTGAAAGCATAGAAATAATCATAAAATAATGGAAATCTTAGTTGGAAGGCTATACTCTATGTTCTGATTGTTAGAGAAAAAAGAAAGTTAAAGATTTTAAACTGATTACATGCAAGATGGTCTTTTTATACTCAAAGATTTCAAGGAAAGAGACAATATGGTAACTACTTTTATGTCAGGATTATCTTGTGGTGAAACACTATCTTGTTTAAATGGTTATGTTTTGACCTGTGCTGTTTTGCTGTTATGCCCTCTTTTATCTCAATCTCCATTTTATTATTTATTTTTTTATTTTTATCCTTTTAATTAAGGGAAAAATAAATTAAAAAATCAGGATATATTATAATAACCCACTTTGATTTTCTATTAACTTGATTTGAAGCCCTGTATTGCTCTCATCGTCTTGTTTTGACTGATGTCCCCCTATTCTGTTTTGCTTGAGAGTACCAGGTTCAAAAGTTTAGGCAACAGCTGTGAAGATAGTGGGATTCATTATGACACCCATTCTGGTTGACCATTATCTACTTTTGAAGACCTGTAATGTCTCCAATATTTTGGTTTTGTTGGTTTCATTCTTTACTGTTCTGTTCAATTTCATTATAACTGATGATATAGGCAACTCTATTAGAGATAGCAGGAGGCATTATGGTAACCATTGTTGATCACCTTGTATTATATTTTTACATTATCTATTATGTCCACCCTTTTGATTTGACCTACTCTGTTCTGTTATGTCACATTTGGTTTTACTCTCTTCCAAAAAAGTAATAAGAACTGTGTGAGTAATAAAACCCAAAATGTGTAACAGTCATTGTACAAAAGAAAGGAAAAGAAAATGCTCTAAACGATATAACTGCATGTATATTTAAGTGTATAAGATAAACAACGATATTACCGAGTTTTGTTGGATCATTGAACAGAACTGTTTGCAGTCTCACTGTTTGAATGTCCACTTTATTTGCTTTAATTTTGTAACGAACAAATATTTCTAAGATGTAACCCATTAACTAGTGATTTCCTACTGTTTATTTTTTTCTGAAATTCTGTATAACTTGTACCCTTTTTGTTTTTTTTTTCTTTTTCTCCCTAAAAATAATCTTAAAAAATTAAAAAAAAAAGAAAGAAAGAAACTTGAGAAATTTGGATATAAGCCTCCATCTGTTCTACACAACTCCTCTATCTGGTATGGAGAAGTACTCTCATGCTAGACACAAAAGAGAAAATAGAAAGGTGTTTATGTAACATGTATCATTAGTTTGGGATATAATAAGATATATTGATGTGGGGTATAATAGTGTGATAGAACACTTGCTTAAAATCAGTTTGTTAAATCATTAAATCTCAGGATTTTTTAGTGTATTTCCTTGGAAAACAGGCTATATAAATGTATGCATACACATTTGCAATCTACTATATTGTTATTATTGTATGTTTTCATTTTGTATTATGATATTCAAACTTAAATAAAATATTAAAATATGTATTTTGGTTAGTGTTTATCATAAAATACCCACCAAAATAATACATTTAAAAGTTCAGAAGACTGGGGCTATGTCTCACTGACCTACAGTGCCTGCCTGGCAAGCATGAGATCACGAGTTCCATTTCTAGTACCACAGAAAAAAGTCTAAAACTAAAGAAGATAAAGACATGATGAAAAAAGTACACGCAGATGAATATATGTTTAACTGTTAATGTTCTGAACTGAAGAAAGCATAATACAAACACTAGGATGAAATAAGCTGTGATTTGTAGAACAAAGTCAGGAAAATAATGTAATAAAATGGTAAAAGTAGGAGTAAGTTTCATAGTATGTAAGTTCCCAAGTTATAGGAAAACAATCATTGTGATGCAAAGTTTTCCGTTGTCTTCATCTCTGACCAGAACTCGTGACCACTTTTCATTAGATGAACTGTGCTAAGCAGGTGCCCTGCTGGTTGATGTTTAAGAACTACTTCACCATGGAGTGGACCAAAAGCTTCCTAACTTTGTAACATTTCCTTATTTTGTGATGTAAATTTCCTACTAAGGCCAATTTTAATGTTCCAATTTTATGTTACTATATTGGAGGAGAGAAGGAATGACTCCAATTTGTTCTGTGACCCTCTGACAGATAGCTCCTGCACCTTATTAGGTATGATGTATAGAAGCCACATTTCTCTGAAAATCAGACCAAGTCTTATATTGAGTTTTGTGCTAGCAATCACAGTGGAGCTTATTTTCAGGGGCTCTTTTGTTTTCATGTAAAACAATGTACATTCATGTACAAAAAGCTATATTTATTCAAGTAGCAGTCATGTTGTCTTCAGGAATATCATCATAATTCTCCAAATCCCGAATTCCAACCTGAATTTCCTGTGTCTCCATTTCTTGTAGAACCACTGGCCCCCCTCTGTCCTGTCCAGCAATAGGGCTCCCCTGAAAGGAGTACTTCTTGTCTCTGTAACCTGCTTACAGTGCATTGGCGACACAGCCGTCACTGATTATATCCCAAGAATTCTTCCCTGAAATCCCACCCACTTGCTGGCTTTGCTAAGTTTCCATTCAGTCAAATGTTACTTAAAGACAAATGAGATGGGAGTGAAACAAAAAGTGATGATAGTTGAGATGAGGGTTCCCACAAAAGGGATGAAACATTACAGGCACCAGAACTCAGAAAATCTTTTTTTAAAAGGTTTGTGTGATATTGTTTTAAAATATCACACAAGGGCATTAGGCACATCCACTAAAATACACAGCAGACTGACTCATGGAGATGCAGATGAGATACAGCCACAAGTCTGGGCTTCATCAAGTGCACACGGTATCCATGTGATCTCTCTTGCACCAATTGTCCACTTGGCAAAATGGCTTGGGATTATCTGTTTACCTAGGCATCTATGTCTCATCTAAAGGAACCCACTTGGGTATTTACAGATACTTAATTAAACTCATCATTTATTTTAACTATTAATGTCAATGATATTTATTTGTATTTAGTTATATGTAAATATTATTTTAAAATTCAATACATCCATCGTGTGTTGCAATAGATGTATTAAAAGATCTGTCTGGCCCATGATATAACTGTAGCTTACTTTGCAGGAAGAGCTTACACTACAAGCAGCCTGAAAAATCATGCTAAGTTTGATTTTGTGGTTAGATTTTACTTTCAAGAAACATAGTAGGTGCTAAGTGAGCAATGCAGGCCAGTCTATAATTTCAGAATTCTAGGGAGGATGAAGCAGAAAGAGCTCAAGTCACAACTCTACTAGGCAACTTAAAAAATTAGTGACTGACTCAAAATAAAAACAATAAAAGACTTGGAGCATGGATCAGTGTGAAGGCCCTGGGTTCAAATCCCCTTCAGAGGAAGCACTCAGGGGATTAAATCAGTGAATGCTGACCTTTCAGAAAATACTGTGCAACAGAAATGGTTGGTTCCAGCAATACATCTCTGAATAAAGAGCCAGAGATAAAGTGTGGCCTTGAGATTGTTGAAATCTGAGAAATGGATCTGGATAAGAATGAAACACTATAAATTGAGATGCAACATTAATAAAGATTATCACCAAATCCTGTATGTTTGAACAAAGATTTTAAAACATAGAATCCACATGGTAAAGATTAGAGAAACTATGTATATTTTGCTAAATTTATAACTTTCATGCAATGAAATATTTTCATGGTTCAAATTTTTAATGTATTGTCATTTTTAATGCAGGTTAAGCCTACTGTTAAGTAGACAGTTATGAAATATGCTCAGTTTCATTCTCTAGATACAGATTTAAAGGTTGCATTTTGAGCAAGTTAAAATGACTCAATTATTTTACCAAAATAAAAATAATGTGTACCTTATTTTTCTACTTTTTAGTTTTTATTTATTATTTCTCAGTTAAATTTGGGTGTGAACTCTCAACATACTTATGGATATATTTCATACTTTTTACTTATGTTTGAATTAGTATATGTTTGCAAAACCTAAAAAATACAATAGTTATTGTGGGAGTTGTTGCATACACTTACTGTATCTTAAGCCTCTCTTGCTTGGTGCCTGTCATCTTCCCTATCAATATATTCCCTTCTCATGTGCCAAAACAACAAAACAAGCAAGCAAGCAAACAAACAAAAAACACAGAAGCTGTAATGGTTGATATACTGTACCAATTTGAGAAGTTTAACTGTGTGACTCAGCAGGGGGCCAGGGTCTTCACTTTGTAAACATCCTCATCCTGTGTAAGAGGAGGGCTGGAGATGGCGTGAGTGCTACACCTGCCCTTTGGGAGGGGACAGCTAGCATGCTTACTGTATAAGGGAGGAGAAGAGGATTGTTTCCTCCTTTTTCCTCTTCTTGTTTTTGCTGTCTTTTGCCACCTTAAGCTCTTGTCCCTGTGCCATGCCACCCTGCCTTGGAGTCTGTTCATTATGGACTGAAACCTCCACAAACTGTGCACTAACATAACTCCTCCCTCCTTCATTTTGGGCATAGCTTATTTTGTCTCAACAATGAGAGAAAAGTAAGCAAGACAGAAGATTTATTTTATCTGTGTCTTCCTGAAATTCATGAGAAATGATGCATCTTAAAAGTAAGAGTTCTAGAGTTCCAGAACTTTTTGATCACCATATGAACAATAGAATGTATATCATTTAATATAAATGTCTTCTATGTTAGTATAGCCAACTTACAAATAGTAAATGGACTATTGAGTAAAATTCTGTTTTGTATTGAGTAAAATTCAATTAAATCATACATATTTTCAAATAAATCTGGATGCAATGGCCTTAATAAAATATAATTAATTAAATAGGGTCACCTATTTTTTAGATATTGGGATATAAAAATTTATTTCTTTAAATTTATGTTACTTATATGTTCTAATTGAATTATTCTTTTTATTGTGTGGGTGTGTATACAAACATATATGTACATATCAGTAAAGTAAAAGAATCAACATGTATATCACTGTTTCCTATTCCTACATTGAACCACTGTCAATATCTTATTAAGAAATAACTTATGTGACAACATGAAAAATATACGAGGTGTTCTTGCAATGTCTATGCAAGAGCAAAAATGCTTAGTGATACTCACTTTGTATATAATGGATCAATAATTATACTCCTGAATTTGAATCTGTAGATACACTTGAAAAAGAAAATGTTCATATTTATTTATTTATTTAATATGCCTTATTTTCAGGCATTTATACTATCTTGAAACATTACCATTTGAATCAAAATTTTGTATTCATGTATTCAGTGTCAAGGTGCAATATTTTGGAAGAGTAGTGAAACTCCACTAAGTCAGTTTGTCTTATCCAAAGGTGAATTTTATGCAACTGTACAGACAGTGTTAATACACTGGAAGTGCTGCGCTGTAGCCTGTAGCTATGTTTTTAAAGTACACGTCTGGCACGTTTCTTCTCTGAAGAAAGGATATTAGAACATCCTATGTTTGTGGAGATACAGTTAAGTGCAACATTAAACCTCTGCCCTTGGGCTGATGATTTAGCTTAGCGGCAGAAGTGCCTACCTGGCAAGCACAGGGTTGTGAGTTTGATCCCGGGTATCAAACAAATAAACAAAAAACTTCTGCCTCCGTTTCTTATGCTTCCAGTGCTGAGGGTGGGACACGCTATTCCTGTACTTTAATGCCCTCAGGACCTTTTTTGTTTTGTTACATGTTTTTTTCATACATTCTTTCTGGGCCCTCTGGTTGGCAGTCAGCAACAGGAAAATAATGGATATAAATATCATCAAATAAAAAGGAAAATACTGCAAATATAATAAATATATCTGCTTATGTGCTTTAAATTGCCAGATTTAAATGTTTTTATTTTTAATTTACTGTGAGATGATCTTGAAAGTGCACTTAACTTTATTAAAATTAGAGTGATACAAATGACTTAGCTTAAAGTGTAAAAAAGAGAAAGACAAACTAAAAACCAAAATAAAATTATATTTTATTGCTTTAGACAGAGAGTAAAATAGGGAACCAAGGATGGAGGCATATGTCAGCAACCCCAGCACTTAGGAGCCTGAGGCAAGAAGATTGTTGTGAGTTTGGGGCCAGTCTGCGCTACATTTTAAAAAAAAAATGAATATATTGCCACACATTCACAGAAGTTCATAGCAACACAAACTGAAGAGTTTTCTTTAAACATACTTTAAACATGAATAAAAGCCCTGAAAGTCGCTGTATTTATTTACGGAAATCTATTACAAACACACAATCATATAGTTTCTGAACTTTTTTTTTTTTTTTTTTTTTTTTTTTTTTGGTATTGCAGGTGAAACTCACGACCTCGCACTTGCCAGGCAGGCGCTTATGCCGCTGAGCTAAAACCCCTGCCCTTTCTGAATCTTTCGAACGAGAGCGAAAACTTTAATACAAAATGGCTTTTGTAAAATTAGGAAAATATTTCTAGTAATGTATAAATATAATTGTGCACATGACAAACAATTTTTTAGCTGTGCAATCTAGTTCAATATTTAAAATCAATCAGTTACTTCCAAGATATTAAATGACTAAAGAAAAAAACTACTGACTCCATCAACTGATGCATTATGAACATGTGATATAATCCCAGTACTACCCATTAAGGAAACTCTCAGTTATTTAGGGACAAAGGAGAATTTCTCAAAATGACGACTAGAGTTGTATTTAACAATGAAAAGCTAAGTGCTTTTATATGAAATTAAACATAAAGCATGGATATCTACAGTCACTATTCTCATTAGAGTTAATAGTAAATTTCTGCAGACACAGAAATATATAGATAGGTAGATAGATAGATAGATAGATAGATAGATAGATAGGACAAAAGTATTGGAAAGTAAGCAATAAAATGTATTTATATATTTACTATCTCCATAGAATATAGATATTATTATCTCCATAGAAAATTTTAAGGAATCTGTAGAAAACTTTTAGTGCTGATAAGTTCACCAAGTGCAGAATAAGATCAACTTACTTAAAAATTATTCAGATATTCATATGCTAATAAAGTAACAAGGGTCTGTAAACTGTAAAAAACAGCTGGGAGGCTGAGGCAGGAGAATTGCAAGACTTAGTCAAGCCTGAGCAATTTAGAGATTTTTGTGAGAGCATATCTTGAAATAAAACTTAGTAAAGGAAGATGGATGCTGTAGCTTAGGGTAAAGTTCCTGAGTTCAATCCTCATACTAGAAAAGAAAATGAAAAGAAGAAGAAGAAGAGGAGGAGGTGGAAGAGGAGAAGGAAAAAGATGATGAGGACGAGAAGGGTGAGGGGGAATGAGAAAGAGAAAAAGAAAAAAGGAATTCACAATCTTGGTATATGCTTATATTCTGTTATATTGATATCTGTTTTCCATAAATAACAATCACATTCATCATAAGAAATTTGTACCTGTACATCATATATCTTAATTCTTTTTTCCTTATTTCCCTCCTCTCCCTTCACCCTTCTTTCTGTCTCCATTTACAAAAGTTCCATTTTCATTTTTTCCTCCCATTCTCATTTTAAAACTTCCTTTGTCAATTACTTTTCTCATGCTTTCTTTTTCCCCTTCCCATTTGAATAAGTTCATCATACCTCCCAATCTATCATCTATTTTGCTCCTTATTTGCATGTTAGGCTTCTCATATAAGAGGCAATATTTATACTCGTGGATCAGATTTGTTTCACTTAAAATTATGACCTCCAAAACTGTTAAGCAGATTTAATGAAATGCCATTCAAAATATCAATAGCATTCTTCACAGAACTAGATGAAACAATCCTAACAATCTTAAATAACTAGAAGAGCTGTAGAATAGCAAAACCAATTTTGAGTGACAAAAGCAAGACAGTTGGCATCACAATCTCTGAGCTGAAACTACACAGCAAAGTTACAGTGTTAAAAACAGCATGGAGGCCTGGGGATATAGCTCAGTGGTATCAGCACCTGCTTGGTAATGGTTAGGGTGTGAGTTCGATCCCCAGTACCAAAAAAATATAAAGACAAAAAAAAAAAGTGCTGTATTTGCAAACAAAAAATAAACAGAAAACTCAGAGTTGAAGATTAATGGAACAAAAGATGTAGAAACAACTCCAAGCACATTCAGTTATCTTACCTTTGACAAAAGAGCCAAACACTTTTTTTGGAGGAAACATACCTCTTTAATAAATGGTGTTGGAAAGATGGTTTTCACATGCTAAATACTAAACTTAGACACATGTCTTTCACCATGTACTAAACTAACATAAAGATGAATCAAAATTCTAAATATTGGGGGCTGGGGATTTAGCTCAGCGGCGTGAGCTCTTGCCTTGCAAGCAGGCAGCCCGTGGGTTCAATCCCTGGTACCGATAAAAAGGAAAAAGACAAAAAAAAAAAAAAGAATGTAAACTTCTAAATATTAAAACAGAATCTATCTACCAGAAGATAAAAAAGAAAATACTCTTGAAGACAGAGTCATAGGAAAAGTTTTGTGAACAAAACCCCATTTACACAGGGGATATTACAAAGAATCAACAAATGCATTTGCATAAAATTAAAAGTTTCTGCAAAGCAAAAGAACCACTAACAGAGACCCCCCACAGAATAGAAACAAACTTTTGTCAACTACTCCTTAGAAGGAGGATTAAAATTAAAATATATAAAGAACTGAAAAAACTTATAGACTCAAAATTTTAAAAAAAGACCGAAACAAAAACCAGGCATCTGAAATGTGTTTTCTGAATCTTGTATAGTAAAAAAGAAAGAAACAAAGAATAACATACATAAATCAAGCAACATATAGTGTTCTTAAATTGGAAGGCATACTCTAATACAGACATTATTTCATCTTAGATTGACCCATTGGATTATTTCAATTCATCAAAATTCCAAGTCATTCTGTACAATTAGACAACTTGATTCTAAGATTTATATTTAAAAGTAAAGAATCTAAAATAACTAAAACCATTTTAGCAAAGAAAAAAGTGAGATAAATCAGTACATAAAATATGGCTTAAAATGCAATAATGGATGTCATGTATTAATAGTAAATGAATAGGTAGATAGATCCATGAAACAGAATAGAGTACACACATTCAGCCTTACAGAGATGTGCTCAAGTGACTTGTCACAAAGATGCTTTTTTAATTAGTTTTGTCTTGCTGGGAGAAAAGACCTGACACTGACAAGTTTGTAGAGGTTTCAGTCCACGGTCAGCTGCCTGCAATACAAAGTTGCATGATGTAGCAGGATAGCAGGCAGGAACCAGAGAGGGTCATCAATGGAGGAGGAGGGATATATATATATATATCCTTCCAAACCACATCCCACTGAAGCATCTTCCCACCAGGCTTCACTTCTCAACATCACACCCAGCTACAAACCCATTAGTAGACTAACCCAGTGCCACGCACGCATGATACAGTATTACACATCCAAAAACATCTACCAATGGGTGCATGAGGCTTTGAGGAGACATTGAACTGTAAACCATAACAAGTGCAGAAAACAATTCAAGAGAGAAAAGATGGCCTTTTCAACAGCAAATGCTGGACAAATTGAATATTCAAAACAAAAGAGAAAATAAACCTAAATGACATGCATTGTATATAAGTTTACTTAAAATGAATCATGATAGAAACATGCAGTGAAAAACTACAAATTTTAGAAAAAAAGAAGAAAGCAAAAGTACAATTCATAAAAGGATAGATGTGACATCATCAAAGTTAGATTCTGCTTGTGATACACGGGCTCTGATGAGAAGACGAAAAGAAAAACCAAACAATATAAGCAAGACTGGTGAACAATCCACATATTTAAGAATGGACTGATGCTCAGAAAACATAAAGGATCCTAAAAAGAGAATCTACTTCGGAAAAGGACAGAAGTCATGAGCAAGCATCTCAGTGAAGTGAATGTACAGATGTTCCATAAAATAACAATATCATAACTACAGGAAAATACAAATGAAATCACAATTGGGTACTGCATGACTATGAAAATGGCTAAAATCATGTTTGAAATGATCAAAGTAAATGATTTAAAGAATTCAGAGGAACTTGATCATTCATAATGCTTGGTGGGATGGTAACAGTCTATCTTATCTAAATAAAATAATATGAAATACTATACTATTCAGCAGTTATGCCCTTGAGCAGCAATCTCAGAGAAATGAAAATGTTTATTCCTAAAAGCAAAACAGGTTCCCAAGTGGTGTGGAAAACATTATTCATAAGAGTTGAATCAACACAGATATTCTTTATCAGAGTAATGAGAAAGATACCATGTTCATATTAGCAATAATGAGGCTACAATAATAGATTACAACACAAGCAATGCCTTGAAAATAACTCAAAGAGAATTACGTTAAGTAATAAGGTCATTTCCAACACATTGCACACTGTATTCTTCTACTTATGTAACATTCTGGAAATGACAAAACTGTAGTGGTGGAAAGATTAATGATTGCCAGAGTAGCACACCAGGAGGTAACAGAGGCCACTCATGGTGATTTGGTTATGAAGAACAGAATAAAATGTCCTTTGGAATGGAATGATTCTGTATGATACTTGCACATATGATAAAAATGAAACTATTAAATGAACTCAGACAAATAATCATAATTGAAATTGTAAGATTTGACCTAGGGTAGGGCATTATACTATTATAAATTTCTTGATTTGCTAGTGTCCTACACATTTGTCAGTCTCTATTATCAGAAAAACAGGGCACATGGGACTTCTCTGTGTTACTTGTTATTACTGATAGCAAGCCTATCATTATCTCAAAATAAGAGTTTGCCTAAAAATAGGGAACATAGCATTTTGAGAATCTAGTTTTATAATCTCATAGAAAATAAGGACTATTTAATTTCAAATTTTATACAAACACAAAAGGTAGAAAATTAGTCAAAAGAACAATAACTTAGTCAGTCAAATTCCAAAATCTAATATCCAAAGGCCTTAAGATCTAAAGGTATTAGAAGCAAAATAAGGAATGAATAATGCATATGTTATTTTGAGGAAAAATTCCATGGAAAGAGTATCTAGTGTTGGGGTTATAGTTTACATAAAAGGTGCTTTTCAGTGTTATCCAGATTTTCAGTAGAAAGATATTCTGCCTTCTATTTGTGTATCTTCATGATATTAATTCTGCTGTCATCAAATGCCAAAGGCTGTGAGAGGGCCAGTTAACATTTCAGCTGTTTGAGTTCAAAAAGTTGAACAAGACCATGTTTTCATGACTGTTCAAGGAAGTTAAGTGACAATGCTCAGATATAAATACATCAAAAGATGTTCAGTTCTGAAATAGAGGTAAACTATATTACTATAAGTCAAAAATGGTATATGTCAGGTAAACTTTTGGAGGCACATAACTCAACTTTAGAAAACTTATTAATTTTATGCTTTGAATAAAACCATAAGTTTCTACAGAAGCTCTTCTTCCATTTAGACGAGGTCTATTTATGGCAACCTGCTGAGAGTTAGTCTTTCTGCAGAGAAACACCATTAAAGGCTATGTATAATTTAGTTATTACCATTTGTAAGTTAAAATATATTACAGGTCTGGGGGTAATAGTTCACACCTGTAATCCCAGTGCTTGGGAGGCTGAGGCAGGCTGATTATTGAGAGATTCAATTTGGGTTATAAAGTAAGTTCTAGGTCAACCTAAACTGTAGGGCAAAACCTTGTCTCAAAAGAAAAATAAGACTAAAAATATATAGTACACAAATACTTTCACATATTATCACCTCCTCTTAGTTACTTTTCTCATTGCTGAGACAAAAAACCAGACACCCCACTTCCGGGAGAACATGGCGGACAGATAACAGCAACTACCGGAGGCTCTCTGAAAAACTAGGCTCAGAAGCCAGGTATGGTGCGGACTAAAGAGACATAAGCAGGTGGAGTTATGCTCTGCTGACTCAGGAACGAACTCGGCTGAGAGAAACCAACTTGGAATGCAGTCCTGGTGCTAAAACAGGAACAGAAAAGCCTCGCTGCGGAGGCTGGACCCCGCGCCATTGGAAGCCGCGATTTGGGTTACCCGCGATTTGGGTTACCCGCCGCGCGGTGGCTGACTGCCTCTGCATCGGCTCGGCAAGGAGAGAGACGCGCGGAAACTCTGAGAATGGGAGTCTGTGAATAGAGTCAAAAACAGGACGGGCAGGGAGGCATGTACTGACTTGTGGCGAGGTGAGTGAGAGAAACTGACACTCCACCACAGTTTGACTCCAGCGGACTTTCTGGGCCCGGGCAGTCCTACAGGAGCCCCTCTCGGGCGGGATTGGTGAAAAGTGCCTGGCCTGAGTGACACTGCCGGCGGACCCCGTAGGCTGGCCCAACCCAGATCCCAGAGCCTGACGGAGGCCGGGAGGGGCGGGCCCCGCGTAGGCTGCCTGGTGCGCAGCGGTGAGTGGGAACACCTAACTGGCGCAATTCGATCAGGCTGTGGCTGACAGGGAGAGAAGCTGGGCCTCTCATATAAGCTTGCATATATAAGGAACAGAGAATATGGGAAGAGGCAGCAACAAGAAAGGCTCCTCGGCCCCCAATTCTGAGAAACAGGCAATAGCGGACACCGCACCAATAGACATAAAGCGCCATATAGAGAGCCTCATAGACCAATTCAGGAATGAAGTTATCAATGACCTGAAGCTAGAAGTATGCAAAATAGTTAGAGAAATGCTAAGCACCACCCAAGAAAAAACAGATGGTGGAATGGAAGAACAGAAAAAGAGGGGAGAATTGTTTAATGGAGAAAACAGGGAAAGCATAGAATACGTGAAGCAGGTTCAAAGGGACTATCAAGAAACTAAGAAGTCTATCGAAGACTGGCATAACAGCTTGAAAGAAACTAAGGACAGACTATCTGAACTGGAGGGCAGAATTGTAATATGGGAGAATGAAATGAAAAACTTCTTAAAAATAACAAAGAAACAAACAGCAATAATACAAAGACAAGAAGATGATAAGAGGATCCATAACTTAAGGATTAAGAACATAAAAGAAGAAGTAGGGACACAAACAAATGAACTACAAAAGCTACTCACAGAAATAATCCAGGAGAATTTTCCTAATTTAGCAAAAGGTAAAGATACTCAGATGTATGAGGCATACAGGACCCCAGCTACCTACAACCCAAACAGAGCAACACCCAGGCATATAATAATAAAAATTCCAGAAATTCAATACAAGAACAGAATATTAAAAGCTGTCAGAGACAAGAAACAGACCAGTTACAAGGGAGCACCCATCAGAATTACAGCAGATTTCTCTGCACAAACCATCAAATCACGAAGAGCGTGGGGGGAAATAATTCAAGCTTTGAAAGATAATAATCTCCAGCCAAGATTGAGATATCCTGCACAACTGTCCCTGGAAATTGATGGAAAAACAAGGTGCTTCCAGGATAAAGAGGAACTGGGGGAATTTGCAACCACTAATTCAACTCTACAGAGAGTATTGCAGGATATTCTAAAAAAAGAAAAATACAAAGAATCCAGAAATAGTGGAGGACACAACGAATGGAGCAGAGAACAAAATGAAGAAGACAAACTGACAGCTACTGACAGAATGAGAGCTCAACAGAAATGAGGCAGAGAAGATTGGATGATAGGAACAGCTATTTTGGAGAAAATGACATCTTCATAGGTAATACTGATTTAGTATCATCTTGTTTTGAAGTCTCATCTAGCTTTTGTCCTTCTGTCTCCAATGGTCTAAATAGGTTGTATCTTATTGGATTTTATTATGTACGATAGTATAAGCAAAAACCTTTTAAAGACAAGGAGATTATACAGAAACCATTGTTCGTTTTCTGTTAGTTGATTCTAAATATTCTGTAATGCTGTCATTCTCTTAAATGGTTTTACATTGTTTTGATATACTTAATGCTACAGTATACGAAGTTGTACTCAAGGATTTCAAGGAAAGAGACAATATGGTAACTACTTTTAGGTCAGGATTATCTGGTGGTGAAACACTATTCTGCTGAAATGGTTATGTTTTGATCTGTGCTGTTTCGTTGTTATGCCCTCTTTTATCTCAATCTCCACTCCATTATTTACTTCTTTATTTTTATCCTTTTAATTAAAGGAAAAAAATAGCAGGATATATTATAGTAACCCACTTTGGCTTTCCATTACCTCAATTTAAAGCCCTGTATTACTCTCACCATCTGGTTTTTAACTGATGCTCCCCTATTCTGTTTTGCTGGATAGTATCAGGTTCGAAAATTTAGGCATCAGCTGTGAAGATAATGAGATTCACTATAACGCCCATTCTCATTGACTTTTATCTACTTTTGAAGACCTACAATGTGTCCAATGTTTTGGTTTTGTTGGTTTTATTCTTTACTGTTTTGTTCAATTGTATTATAACTAACGATATAGGCAATTCTATTAGAGATAGCGGGAGGCATTATGGTAACCATTGTTGATCACCTTGTATTATGTTTTCACATTATCTATTATGTCCACCCTTTAGACTTGACTGATTCTGTTCTGTTATGTCACATTTGGTTTTACTCTCTTCCAAAAAAGTAATAAGAACCGTGGGAGCAATGAAACCCAAAATGTGTAATAGTCATTGTACAAAAGAGAGGAAAAGAAAGTGCTCTAAACTATATAACTGCATGTATATTTAAGTGTATAAGATAGAAAATGATATCACAGAGTTTTATTGGATCATTGAACAGAACTGTTTGCAGTATCATTGATGGAATGTCCACTTTACAAGCTTTAATTTTGTGACTTGAACAATTATTTCTAAGATGACAATATGTAATCCATTAACTAGTGATTTCCTACTGTTCATTTTTTTTTCTGCAAATCTGTATAACTTGTACCCTTTCTCTGCTTTTTTTTCTTTTCTCTTTAAATAAAATTTTTTTAAAAATTGAGATATAAAAAAAAAAAAACCAGACACCCACGGTTAAGGAGGTTAGGTTTAAGTAGCTCACAGTTGGTAGAGGTTTCAGTCATAATCAGATGGCTCCAAGGCAGGGTGGTACATGGGAGGAGGGCAACACTTCACGGCTGCAGAAGACGGCAAAAGGGAGGGAGAGACAAACGTCTTTCTGTCCCTTACATCATGTAGGTTACCTGCACTAAAGTGGGTGAGCACTCATACCCTTAATCCCAGCATTGGGTCATGAATTAGTCACAAACTCTAGATTCAGCCTCCTCTGAAAAGCCTACCTTCCATGACCACGTGAGGCTTTGAGGAGACATCTAGACACAAACCGTAATGCCCCTTTAATCAATCCTTCATGAGAAAGGTTAAATTTAAATATACTTTGCAATAAATTTATATAAATGCTATTAATTATTTGTAGGGAATTTTTCATAAAGTGGATTTACAATTAAACTACTTTCAAAATCCAGTGTTCCAGGTTATTTGTGGAGTATACACAATAACATGTTAGATTAGCCATTGGCAAGGACTGATATACTTTCCTTTTCTGACATCTAGAAATAAACATTAATCATTGCTCAAATTAATGTAAAGTGCTAAGCTCTTTTCTAAATAATGGAAACACAGGCCAAAAAATCATACTCCTTCCCTTCTGCTACTTACAATTTAGAGAGGAGACAGACGTGTAAATATATTTTAGAAATGAACTTAGGATACTTCGTCTTAAATGTTAATTTCTGATATTCTCTTATTTGGAAAGGTTTGACAGACAAAATACACGACATTTAGTTTCCTTTGAAGTTCAGATAAATAATAAACGTTTTAGTATAATTTGACTACAAATATTTTATTTTGGGATTGTATAACATTAAATCTATTTCTACTGAAAATCAGTCACATTTTCTTCTTGAGATTTAAAGGCAGCGGGCTGTCTTTTATCTTTGTTTTCTGAATCTGGCGTCTCTCTCACACTCTTTTTCTCTGTAGCGCTGTAACTTTTTAAATATTATGCTGTAAATTTCTTTTTTAGTTGTTTTACTTTTCCCACAAGTAAGATCCCAGAAGGTAGCAATTGTTTGTTTGACTCAAAAGAAAGTGCTCAGTCCTAGAGGTAGAGCAAATTTATAAGACAGAGGGACCATCTACCAGGCCACAGGGCACCCAGCTTTAAGAGAGGCTCAGTGGGCACCACAGAAATAGAAATATAAGAAAGCATACTTACAAATGACACTAAAAGTCAAACAGGGAAGATAGATTAGGGAAGTTTTTAAGGTTAATCTTACATAAAGTAATCAGCCTTCACAAAGAAATATTTTGCAGCATTACTGTTGATAATCAAAGATGATTCAGAACTTGAAGGATGACAAATCTCACATTTAATGAAGTAACTCTTACCATCCGGCAAAAAAATCATATTTCTGATTGAGTTTTTTTCCAAAGTTCTCACATTTTCTATGATAACTTAACTTTAGTTCTCTAGATTTTGGTCAACTTTCCACTTTTCAGTGATATGTATGCTGCATAAGTGATTATACCTTGTAAGTAGAAATAGAATTCTGGTAGGTGATACAGGTTCAGGCTAAATTCTGATAAAATAAACACCTGGAGTCAGGTCATGAATGATGAGAGTAGATGGGAAATATAAGAAGTGACCTAAAATTGAATTTGATTCAATTTCTAAAACTACAAGCCTGGAGCATAATTTTGGAAATATACTAACTTTAATGGTTGTTATTAATATGGTAAACCACATTCAAATGTATCTCAAATAGTTGATCCAATTTTCTTGGGCTATAATACTTTTTTAATAAAAACAATAAATATTAACTTTGAAATGTACTTTGAATGGTTGAATTTCAAGCTTACTTAAAAATAACTTTCAGAATCATAACATTCTATGATTCTTTTTAAAATAAAGTACAACTTCACTTTTACTTTAGTAATATTTATTGGCATATATTTATTTTATAGTATTGAATAGAGATTTCTTTCATTTGTTTGGAAAGGAAGATAATATATTCTATTTTTTTATTTTGTATACGTGCTGCCTGAAATTAGTGCTAGGCTACTTGGCACTATAAATTTAATTAATAGTTACATTATTATCTCTACTCAAAGTTTGTTTAATAATGTAGAGATTTTTAAGAAAATGTTTCTGCTTATTTCATTCAATTTTATTATAATTTACTGATTGCTCAGGTCTCCTGGCATGGACTAAATGCCGTTGTCCTAAATGCAGCTGCGGAATCCCAGCTCCCATTGCAGTTACCGCTGGGAGAAAGGGTCTCACACCTGAAGGAGATATATTTAGATGAATTAATTCACAGGAGTGCTGCCCTCACCATGGGATCACTCCTTGAAGGACTAGAAAGAAACTGCAGCCCACTCCCTCTCCTGTGAGGAGGTATTTCTGTAGACCAGTAAGGGAACACTCCTAGAGAGCCAAGCACAAGGCCGCCTTGATCTGAGACCTCTGGCTGAGGACTCTGAGAGGGACAGGATGATTATGAAGCCACCAAGTGCATGATTTTGTTCCACCAGCCCAAACTCATATATCTGGTTGTTGCTTCAGAGACACACATGAGTTTTTGCAAACTGAGTTCTTTTATGGTTGTGTCTCTGTTTAAGTTTTTAGTCTCTTTGGTTCAACTTATTAGAACATATTCATTTCATTAGAATATATCACAAAATAATCTTTTTCATTTTAGCAGCTTTACGTGAGTGTTGAAATTTCAATTTTTATTATTGATTTTTACATACCTATTTACAGTTACAAATTAGACCTTATTATTTATAACTCAAAAATTCTTTCTCTTAGCTTATTGTGCACATTCTAGTATCAGTGTTAATTCTTTTTTCTAACGTTCTGTGGTATGTTAATTGGCAATGTTTTGTTTGATAATTAAAATGTTAAAACTCAGGGATTTTCTTTGGTAACTGTTTTGATTTACTTTCTATGTTTCCCACTTGATTTCTTTCACAATTGTTTTTCTACATTTGTAGAATAGAAATTTGGTTTAGTTTGTCTTGAAACTTAGTCAATGAATTTGTTTATTCTCCGGAGGCTGTGGCCATGGGGATACAGCTCAGTGGCACAGTGCCCACCTGGCAAGTGCAAGGTCCTGAGTTCGATTTCCAGTATCCAAAAAAATATATTTTTAGTTCTGAAAGTTAATTTGAATTTAATTGTCATGTAGCACAAAATGATCACTGAGTCTTGCACTTTGCCAGATGAAGCAGACATTGCACCTGTGCTGCAGGCTTACGGGCTGAGATGACAGGCAGCCTCCGTGGAGTCAGTAAAACTCGACGGTTCTGAATTCTGGCAGAGAGATGAAAAGCTTCCAAACACTTTTATTAACTGTTATTGGGAGCTTAAACCAGAATCCTTTAAATTTAAAATAGAGTAGAAAATAACAAGTACCTAATTTAAAACTTTCACACTGTAATGAGGATGTTGTTCGAATATATTTTGAGAAAATAAAACCAAGTTTGGCTTATTGAAAGAAATAAAGTCCATCAAACATAATGAAAACATAACTGAAAAGGCCAGTCCTAAATACTTTGGTGACTTACTAGAGTAAGCACATGGAACTATCATTTATAAATGACTTTATATTTCCCTGTGTCAAACTGTGGGTCTCTTGAGTTGCTTCATCCCAAATTTGAAGAGGGAGAAGGTTACATACTCTCATTCCAAACATTCCCCAGTCATGGAACATGCTTCATCCATTCACGTGTTTTTTAGCCTTTTATTATGGCCAAAGTAGGGTAAAGGAGAACTAAACTGATGGCTGAAGCTCTCAAAACTGTCGCATCCACCAGTGTTTTAAACTCATAACCTCGTCTCCTGTGGGTGCAACAGAGTCCTCACTCAATAATTAGTTATATATGTATATAGTCACATGTAGTTCAATATAGTTTACTACATTTTTAATCTTCTGTTTATAAAGACATATTGTAAATATCTTACATGCAATAAACAATCAATATTAAATTCAAGTCATGAATTTTGGAAGTGATATTAGTAAATTCACTAAAATCATGTGTAAGAAAAGGAATATACACATATGTACATACACATGCATACACACATATTTTATATATATATAACTTGTTACAGGTATGGATTGAACTCAAATCTTTCACATTGAGATGCCCCACAAACCCATTCTTTTTATTCTGAGTTAGAGTCTCAGTTTGCTCAGTTGTAAGTTACCTGGTTGGGCTCAAATGTATAATTTTCCTGCCACAGCCTCCCAGAAGGCTGAGGTTATAAGCATTACTAACTGACTTCACAAAAAGCTGTTTAAAATATTTATGAATAGTACTCAAAAATTAAAAGTTGTTCAAAACTCAATGAATGCCACATTATTAGTGCGTTATTGGTATAACTTATCATCTCTGCATTAACTCAGTTGCTGAGGTAGTACGCTTTGAAAGTTGCATTAACCCTGAAAGGAAAAGTTGAATTTTTCCTTCGCAAACATCACTTACGTTTGTATACAAAGTTATTCTGCTTTGTTTATAAGGCAAAATAATTATTTGGTGGAGTCATAAACTGTGATAAAGCCAAATTACTAAGAAAACTGAAGAGAATATTATAAAAATCTCACTAATCAGAACTAATATAAGACATATGATTGGATAATCAAAGTGTTGGTTAGAAAATGGATCAGAAAATCACGGAGAGCTGGACATGGAGGTACATGCCTATAATCACAGCATAATCTCTACACTCTGAAAATTGAGACAGGACGATTACTATGACTTCAAAGCCATCCTAGCATACCTACTATGTTCACGGCCAACCTGGAATACATAGAAAGGCTTTGGAGAAAAATCACAGATGTAACACTAGAAAACTATTACACATAAATTGTTTCAAATCCATTTTATTTATTCCTATCTTCAAAATGATTCAGTTAACAATGATATGTGAAAAACACTTGAGTGTGATTTATGTAAAAATGAAATTAAATCATAAGGCATATTAAGGAAGAAAGGTTGAACCTACATGAGAAATCATATCTGAGTGATTGAATGAAAGATAAAATGAAAAATATACAGCAATCTTCAAAATTTCACTACTTCTATGATTTTTGAAAGGGTTTAAGTACCCATCAAGTATTAATACATCCTTAATTTGACTCTTACAATGAGCTATTCATAGGTTCCCACCTTTAATGTAGGACTTACAATGAACTATCATATATTTGAAGCAATTTAAGAAGATTCATTTAAAACAAGTGTTTATTTTTATGATTTTCCCCACAACAAATAACTATGCTTTATATAATATTTAATTTAGATGCCCTCTGTACAGAGCAGAAATTGAATCCTGGGCTTCAAGATACTACGTAATCACAAAGCTACATCCCCAGCCTACTTAAAATGTAGTTGTGAGATTGGGTCTCCTCAAATAGCTCAGGCTAACCTCAAACCGGTAATCTTCTTATCTCATCCTGACAAATATCTTCATGTGCCACTAAACCCAGTTTCTACTTACTAATTTTAATCCTTTGAATAAACATGTAATTTATTTTCTTGTCATTATTACATTGACTTGTTTTCATGGTCATTATATGTCTTTAAATGCCCTTAATGAACATCTAAGGAAATGTGAATTATTAGTACATGATGTAATGCAAGCTTCTGAACCTTGACATTATTGAAATTTGGGCCCAAAAATTACAAAATCACTTGGTGCTGTCCTGTGCACTGTATAAATTTTTTGTAGCACCCCTCTCCTCTGATTCACAGATAGCATAGTAACCTCCTTTCTCTGTTGTAGAAGCTAAAGATACATCTCCCACTTCTAACAAGCATCTCCTGGAGCAAAGCAGTCATCTCTAGTCGAGACTTTCTGATCTAATGGCCCTGAGAAGCATAAGAGCTCTGAGGCAATGAAACTGCTTTGAAAATGGAAAAGATATAAATGTAAAGTAGAAAATAATTCTCAGAAATGTATGTTTTGAAAATAATAAAAAAGTACAATTCAGAAATCAAGAGTACTGAAACTTCCTTTGATGCATACATTTTTTATATCTTGAAATTTAATGAATCATGTATATTTAGAACATTGATAATTATGTCTGTGATGTACTTTGTTTATATCTGATTATTCCAGTGACATGCTGTCTCTCATGCTGGAATACAGCTGTGAAAACATATGCTCTGATGGATGCAAACGACTTATGGGTTTAATATTATTTCCTCTCTGTGCTGTGAGTAATAATGCTGGCACACAGAGATTTTCTTTATCAGCTATACATCATTTTTCTGCCATGGAAGTAACCTTATAATTTAAATCACAAGTAAGAATGATAATTTGGTCTGACATCTTTTTCTGGGCATGCTGAAACAGGTTTCATTTCACTGGCAAATTTTACATCCATATCCCTGTTTTTAAAAGTCTGTGTTACATTTTTTATAAATAATTATTCATGAGGAAGAATGTTGTCATTGGAGAAATCTTGTACTAGTGAATTTTAATAAATAATTTATTATTTTAGATATTTGTAATCTCATCAAATCACGTCCCCAACAGCAAATGAAAGGTGATTGAAGTTTAGTATGGTAAAGAAATGTCTCATCACTCCATTTACCGGAACCATTAATTCTCTGCAAAAAAAAAAAAAAAAAAAAAAAAAAAAAAAAAAGCAAAATAAAACAAAAACAGAGTAATGAATCAGACAAGTAGGGCATTTAAAACTGACTGGGCAAAGGCCAGTCCCTCAGTCATAGAGAGTCACAGCCAGAACACATGCCAGGACACCTTCAGAGTCCTGCACAAGATACTTGAAATATGACATCAGAATGGGGGTTTAATGAAAGCCACCATTTAGATTGTGGCCCCTTTGAGCCTTGTCACCAGCCTGCCCTCTGCTATGTTGATAATACTTCTTTTTTCTCTCTCTTTTTTCTATCTTAAATCCTACCTTCAATTTTTTCAGTCAGTGGAAAATATCTCATTTCCTCACTTCCTGCCCTATTCTTCATTCAGGGCAGGGGCTTGGAAATGACTCCAGGAAAGAATATAGTGCCACAGTATCCAGTACACAACCACAAGCAACAACAACAACAACAAAAAAACTGAGACTTGCAACCACTGATAGAGTTTTCTGTAGACTAAAGAAGTCATCCTCTCAGAGGCAACAGTGTGGGCATCCACGTTTTCACGGCTTTCTGTTGATGGTGATGACAGTCTGTGTACAAGTCTCTTATCTAAGTGCTTAGGGTGTGGTCCAGGGACTATTAAGCGATTTTGGAATCTTTCATTGGTACATATAAAAATTAATTGCATGCTAACATTGAAATGTCATCTCACATTTTTATTCCTATTCTTTCATGATAGGTATAGGTAGTTTTCCAGAGTCTATATTATACATTGTATCTCAGGGAACTGAATTTAGGATCTGGTAAAATAATCCAGAACTGTTTAAAGATAGAGATTTACAAGGTTATAAGAATGATGTTTAAAAAACCACTCCTCTCTTTAATTTTCATTTTAAAAACATTTGTGATTTGAATGAAAATATAACATTTATTAAAACACATATTAGACGGGATTTTTGTAACTTTTAAAGACAATAAAACAAGCAAATTATTTGTACATGATGCAGAAACAGAATAAAACTAATCAAAACAAAACAGTATAAGTGATCTGGGATTTAAAAACAAGATAATAGAAAATAAACAATGGTTACTATAATGCTTCTTGTTGTCTTCAAAGTAGCTGCCCATACCTTCAGGCATAGCAAAAACCAAAGGAAACAGAAGAGAATAGAACCCATAAAAACAACACAATGAACACAATAAAAGACTTCAAAACAAGGTACTAGTAAGTCCAAAATGGCTACAATAATATATTTTGTTATCTTGGAAATAGCTGTTGGTACCATTGGATATAATAAAATCAAAGAAGACAAAACAGAATAAAATCCATTGCAACAAAACAATGACATAAAGTAAAAATGATACAGGGGTTCAAACAAGATAATAGGGAATTACCAATGGCTACCACCTTCAGAAGGAGATTACCCATAGATGCTATATTGCCTATTGTCCTCTGAATAGATGATCAGACTACTGACTTTAGGCCTGCAAGCTCAATGAAACACTACAAGCATTAAATTGTATTTTACTTCAATAGATGTCATCACAGCATGTGTTTAAATTGTATTTTACTTCAATAGATGTCATCACAGCCTATGTTTCTCTGGATCGGCTGGTTGCAAATGGTGGTGGGGGTCAGGCTCCTCTTGTCTCCCATCCTACATGCTGGAAGGAGCTGGCATCGGGATCTCCACCCAGCAGCCCACTCATGGCACTGGCTCACAGGGAGGACTTGCTTCTTGTTGACATCTTGTTCTGTTTCCCCACAGATCACGGATGGTGCTGACTCATGGGAAAAGGCTGCTGTCTGGGTCTCCCCAAAGTGGCCCGCAAATGGTGCCAGATCACCAGACTGGTTTATATTTTACATCAGTCAGCATATAAACAATAAATTTTATTGGTGCTCATTTTTTCTTTGACAAATTATGACAAATGTAATGATAAAAACCATAGCACTTTGTTAACCTCAGTAATTTTTAAAAGTGTAGTTGAATACTGAGACTAGCATGCTACATACCACTGATCTAAGCTAATATTTCCAAGACCAATGATGGCATTCAAAATTATGTAAAGTCCTACAGTCCCATATTTCCTCTTGTCCTGCATAGTGTCTAAACAGTCATATCCTTCTTGGTGTTGTCACTTTTTACTCTGATTGCTAGTAAAATTCCATGAGGTTGTCCATCTTTTGCTGTCATCACTGCCTATAAGTGATGATTTCTTTCTTATAAAAGCAGACAGCTGTCCTCCTAATGGACCTGCTCTAGGGCAGGCAGCATTTTAGTCTATGTAGTTGTTAGTTGGATAAGTTGTGAATATATGTAATGAAACCTAATTCATGTGTGACAGCTATATACTCAGATGTTCATGTATGATAGTTTTATATTAATAAGATGTTCTCTTTTTAAAAGTCATAGATAGATAAAAAGTCATAGATAAAAGTAGAAATTTTTTGCATAATTTCAGAGAACTGAAGTATAATTAAGAGTGAAAACATGAACATTATCTTTAACTTTTGGAGTGTAATTTGAAGCTATAAATTAGTCAGTATTCTGGATAATAGTAGCCCTCTGCAACTGACAAAGCCACTCTGATTTTCCCTCTCATACACTTCACTAGTAACTGGAAGAATGTCATGGAACACAGAAAATATTTTTGTGAAAGCAAAGTATATATGGAACTAGTCATAACTGTCTACTTGACTTCTGTGTACGTCACATATCTATATAACTACAATACTTCAGTTTTGAATTAATATGTATCCAATAGTTACTTTGTTTAAGGGTTAAAATATCCAATAATAATTCTTTTGTTTAAGGGTTAAAAATATCTTTTCCAGTTAAACATTTCTTAGGCTGTGTACTCAATTCCTTCTTTTTAGAAATAGGAGAAGAGAAAGTAAAAATATCTAAGATGAGTCATATATATATATATATATATATATAATACTGAATATAAATGTAGACATTACTTGCTTAAAACTTGAGCAAAAATTGTAACAATCATATTAATACTGAATAGGAGTTCCAGAAACAGAGGGAAGAAGAAAAGATGGGGATGGGAAAGAGAAAAGAACATCAAGATGTGCTATGTACATTTACATATTCCCTAAGATGTGTGTGAGCTCATGTACTGATAATATATGCAAATGAAATAAAATTTAAATAATAATGTTGAAGAAAGTTATATAAATGGATTGTGATTATTGTCCATTTTAACAAAAATGCTTAGTACTGATTTAAAGTATTTCGTGCCTTTTTGGTTAAATGTTTTTAAAATTTAAATATAACTGTTCTTTGCTATTTCACAATATTGTAATGTATAAATTGAATTCAAAAATAACTGATTTCTGAGTTTTAAGTTTGTAATATAGTAACTGCACAGTTGGGTGCAAATCAAATTTTGATGTACCAATTTAATAGGAAACTGGGTTAGACATCATTGTTAATGATACAGAATAATAAGATTATTGTCTAAAATTTATATACAAGTCATTTGATGAGCATATAGTTAAAAATCACTGAGGCATAAGTATTATACTGAGCACTATTGATTTGGAAATAAATACAATGGTATTTTTAACCCCAATTTATTGTCTCTTTTCATGATGATGTGGCAGCTGGTCTTCCCCCTCCCCCCACACACAAACAACTGCTTCTGCTTCTTTCAGTGAAGTTCTAAAATGTGAGTAGGACAGTGTTCTAATTTCTCATTATATGGGGCAAAGCATTGTGACAAAGGAGAAAAGTGTACCTACCTTCTGCTTTTGAGGAAAAATAGTTGTTATTAGTTGTTGGTTGCCAAGAAAGAGTATGTTCATACTTTCTGCATTTTGGGGGTTTATTATTATTATTATTATTAGTAGTAGTAGTAGTAGTAGTAATATTTTAGTTTATTTGTAAATAATATTTCTGTTCCTTATGGGAATAATACGCGTGTAACACATAGTAATTCCTTGTCTCATCCCTTACCAGTGCCTCCCTCTGCACTTCCTCTGTCTCTTGAACTCTTCTTTTCTGAGAACAACCCATCTCCTGACTTTCTATTATCTATCTTTTATTTTTCTCTTTATTTTTACTCTGAGTTTCTAAAAAATGATCATCATCAACAAACGAAATAATAACAAAAGTTGGAGAGGCTATCGGGAATAAAGAGACTTTCTACAATGTTATTAAGAGTGTAGACTAGTATAGTCTACATTACCATAGAAAATCAGCATAGAGATTCCTCAAAAAACTAAAATTTCAAATTCCATTTGACCTAGATATTTTCCTTCTATGTAGCTTCACCAAAGAGCTAAAGAAATGTTATCATGATACATACATGCCCATGTTTATAGCAGCAGAATTCATAAGAGCTGAATCTTTTTGCCCCTTTCTTCAATTTTTAAGTACTTAAAAAGTTAAATACTTAATCACACAACTAATATCAAATACTTTAAATTGTTTTATTAGATACTTTAATTGAATTGTTTGTGCAGGGACAGACAACATGGGGCATTATTTACAGAAGAGCAATAAAGATTAATTGGGGAGGAGCCTGAAAAGGGACATTAGAGAACACCATATGGTTTCAATTCCACTAATTGTCTTCCAGGCATTGTTTTCAACATTCATTATCGGGGTCTGGCCTGGATCCCCTATCTCCCAAATGAGTGTATGGCAAAGACTTAAATAAATGAGACAATTGGTATATTTTAGGGCTCCAGAAGGATCAAAACACTCTGCAGAGTTCTTGATTCTTTAGGCTAAGACAAAGAGTTTCTCTGGGTAGCCCATATTTGTTATGTTTCCAAACAAAGAAAGGAGATAATGAGGAAAGTACAGTAAATGAGCAGGACCCTGGGATTCACTTCAAATACTTCTCCAAGTATTAAATTATGCCAATTAAGGAGAACCATCTTGTCTCCATGATGTCATTTACGGTGAGAATGAGACTGCAGGAGTGAGATGCCTGCAGCTGAAGTCTCTGTCTACTTAATTGGTATTTCAGCCAAGTGTCCTCAGCTGTGGCCTTGTCTTGCCTATTGAGGTATCTCTGGTATCACTGGCCACTACAGGCCTCAGCCCAGACCAGTGATTCACTGAGACTCACTTACTGTGAATCAGCTCCCATCACTAGGCAAGGGGCCTGGCCTGGGAAAGACTCACAGATAAACAAAAAAAAGCCAATTAGTTCATTTTAAATCTTCCTCAGTGCTGTTTCTAAGAGTTCATTATGTTGAATTAAGATAAATTAGATCTTTTAAATTTTTACCAATTTCTAACACTTTAGGAGCAAAAATTTGTAATTTAAAATTTAGCATCTTAAAATTTATTAATTAGAAATACATAAGTAAAGTGAGGTTCTTAATCTGAAGTCTGTCAATTTGAGGGAAATAAGTTGTATGCTGAAAAAATTGATTTATATTCTTTAGAGTTAGGCAAAATCACGAGAGTGAAACTGACTCAGTTTAAGCTTCTGGAACAATCCAGGGAAGTCAGATCCTTGACTGTACATCCCTAGAGACAAGTTCACCTTTCACATCTGACGGTCTCAAGCACACAATTCATAACTAAACTCCTTTTCCGACTTTTTGCACACTGCATCCCTGTGATAGTGAGCAACAGACAGGGTAGTTTATAAGCAGCAGAACTATAATTTCAGGATATACATGACTGAGGTATCACCAGACTCAACCTTTGGGCAAGAGTTACTTTCTGGTCTTTTGATGGCCATCTTCCAGGGCTTCTTCATACACGGGAAGTGACATGAACTCCCCAGACCTCCTTCATAAGGCCTTCGTTCCACTCAGGGAGTCTCAGTCACAACAACACGCTCACTCTTCCCAATGTCCTACTTTACCTGCAGCACTGTAACTTAGGAGGTCATGAATTTGTGGAAACATGATTATTCACTTCAAGAGTTTTATTTTTAGCTTTATTTCTCTATATTTTTAAATTGAAAAAATCCTTAAAGTCATTCTAAGCCTTTAAGATCTGAAAATAACCCAGAAATGCTAAATTTGTTTTACTTTGCTAATTTCATTGTTCATGTTTTCTCCTACACAAAGAGGTAAGTGAGTTAAATCATAGTATATGAAATGAAAGATTGTTTAAACTCAAAAGAGCTAAGGAGCAATTGCCAGATCCTGAAACATCTTGTAAGGAAGTTTAGGAATGATTCGTATCAGGTTATAGTGAGGAATCAGTGAAGTGATTTACATGTAGATAAGTCATCTTTTGTAAATAATCTTTTAAAAATTGTGTCACATACAGTACAACTTTATCCAGCTTCCATACCAGTGATATATATGTATATATATATATATACTCACAATCTAGTTACCCATCCCACACACTACTCCCAAATTAATCTCTCTAAACAATAAATCTCACTTCATTAATTTCTACCCAGTTCAGACCTATCAATGGCTTTATACGCAAAGCAGAATGAAGAAGAGATTTCCTTGCATGGAACATTTTCTGCATTCAATTAATTTCAGGTTATATAAATCGAATATGAATTCAGTGTAGTATAAGTAATAATGTTAATTGTTTTACAGTTATCTTTTACTATAAGGATGGTTATTACAAAAATACAGTCATTGTGTGTATGATATTCTCACAGACATTTTCTTTATGCTAGAGTTGTGGTTCAAGTTGGCTCAGAGACATTACTCTGATGTTCTTGAAATCCATAAGACAGTAGATGAAGTTTTTTATTGAATAACTGAGAAGGGGATAGTTTGGAATGATATGATCTTGGGAGGGGGGGAGTGGAGTGAAATTTTGCAATTCACCACTCGATAGATTGGCCCAAAAGGCTATATCTTCTAAAATAAAGACAGGCACTATTATCAGAGAAAAAGCATAAAGAGATTTAGAAAAACTCATGATTTAGTGCCTGAATCCTATTACCTTTGTATTGCTATTTATACAAGGTATATTCCTAAATTGCATTTATTTAAATGAGATTGAAGTCTTCTTCCTGTGTTCCTGTCCTTATCTTCTCTCCTGTAGTCTTTCCTCTCCCAGCCCCCACTATAGATGCAGCTCTAGAGGCCTCCTCAGGCTAGAGCTCAGTGTGACTGTGGCCCTCTCTGGGGAGCCTCATTTGAACCTTGGCATTGTGCATTGCTTTTCTGGGCTTCCTGACTGCTTCTGAATGTGTGCTGCTCATTCTTCTGATCTCTTCGAGAATGTATTTCTCCCACTCTACCTCCCTTTTGTATAGAGGAGGACTTTAGGGCTTTTAGTTGTTATTTAATGTCTTCACTGCAAATGTTTTCAAAGTGCCTGGGTGGGTGGTAAGTGAGGGGCTGAATCATTCTCACCATCATGGTCAATGCAGGGGCAGTCAGTATGGCAATTTCTTGGTGCTCTCTGTGGGTGAGCAGGAGAGTGTGGGATAAAGAGACAGCAGTAGTATACTGGAAGGCGGCAGCAGTAATAAATGCACTGTGGGGTCAGTGTGGGCGGCTAAACACAGGGTGGAAGACAGATGGACTACAGAGCCAGGTAGCAGGAACAAGGCAGGCTACTGTGGCTGCAGATGTGACAGAGGAGGTGTGTAACATAACGAGATAATTTTCTCCTGAGGGAAGCTTAGAAAAGCCAACATTTCCCAAATAGTTGTCTGCAATCGTGACTGAATACTCAGCAAAGAAATGCATCTCATCAAATATAAATTGGGAAACTGATGTGTAAACAAAGTTACAGAAGCTTATTACTGTGCTGTTTGTCACAGTCTCAGTGCTGGAAGCACTGAGAACCTCTAATGTAGTGAGATGACAGGAACAGATTTGGACTGTAGAATCCCTGCACAGTATGATCAGCCCACACAAACTGCATTCCCCCAAAGCAGCTTTGGGAGGACTGATGTGTTTGGATGGCAAAGGATTCCAAAGTAATTTTGCAGAGGGAACTTAGCTGTATGGATGTAAACTAGCATCACATTTTGTAACAGTTTATGCTCTCCAAACAAATCAAAGTGCTAATTGAAAAACAGGCATATAATTTGTAAATTTCAGAAATGTAGTAGTATTTAATGAGAAGATACACTTGACTTTCTCATCACTAGTGGAAAGACTGGGTACTATAAGTTAATGCACTGTTTGCGGCAGACACAGGAAACAACTTTTACAGGAGTTGGACAGTAATAGGGTTGGTTCTCCATTGTGTTACGGAAACAGCAAGATCAACCCGAATGAAAGTCAAAAGAGGAGTTAGAAGGGGGAGTTAGAAGACAATGTGTTTGTTATTCTAGTGGGCTGGTGAAAATCTCAGTTCCAAGTCATCAGTGCAGAGGGAATTTTGCTTCAGTTTGCAAGCAGGAAGTACAAGGATTTACATGACTGGTTACACAGATAGAATGAAACCATATATTGTCAGGGAAACTAACTGTAAATACATTTGCTTCAAAGGAATTTTTATCCTAATGTAGGAACATCCTGAGGATGAGGGATGGGGGTTGAAGCGGAGCAGGCAAAGTTAAACAATATCTTTGCCTGAGCTACTTCACCCAACCAAAGTCCCAGAAGCCATTAGAAGCGTTGTATTTTCTCAAGGGCAACATAAGCTGAGAGTAGTCAAATTGGCCCTGGGTGTCATTAGAAGGAAAGCAGCTGGACCCAGACTCTCAAGGCTGACTGAATTCAGCAGGGTGTTCATGTGACCTGCAACAGGAGGATTTTAACTTGCTATACATGCCTATAGTTTGTTATTCTATAACTGTGCCTTTACTGATCATACTGTTTTATCCCAACAACTGCGCAGTAATCATTTCTACACAACTACTCCTCCACCCCGATCATGGCTTCTCATTATCCTCATGCATGAGGAAATGAATACTTTTTCCAAACCAGGCCTTCTTTCTGAAGTGTATGTCCCAGTATTACCTCAGTCTTCTGAGCACCCTTCTTCACAAATGTTTCTTTATCTATAACTTAATATTCATACCTTCAAAGTTCTCTGAGATACATGCTTTATTTTCATTTTCTTTCTCTTTGTGCATTAATCTACAAAACCTCACTCCAAAATATTAACAATCTTAGAAGAAAAATAACGATTTAAAGACAAAATCTTCTTTTTAGAGGCAAAGTATGAAATGACTTTCAGATATTTCCTAAAGAATGAGAAATTATATAAGCATATAATCTTAGAAAATATAATGTCTCCATATAAAAATAATATAAAATTACTATTTTTATTCTCATGGAAGCAAAATTATTTCTCAGGCAGAATCTGTTGTCTGATACGGAGAATTCACTATGTATCAGATAAAAACAGTCAGCAAATTAAAACATGATTTTGACCTTTTTGATCCCACACATTACTTCCCTTATCTCTATTTAACAAAATTAAATAATCTTCAAAATTTTGAAATGTTCATGTTTAGAACTCAAATTAGAACAGGGATTATATATGTAAAATCTGAATTCTCCAATTATTTCTACTGTATATCAATCATACAAAATTTTACTATACGGCAGCCTGTGCCATGACCACTTCTGAAATAATTCCTTCATTGCAAAAAATTTATTTAGCAGGACTGAACCATTTATATGACTTAAATCATATAAATATTGTAATTAATATAAGTAATATTAATCTTCATAACATTTGGAGAAACAAGAATTTATGGTTCTAAATCAGAAAAGTTGGATAAAATTTTTTAATTTTCTACTTATCAGTTTAATAAAGGTGAGTCATTATTTTAAAGTATGAATCTGAGATTTGTCAAATATAAAAATGGGCTTCCTATAAAATGAGCTTCCTTACATGAAGTTTGCTGTACCCCCGTAGAATATGCATCTGAAAATGTTACATGAAAACAATGTACAGTGAACAAGGGACATTCTTATTTGCAGTTTGAATGTATTAAAAAGAGGTAAGCCTTTTTCATTGTCTTTTAATCCCTGGTCTGCAGATTGCTATTTCAACGAATGGAAGGAATGAAAAGATACATTTTCTTTAAAAAATGTCATATACAAAATAATGTTCTATGCACTGTCTCCAACATATGACAGAAATATAAACACCTAGAACATGAACTAAAATAAGAATATATGTACTTACTCATAATAGGAACACTTTTTTTTCTAGGCAAAATCTCCACTCAACTAACTCAAAATTTTGCCACATCTAGTCGTAACTGTGAGAGGTGTTTTATTTTGTTCTTTTACGTATTCTCATCTCTGGTGCTGGCCTTAATTTGTAGGCAGACATTAAGTAGCTTTAACTGTGAAAAGTAAATAGGTATATTAAAAAAGTCAAGTAATATGTGGCATTTTTCATTTCTGTACACACTGATTATTACTTACATCTCTTGTATTAAAACTGCCCCCAAAATTCACTGATTGATGACCAAATGCAAATCTCAGAGACACTGTCACCTGTTTTTATAAGCAAAGTCTTTTTAAACACAGGAGCTATCTTTAGAGCTGTTAAATATTACAACTTTTCTTGCTCTGCTCCTCACTTGGTAATCTGACACCTCCTAAGCCTTCCTTTACAGGAAAATTAACATAGAAACTAGTATTTCTTGTTGTTTCTCTCAAGAAAGTAAAATACTATTTGCAAAATTTCTAGACAAGCTGTAAGTGACAAATTAAATGACAAACTAAATGAGCCTTAAATATTACTTTCTTTGTTGCTTGCCTTTTCCTCTGTAAAACCAAAAAGTGACATTACTGCAGAATTCAAAATGGTTACTAGACAGATAACTTTGGCTGTAATAATGAAATGATGCTATAAAATATGCAAATTCACTTTGGATTTTTCTCATAAAATTATTCTCATAAATAAGTATATTTCTCTACCATTTATAAATATCTAATAATTATGGAACTCGGTGCAGTAGGTTTTGTGTGAGTAAACTATATAAATTTCTATACTTTCTAATTGTGTATAAAGACCCATTATTATTATATTTTAATGGGTAGGTACGAAAAGGAAATAACCTTTTACTTGTAGTAGGGCTTTAGAAATTTTAACATAGCATCACTAAAAACAGACCAACATCAGACTCTTCTTCCTCATTTATGTTTATTGTCAGGTAGCTAAGTTTATAAGGAAATGCAAAGAATTTAAATCCAGGAATGTGGCAAACATTTTCTTACCTATAAGAGCCCTGTGACTTTCCCAAGTCTGGCAAAGTAGAGGCTAGAAAATAAAAGGATGATAGAAGAATTTAAGAAAACCAACCAAATTTTAATGAACTTCTAAGTTTTGAATAACCTGACTGATGGATTCCAGTAGCACGGGTTAAGCTGAACCTAGCACATCAATTCTGTTATAGTGCTAACAAACTGAGCGACAGAGGACTTAACCTGGAGCAGGCAGAGGGAACCTACTCAGAGGCACTCTTGGCTTTCACTTAGGAATGTTAGGCTGTCTAATAACTGGGAATAGCACAGCATATGAAAGGAACCTATACTGGATTAGAGAACATGCACAATCTTCAGGTGCCCATCAAAACTCATCAGTTTGTGATTAGGCAGATAAACTGCACAGCCTATAGAGATCTCTGAAGGCTGAACTGATATTTTCAAGACTGGTTGGAGAGAGTGTGAAATCATTCAGTAAATAAATCTACAGATAGTCACCAATATCCACAGCACAGCTCAACCAAAGTGATTGACAGAGCTCTTCCATAGAGATCGCAAAGCAGAAAAAGAGGTATTGTCTTTCTAGGGGAGTAAATATGGCTTACTTATTTATAGACCTTGGAAGCATGATAGTCACCCTTCAACAACAAACAGTTTAGAAAAAAATCCTCAATGGAGCAAGAAAATGAAAACTAGAGCCTAAAAAACCAAGAACCTTAAACTTTAAAAGATAAATAAAAAGAATAAGTGAAAAAGATGTCCAACATTTGTGGGAAAAAGAAAAATAATTTCACCAGAAAAATAGTTATCAGGTAAAGATCAAGTTGAAATTCTTGAAATTAAATTTTGGAAATACAGTATATAGTTAATGGGTTTTAGAGCAAACTAAAGAGTGCAGTGGGAAGAATCAGTGTTAATCGTGAATGACAGAACACGTAAATTCTACCTGAGAGTTAGAAAAGTCTCTTTGGTTATAAACACACTAGTCATTAGGACAAAATATCATGAACAAATATCTGAAGTTCATATATCAAATAGGCAATTTTATCCTGAAGAATTATATATAAGACAAAAAAAAAAAAAAAAACACCATATTCTCAAGACAACTGGTCCACAGGGAAATGCAAATAAAACCTTCAAAAAGGTACCATTTAGTAGGTGATTGTGATGGTGTTATAATTCTATGTAATTATCTTTAAAAAGTGTCACAGATGAGTGATGATACATATGAAGAGAATCTGTGAATAGGAAGTGACTTTCATACATGTGATGGTTTTACGATGGTTTGACCACTTTCAGGAACTCCTGGCTTTTAGATTTTTACTTATCCTGTACACTAGCAATTCCAGTGTCAGTACTTTACCCAACATGTTTCCATGAAGCATGTTTCCATGATACTTGTACAGCACTGTTGTAAATGCCTCATTTATAACAGCTAAGAGCTAAAATAACTCAAAGGGTCAACATGTGGAAAAACACACTGTGATAGATTTACACAATGGAACATCACTCAGTGACAACATTTTTGTACATGCAACAGCATGGTTAAATTTTAAAGATACTTTGAGCAAGAGAGGTCAAACAAAAGAATGTGCAGAACATGATTTATTGTGTGAGTTATAAATATATGTACAATTAATCTAGATTGAATAAAGAGGAATACAGTTGTCTCTTGGGAGGATCAAGTGAAAAAGAGAACAAAAGAATTGCCTAAAGTAATTGAAAGACTATATTTACTGAGCAATAGTTTCGGGGATGAATACAACTATTAAAACTTCTGGTAAACATCTATCAGTTTAGAAAAACACCAGTATTGACATGATTTAAGGCGTTTTTTTTTCCTTATGATACAGATATATTGGTAGAAACTTTATGTCAATGAAGACTTAAAAGGCTGAATCCAAATGCATTAGATGATGATGATGGGAAGAGGATAAACATGACTGAGAACATCAAAACATAATGATTTCACATTATTTCCTCCACTATTAATCTACTTATCTTTTACAGTCCGTGATACAGATAAGTTGAGACTAGCAGTAATTATATTACTATGAACTGCTCTGAAAATAGTTGAATAGAGGTGATAAAGATGTATTCATAATGACATGTAGTCTCAGAGGAAAAAATAAGTGTAAATGTAAATAAGTACTATGTGAATTTGGGCATGGTGGGGCACACCCATCATCCCAGCACTCAGGAGCTGGGATGTGTAATTAAAATTATACAAGTTTAGTACCTCAGCTGTGGCAATGATACCAAGTATTTAAATATATTCAAACTCTCAAAACATGTACATTGAAAGTGTACATGTTTTGGGTAGCATTTGCACCTGAAAAATGTTTATGATTATCCAATTGATTTCCTTTGCCTTTATTGTACATTTTGATGCTGAAATCTTAGACTTTTTCATCAAGATGTATTGGGTAAACAAAGACAAAGTTTTCTTGTTTAAGCTACATTTTTCATTACGATTTTATTGAGCATCCTAGTTTGTACATTTATTTTTGTAGATCTGGTTACTCAGTCAGTTTCCTTAAACACATTTAATCTCAGTCTATTCAGTTCATGAATTGCTAAATTTGTTTTGACTTCGGTAACTCAGAGTAAAATTGACACGCTGTATGCAATGTCAAAAGGTCAGCTGGTTTCTTAAAGCTCCATGAATTTGGCTTTAATTTTAACATTAGGTAGGTTTTTAAATAGGAGGTTAGTGGTATGATGCTTGAGTACTTTCCAAATTTTCTAGCTTTATAGAAATAAGCTAGAAGTTTAGTTTAGTTTAGTTTAGTTTAGTATCAGATAGGGATGAGAGGTCGGAAAAATCCGGATTTCAACGTTTAAAAGTAAGAATGAGCTTAAGGAATTCATAGCAATTGGAAGTTGCGAAAGTGCAAATTAAGAAGATAGGGACAAAGAAGTGAACCCAAAATAGAGAAAACACGAGAAGGAAGGGGAAATACCATGAGCCTAACTGGATTCAACCTCTGTAACAGGACCAGGTGTCCTGTTTCCAAAAGTCAGAAGCAGTGGTCAGTGTGAGATCAGCGATAATGGGGGCTGGAGAAAGAGCCAGTGCATAGGACACAGGAGGGCTGGGCAATCACATTAGCCAGAGCGAGTCCCTGCGTACTGTGTGGGGAGCTGATCTGATATTAAAAGAGAGGCTGTGACTCAAGTTGTGTGAATCACTTACTACTTTTGACTGTTCTGTGATGATTGCCTCCAAATGTCAATGCAGCATTTGAGGACAGAAAAAGTGAAAAATATATACACGCTCTATTTGTATAAGCTACAAGGAACAAAAAATAGGAAAGAAAAATCATGGCCAAACCTCTTCCTCCAAACTTGTGATGAAAAACAATTCAAAATTAGAGTTTTAAAGGAAAATACAAAAAGATTAAATGACAAGAAATAACTACTATGGTCTATCATATGCTTAATCCTTGATGTGCAGCCTTCTTTTAATCTAAGGGGTCTAACTCTTTTAAATCACTGCATTTAAACAAAGAAGTAGTTGAAATTTAATAATTGTTCATTTATTCAATTATATATTAACTGAAATACGCATGGCTCATTGAAATAGAAATGCATACAAATGAGAAAAAATGAGAAATTCTATAAACTCAAATTTACTTAAGATTTTAAGGTTTTTTACAGAGGTCATAAAATATAATAATATGAATTGAATTTTGATTTTTCTAAGTAATATAAACATTTAAATTGAAATTGTAGCATTTTATTGATGAACTACAATCTTACCCTTTTAAAAACTTTCATGTTTCCAGTGGGGGACAAATAAACCATACAGTTAATGCTTTTCCTTCTTTAAACAGGCCATATCAAATATTTCCAGGGAGACTTATTAACTTTTTCCTCCTTACTTCTCTTTCTTTTCCCTTCCCTTGAAACACACAGTAATTTTCTCTGTAGAGTGAGTTCAGTTTTGAGGACATGAAGATTAACACGCCATGGGTGCTGCCACGAGGGAACGTATGGTCTTTGCTAGTGAGAAAAAACACATACATATCTCCTTTTAAGAGATGCAGGAAAAGGAACAGCCATGCTCAGAAAGATTCATTACCCTTGAAAAATTCAAGGGAGGTTGCTGCTCGGAGAGGTTATAAGGAAGCTAAAAATGAAAGATGAAGAGATGTTTTTAGAGCAGACAGATATAGAGCAAAGGAACAGGTGTAAGAATGTGTTCAGAAGACAGCAAATCACTGATTTTTCTTAGAACAGAATTTTTAAAAATTTTATTTAAAAGGAAAAAGAGAGAAAAACAAAACAAAACAAAGCAGTGTAAGGGTACATACAGAACTACAAAATAAAAAAACAGTAATAAATCACCAGTTAATAGATTACACATTATATCTTAGAGATAGTTGCTCAAGTCACAGTATCAAAGCATACAAAGTGAACATTCAAACAGAGAGACTGCAAACAGTTGTGTTCAATAATCCAACCAAAAACATTAATATGGTCATCTATTTAACACCCCTAAACACACTTGCAGTTGTATCCTTTAGAGCACTTTTTTTCCCCTCTCTTTTTTACAACAAAATTTACACATTTTGGGTTTTTTTACCCCTTATTTCTTACTCCTTTTTTGGGGGGGGGAGAATAAAGTCAAATAAGGCAAAAAAAGCTGTTAGTCAAAACCAAGAATAGACAAAATACATGATGTAAAAACAGAGTACAAGGTTATCAACAGTGGTTACCATAATGCCTCTTGCTTCCTTAAAAAGAATTGTCTATCTCATTAGGTATTATAAGGTTGAACAAAACAGTAGAGAACAAGACCAATAAAACTTAGGCATTGTAAACATTACAGGACTTCCAAAGGAGACAATAATCAAACCAGAATGGGCATTTTAGTGAATCTTATTGCCTTCAAGGTAGTTGCCTTATACCCTCAAACTTGATACTATCATACAGAATGGAACACAGCCTAATCAGTCAAAACAAGATAGTGGGAGTATTACAGGACTTCAAATCAAGTTAATAGGAAATCAAAAATTTTACTATAATATATCCTGCTAATTTTTTATTTTTTCCCCTTAATTAAAAAATCATATTTTTTTAAAATGAACAAGGGAGAGATTGAGAAAAAAAAGAGGACATAACAACATAACAATACAGGTCAAAGCATGACAGTTTCATCAACCTAATGCTTCACCACCAAATAACCCAATTTAATAGTAGTTACCATAGTGTCTTTTTCCTTGAAATATTTGAATATAACTTCATATACTATAGCTTCAAATTTATCAAGTCAGTATAAAATCATTCAAGTGGATGAAAGCATTGTAGGGTATTTAGAACCAGCTAACAGAAAACAAAGAATGGTTTCTATATTATCTCTTTGCCTATAACAATTTTTGTTTATACACATATAATAAAATCCAGCAAGACACATCATGATAAAACCGATGGAGACAGAAGAGCCATAGTTTGGTGGGGCTTCAAAAGAAGATGATAGTAAATCAGCACTAGCTATTATGGTAACTTATTTTATTCAAAATAGCTATTCATTTCATCACAGGCAATAATATCAAGCAGCCCAGAATAAAGCCATTGCAATTAATAAGTGAAAACTTTATAAGGCTTCAAGGCCACATAATGGGGAATCATGATTACCACATACTTTTATATATTTGAATCTTTACTTACATTAGAGAAACTATTTGGTATTTATACATGTGAGATTGATGTATTGCACTTATGAGTATGGTCCCAAGCTGTGCCCATTTATTGATAAATATCTCAACGTGATCCTTCTTTATAGCTGAGTAATACTCCATTGTGTAGAAATACCACGATTTTTTAATCCATTCCTCAGTTGATGGACACTTGGGTTGTTTCCAAGTGGTGATGTGGCGATTACAAATTGTGCTGCTATAATCATAGGTGCACATATACCACTGTGGTATGATGCTTTCAGTTCTTGGAATATGCCTAGAAGTGGAATAGCTGGAATAAATGGGACTTCCAATCCCAGCTTTTTGAGAAAACTCGACTGACCGCCACAAAGGTTGTACCAGTCTACACTCCCACCAACAGTGTAGGAGAGTTCCTTTTTCCCCACAGCTTCTCCAGAATTTGTTGTTGTTGGTTTTCTTGATCCTGGACATTCTTTCAGGAGTGAGATGGAGTCTCAGTGTGGTTTTAATTTGCATTTCTCTAATGACCAATGATGATGAACATTTTTCATGTATTTATTTGCCATTTATATTTCTTCATCTGAGAAGTGCATATTCATTTCAGATGCCCAATATTGGATTGGATCTTTGAATTGTGGGGGTCTGAGTTTTTTTTTTTTAATTCTTTATATGTTTTAGACAAAAGGCCCTTGTCTGAGGCAGGGTTCACTAAAATCTTTTCCCAGTTTGTGTGTTTTCTTTTGACTACACTGGAGATTTGTTTTGACATGCAGAAACTTTTTAATAAGAGGTGGTCCCAGTTACTGATTCTGGGAAGTATTTCCCGTGCAGTTTGAGTCCAGTTCATAAATTCTCTACCTATCCCTATGAATTCAAGGTTTCTACCCAATTTGTCTTCCAATAGATTTAGTCTTTCTGTTTTAATATTCAGATCTTTGATCCATTTAGATTTTAATTTAGTACATGGTGATAGGTATGGGTCTAGCTTTAGTTTTCGGCAAATGGAGAGACAGTTTTTCCAACACCATTTATTAAAGAGACTGTCCTTTTTCCAGTGAACCTGCTTGGATCCTTTATCAAAGATAAGGTGGTTGAGTGTGTTTGTAGTTGTGGTTGTATCTTCTAATCTATTCCATTGATCTTCAGCTCTGTTTTGATTCTAGTACCATGTTGATTTTACTACTGTTGCTTTGTAGTATAACTTCAAGTCAGGGATTGTGATGCCTCCTGCCTTGCCTTTGTTGCTTAGAATTGCCTTTGCTATTCTAGGTCTCTTCTGGTTCCAGATGAATTTTAGGAGTGATTTCTCTACATTTATAAGGTATGTTGATGGTATTTTTATTGGGATTGCATTGAATCTGTATAAAAGTTTTGGGAGAATGGCCATTTTCACAATGTTTGTTTTTCCTATCTATGAGCAAGGGATGTCTTTCCATTTTCTGAGATCATCTTCAATTTCTTTCTTCAGTGTATTATAATTTTCCCTGTATAGTGCTTTCACTTCTTTTGTAAGAGTAATTCCTAAATATTTCATATTTTTGCTTGCTAGTGTGAAGAGTGTGGTTTCTCTTATTTCCCTCTGTGTGATTTTGTTGTTAGTGTATAGGAATGCTATTGATTTGTGAGTATTGATTTTGTATCCAACTGCATTACTGAATTTATTTATTATATCTAAGAGTCTTTCAATGGAGTTTAGGGGGTCTTGTAGAGTATCATGTCATCTGCAAACAATGATAATTTAACTTCTTCTTTTCCTATCTTTAACGCTTTTATTTCTCTCTCTTGTCTAATTGCAGTGGCTAGTACTTCCACTACTGTATTAAATAGGAGTGGTGATAAAGGACATCCTTGTCTTGTGCCTGATTTTAAAGTAAAGGTTTTCAATTTTTGGCCACTTAGTATGATGCTGGCTGTTGATTTGTCATAAATGGCCTTTATTATATTGAGGTAAAGACCATCTCTTCCAATTTTCTGTAAAGTTCCAATCATGAATGAATGTTGGACTTTATCAAAGGCTTTTTCTACATCTATAGAAATGATCATGTGGTTCTCACTTTTGGCTTTATTGATATGGTGGATTACATTTATTGATTTGCTTATGTTGAACCATCCTTGCATTCCTGGGATGAATCCCACTTAGTCATGGTGTATAATCTTCTTGATGATTTGCTGCATCCTATTTGCCAATATTTTATTGAGGAATTTTGCATCTGTGTTCATTAGGGAGATTGGTCTATAGTTATCTTTTTTAGTTGGGTCTTTCTCAGGTTTTGGTACTAGAGTAATATTTGCTTCCAGGAATGACTTAGGAAGGATTGCTTCCCTTTCAATTTCATTGAATAGTTCGAGGAGTGTCGGCATTAGGTCTTCTTTGTATTTCTTGTAGAATTTTGCAGTGAATCCATCTGGGCCTGGCTCTTCTTTGTAGGTAAGGTCTTAATTACATTTTCAATTTCTTTAATAGTGATTGGGTTATTCAGCAGTTTTACATCCTCTTGATCTAGCATTGTTACTTCATACGTTTCTAAGAATCCGTCTATTTCTTCTGTGTCATCAGACCTTTGAGAGTAGAGGTTTTTGAAATAGGTGTTGATGATCTTCTGTATTTCTGTAGAGTCTGTAGTGATTTCACCCTTTTCATTTCTTATTGCATGAATTTGAGCTTTTTCTTCCCTTTTTAAAATAAGGTTGGCTAAGGGCTTATTAATTTTATTTGTTCTTTCAAAGAACCAACCCTTTGATTCGTTGATTCTTTGGATTGTTTTCTTAGTCTCTTTTGCATTGATTTCTGCTTTGATTTTCATAATTTCCTCTCTTCTTTTGGCTTTGGGCTTGACTTGCTTTGCTTTTTCTACCTGTTTGAGGTGTAGCATCAGGTTATTTATTTGTATTCATTCTGTTTTCCTGATGTGGGAACTCAGTGCAATAAATTTTCCTCTGACGACGGCTTTCATTGCATCCCACAGATTCCAGTAAGTTGTATCTGCATTTTCATTTTCTTGTAGGTATTGTTTAATTTCTTCTTTAATTTCTTCTGTGACCCACTGATTACTCAAGAGTGTGTTATTCAGTTTCCATGTGTTTGTGGGATTTTTGCTGCATCTTTTAGCATTAATTTCTAATTTCAAAGTGCTATGATCCAATAACATGCAAGGGATGATTTCAACTTTTTTGCATTTGTTCCAATATGTTCTGTGAGCTAATATATGGTCTATTTCAGAGAAGGACCCATGTACTGCTGAGAAGAATGTGTATTCTGATGTTGTTGGGTGGAACGTTCTGTATACCTCTATCTAGTCCATTTGTTCACAGGTGTGATTCAGTTCTGTTATTTCTTTGCTCATTTTCTGTCTGGTTGATCTGTCCATTGGTGTCAATGGTGTGTTAAGGTCTCCCATTACAATTGTGTTACTGATAATTTGAGTTTTCATTTCTGTTAATAGTTGTTTTATATGACTGGGTGCTCTGGAGTTTGGTGCATATGTATTTAAGTTTAATTATCTCTTCCTCTTGGAGTTTTCCGCTAATGAGTATGTAGTGAACGTCTTTGTCCTTTATGATCATTGTTGGTTTGAAGTTCATGTTGTCTGCAAAGTTACATGAAGTATTGTTTTCCATCCTTTGACTTTAAGTCTGTGAGTATCCTTCTGGGTTAGATGGGTTTCCTGTAAACAGCATATGGTTGGATTTTGTTTCTTGATTCATTCTGCTAGTCTGTTTCTTTTGATTGGTGCATTGAGACCATTTACATTAATGGTTATAACTGTTATATGCTAGTTTATTGTTGACATGTTATCTCTCTGCTGTTGCATCTTTGTCTTTCTGTTCTGTTTAATTATTTGCTTTGCTTAGTGTTTTTTTTTCCCTTTGTTTTTCTAAACTGTCTCTCAATATTTTTTGCAGGGTTGGCTTGGAGTTCATGAAGTTCTCAGCTGTTCTTTGTCATGGAAGTATCGTATTTCACCATCAATTTTGAATGATAGTTTTTCAGGGTACATCAGTCTAGGTTGGAAATCATTTTACTTTAGGATCTGGAATACTTTACTCCATGCTCTTCTTGACTTTATTGTTTGTGCTGAGAAGTCTGCTGTGATTCTGATAGGTTTTCCTTTATAAATGATCTGTCTTTTCTCTCTGACAGCTTTTAATAATCTATTATTGTGTTGGATTTCTGGGATGGTGATTATTATATGTCTAGATGTAGTTTTATTTTGGTTATGACTATTTGGATTTCTATAGGCTTCACTGAACCTGATGTCGGTTTCTGATCTCATGCTTGGGAAATTTTCAGCTATTACTTCTCTAAATATCCTCTTGACATTCTTTATGTTGTCCCCTTTTTTTTTCATTAGTCCCTATCAATCTTATGTTATTTTTCTTTGCCTCATCTTGCAGTTGTTGAATTGTTGTTTCCTGATTCTTATTTTTAAAAGATCTTTCCTTTCCTGTTCACTAGCTGCAATCCTGTCTTCAAGGTCTGCAATTCTATCATCACTTTCATTGAGGCGGTTTTTACAGCTTTCAGTGGAGTTTTTTTATTTCCTGTATATCTCTGTGCATCTGCTTTATGCATTCTGTTTGTTTCTTATATTGCTCATCTAGGGATTCTATCTTTTTGTTTAGTTCCTCCAATTTTTAACTGTTTTCTTTATATATATTCAGAGTCTCTTTCATTTCTTCTTTTACCTGGGAGATTATTTCAAGTTTGAATTCCTTTAAAGATTCCTGGAGTTGCTTGTTTATTTCAGTAGCTATCATGTATGATATTTGAGGCGTATGACATATATTTTCTTCTATATACGTCACTCCTAGGGTTTCTTGAGATGGGCTGGAGGTTTTAGGTTGTAATCTGGTCTTTCATTTTGTTATTTTCCTATATTTCTGTGTTTCAAGTGTTATTTGAAAGCTTCCTCAGGGTCTGTTGGAAATAAACTTCTATGTTCCCAGCTCCTGGGACACTGGCACCCAGTTCCCCCAGGCCGCTGGGCCTCTAGAACCAGTGGCCCTCTTCTGCCTGTTTAGAAGTCCATAGTTTCAGATAAGCTGGACTCCAGGGACACTGTGTGCCCACCTGCTTGCTGGAAACTCTATAGTCTCCAAGTGCAGCTGGAATGGGGAGGTGGATGTAGACGCCTTAGACCCACTTAGCCACTTCGTTGCACCCACAAGCCTGGGGGGTCCTGAACAGTCTGGGCTTGGGGCAGAATGCATTGGGCACTTACCGCAGGCTGCGGGGCCTCTGGAACTGGTGATGCTTGCCTGCTTGCTGAGATATCCACAGTCCTCCAGATACACGGGGAGGCAGATATAGAACAGAATTTTTAAGGAAATATCTGAGAGATGGGACTAAAACAAAAAAGGATCTGTGAGAAAGGATTTGTAAACTACCTGATCATTTCTCTTTATCATTTAGAAAATACAGCTTCAACGATAAGTTTCAAAGCATCAAAATATAAGCATGCACACAGTTTTTAAATATCAATACTGATGACCTGTGAGAGGAGGTAAGTTGAGGCATGGTCCAGTTTCTGTACTCAGGAGAAACCATGCTACAGTTTGAAGCAGCCATGTTACTTCATAGTCCTGCTTTTCAATTTGAGTGGAATTTTAGAGAGCTATCTAAAAACACCATTCACCAAGTTCATGTAAAAAATAATAAGATCATAACTTCATCTTTGAAAACAAAAGTTGATAGAGTATGATTCATGGTTTTGTACTTTTAAAAATGTTTATGGCCTTCTAAATATAATATTGGAGATACGGAATTAGGTGTGTCTTTGGATTGAGGACAGAATGAGAATCCATTTGGTCTTTTATAGGCTGGTATATATAAGTCAACTGCATCTCAGTACTGCACTCCCATTCCCAGGAAATGGCAAAAAGTATAATTCAATGTAAATTGATTTATGGGATTTTCTGTGAGAAGGACATGATATTTCCCTTCACATCTCCTAAAATTCATAGATGATTCTAACAAAGGTGGCACTAAGTGTTGATTGTAGGAAGACATCATAAATAAAATATAACTTAGAGAATACATGTTTCTAAACAATTTTATGACACACAGATTTCAACTTCAATGTTCCATCAAATTGAAAGAAATTTGTATGCTAGAGAAAACCAGGTTAACCCTTGGCTAAAGGACACATACTTTGTGATAGATAACTTTATTCCTAGACAATCTGTAGCCACAGGGTGAAAAGGCTGCTGAATGGCAAGAATTTCACTTCTATCAGTTTGCTTAAAAACCTTAAAGGTAGAAAGGGAGAATTGTTAAGAAACATGAGGTATTTTTAGTGAAAATTTAACTTTCTGTTTTGTAAAGACTTTATTAGATAAAATGCATAATATATTTATTTATACATGAGGCTACATTTAATAATTTGCCTTACAAAGCAAATGAAAGACAGAGAGAGACACATTTGTGGCCAGCTTGGAGAGAATAAGACAGAGAACCTATTATTCTGATCATGTGTAGGGTGGCATGGTGAATAGGAAATTGGAAGACCATGGAAATTGTAATTGTGCTAAACTGATACACTCTATGTAAACTAATACTCTTACATATCCAAAACAATGTATGATCATGGGCAGGGAAAGCTCATTACCCAAAGAATTTTGGTATGAGAAAAAGTGATCAATTCCTTCCCAAAGTGGCAAAATGTCTAATGACATCATGGAGAAAATCAAACTCTTCATTTATAGTAAAAAGTGAAAAAAAGCAAACACGACTGATCAGGTAGACACACATGGATGGATAGATAGATAGATTGATTGATGGACAGATTGATAGATTCTCGGATCTTGAAATTTTGTTTGAACTATTAATGCTTAGCTTATAATGATAAGGAGAAAGATTGACTTCTTTTGCTGCATTTTAATATTTGCAATTTTATAGTTTTATAAGCTTTATGGATCTGACATTATCTTTCTAAAGATTCCAACACATTTGGAACAATTTTGAGTTAAATAAAGGTCAGTTACTAATTGTAAGTTCTGGACATATTAAAATACACTGTACTATATTTCCCATATATTTCCCATGTAGTTCAGATCACCACTGAACTATGTTTCCCATAAATGGGCAAAGTGATGGAAATTTCTTGACCATTCTCAAAAGGCTTAACATTGAGATTTATTGACTCAAGGCTACAAATACATGTCAGAATTTTATTTATGTCTTTGTTTCAGAACAGATGGTCAGTTTTCTTATTCTGAGGCCTTTGAAAATAAATAGTAATAATAAGACCAACAGTAATAATAATCTAAAAATGACATCCTGGAGTGCCTTAAAATAAATATTTACTACAATAAGAAAATTCTTTGTCCTTAGAGTTACTTTGGGTCTGAAGTCGCAAAAGCTATGGGTTTTCATCACTGCTCATACTTGGTTATCAGACTGTAACTCACATAAGAAATTCAGAAATCAGATAATGATTTTGCCACCTTATCATAATCATCACATTAGATTGGGTGGTTGTTTAGTTCATTGTTTTTTGCAAAAGTACAAGGCACTTTGGCATTTCTGTAGTCTTAGACTAAGTATAGGCTGTAATACTCCTCTAAACCCTGTCAAGAAAGAAGGAGTGATAAATTCAACTTCTAACTTAATTTTAAGATTAAAGAATATCCAGCACTTCTTGTGGCCTTTGCGCTATTTAAAAGCATCACTGACATCAGGACCTAAAGAATTACAAACACTGGGAGACAACAGATTGGCGGTATGGTCTTAATATGTGAACATGCAGCAGAATTGAGTGCTATGAATATTATACTTGGATGTTCTTTGTTTCTATGTGTTCAAATGTGTATACTAAGGCATTTTTAAAAAATAATGGTTGGATTTTTCTGAATGATGAGAAGCAATTGTTTCTAATAATGCACAGTTTTGCTCATTAATCTTTAATATTTAGTTCTGAAATCTAACAATTGGATTCTTTACACTACTGAGAGATTCTCCATTGGTTGACAAAATCTCAGGATAAAAATATTAACTGAGGAGATTCTGATAGCCTGTGATTTTTTCAGGACTGCATTAAAAAAGAGCAAATGGTGAAATGTTTCTACTCATAAATAATGGAATAAAAGAGTTGACACTGAAATTATAATTTAAAATGTGTAGATGGAGCAAAAGAAAATATAAGTCACGGACCAATAAGAAGACAATAGAAATTGTTTCAAGCATTATAATTTCCAGCTTCATTTTTCTAAAAAATTATTTTAAAGAGAAAAAAAACACAGAAAAAGAAATAAATAAGAGACATACAAACAACAACTAAAGAGCAACTTAAAGTAATAAAATAATAAAAATATAGGCTTTCAAAACAAGATGATAGGAATTTGACAATGGTTGCAATATCTCATATTGTTACCTTCATAAGAGTTGCTTAGATTACCATATACAGACTTGCAAAATGAATCTAATCATATGAGTACTGTCATTTTCCAAGAATGGATAGAATTAGTAGTATAATCATCTTAGCTATTTTATGTATACATAAACAAATTTATGTTTTTTCCTTTTCCCTTCCTTTATCGCAGTTATTTTTCCTCTTTCCTCTTTCCTTTATCTCAGTTATTTTTCTCCTTTGAGCAGGTCCTCACCCTTTCACAATATCTATTGCAGGTTTTGGATTTTATTTACTCTTTCAGATTCTTACACTAGAGAGACAATACAGTTTTACATGTGAGTCTGAGTCTTTAATAAGTGGTGCTATAAAAACTGAATTTTCATGTGCTGAAAACTAAAACTATATCCATGTCTATTACCATGCACTAAACTAAAGTTAAAATGGATCAAACATTTAAATATTAAAACAGAAACAGTACATCTGCTGAAAGACAAAGCAGGTAGAAATTTTGAAATCATATGAGTAGGTAAAGAGTTCATAAACAAAAATCAAACTGCACAGGGAATACTTCCCAGAATCAACAACTGGGATCTCATCTTACTGAAAAGTTTTTGCACATCAAAAGAAATCTCCAATAGACTGAAAAGGAAATCCATACATTGAGAAAAAAATGTTAGCCAATTCTAACTTTATTTTGATGTTTCTAATATATGAGTTTACTTATCAGAACTTCAAAAACTCGTATTTTTTTTAAAATGTCAAATTAAGCAGAAAATCTATTCTGCAGTTAGCTACTTTATAAATCTGTTGCTGGAAAAAACAAGAGAATTTTTAATATATTCCACCAAAAAGTGTTTATACAGTCTGATAATATTAGGAAAGGTGTGTTTGTGCATCTATTTTAAAACAACTAGATTTAACAAACCAGTTGGTAGACAATCAGTGCCACAGAATTAGATTTTAATGGTTGTTACATAACCACAGTATTAAAAGCACGGCATTTTCATTTCAGTCAAACTATTAATTCTATTCCATGTCTAGCAGCATTCTACAGTTTACAGAAACAAATGTATTGTGATTTCAAGAAGTAGGCTTTATTTCTTTCTGCCACTTGGCTCTTCCACAGCTTCCTTTCATAGAGAGCATGACAGTACCTACATCAGGCATTAACTAAATGAATTACAACTTCCTGGAGCAAATCCTGTTCCATGGTATAAGACACGTCAGCATTAGTGATCGTGAGTATCGATTTGCTTTTCAGCTTTATAGTCCTCAAATATTTCTGAGTATAAAGAATAAATATTCTTTTATAAATAATAAATGTTTAAATGAGGGAAAATATATTCATGTTGTCATTAAGAAATTAAGTGAACAAATACCTTACAAGTAGCTCCATTTCATCCTGTGTTTTTCTTACTAATTATACAAATCTTTTCATGTAATGTCTAATGAATGAGAGAAATGTGAAAACATTTCCTCCATATGGTATTGCTACAGAACAACTTCTAGGAAGAAATGTGCTCAGTAATAGCACAGATGTTCCAATCTCTGTTTCTATGAGATGCCAAGATATGTCTGCTGGGAACAAAATCATGGTAATTTGTGTAAATCATAGTACGTTAAGTGCCTAATATATTAAGCGTTTGTCTATTTGTATTGAGTAAAAGAATGTCTTTTAAGCTTCTGCATTCTCTTGTCTATCCCATAGCAAGAGAATTGGATTGCCCTAATAAAAGACTAATGAGCAAATTCAATTCTGTGTCACACTCTCACAGTGCTTTCACAAGATAAATGTTATATGGTGTTTAGTTTTCCTTTAGAAGCAGGAAATTGGGCTGTTTCTTTCTTTGGTGGAAATTCCACAGTGCATATTGCCTTTTTACCATACTATCAGGTCTGCTCGCCACATGGCCTGTATTTATGTGGAACTGTCTGGCTATCAATTTCAATTAAATGCTAAAATATTCAGAATAAGAATGCAATCAAACCTAAATCCCTCCATGAATTACTATATCTTTGTCTGGGTAAACCAGCCTGTTCGCTTTTCAATGCTCATATGTCTGGACAACTGCCATACCTATACAACTAATTACAGTAAAATACTCTCTGGCTTTTAGAAATTATTGCATTCATATATACAGTTCAACAGTTTACCTTTTCATTTTGTTATAGTATATGAAAATGTATTTCTTGTATAATGAACTGGTAGCTACTACTTCCTAGATATCATGCATTGCTATACAATTATGTATTTTTTTAAACTTTATTTGTTTAATGCTCAGTTTCCATTTCTAGGTTCTAGATTAAATAGAGTCTTCTGGTCACCAGTCTGGTGCTGACCAGATTGACTTATTTCAACAAAACTTCACTCTCTCTCATCCAGATTGTTTACATTAGCAAATATATAAGTTGCTTTCTGAAAAGCCTCCATTGTCCAATACTTCTTGCATAAAATATTTAATTGTGACTTTAGTTGTCTGGTGTATGTATTTTTGGCCCATTTGGCTTATTTATAAATTTTGAGTTAAAGTTCTACTAAACAAAAAAATTTATACTCAAGTGAATCAAGAGAGTGTCATTTCCTGGTAAAAGGGGAAAACTACATTTAATCTCTAAAATTATTTTTTATTAAAAACAAAATGAAAATCTCAAATAGTATGAGTGGGCATCATATGTTTAAGAAGTAATAAGATTGCTGTGAAGTTTTTTAAATTGTGTTTCTAGTGATTTTTCTCTTTAGTAGTGTCTAGGATTGGAAAATGCTTTTGGAATTGGTGAATTTTGTAGAAAGGAAGTTTGCACTCTGCCTCTTCCATAAGTAGATCAGTTTTTCTCCTGTAATTACACCAGCATATCAGTAATATTTTAATCTATTGTACAAGCATAAATGTAAACAAGAAAAGTAAATTTTTAATATGGAGGAAACTGGCTATCACATATAAAAATTCTACATTATTTTCTTTCTCCTCACAAATAATTTTCATTGTCTAGGCTCCACAGTCTCATTGAGTTACTTACATTTAAAATGATACTATAGTTGTTAATTTTCAATGACTTTTTAATATTTTCTAAACATGGATAATTTTTATTTTATGGAACTGTATTTGTAATACATACAGTAGATTATTCTTAATCATTTTACAGGCCTTTATTTATTTAGAGGATGTTCCATACCTCCCATGTATTACATTAGTACTCAAATGCTGTAGGAGAAATAATTTACCCAATAATGTCTGTCTACATATTTCTAACTTGTTTCTAATTTTCATTTTTGTGTTTAAGTATTATAGTCCAATGTTACAGAAATTCCCTTGCACTGCTTATCTTTTTTGCACTTTTATGAATACAGAAATGAATTGCGATGAACAAAATTGTGGCTCAGTCATTTAGTCACTGACCTACACTGCTGTCGCATTCAATCTTTTCTTGAGCAAGGATAGATCTCATTTCCTGAAGTATGAGCCAAAAAATTTGAAATAGTTCTAATTATGACATTTTTCAAGAAATTCTGTAAAATACTATGTGATGAATAGAATAACGAAATGACTAATGATAAATTTACCACCTGTGTCAATTTAATAAGAGAAATAAGAACACTCAAGTAATAAAATGAACATGGATTATATTGTGCTGAAAATTGTCTTTTTAAAAAAAATACTTGAAACGTTTTGTGAAATATCTCTAATTCACTTACTAGTCTTTTTGAGAAACAGATATCAAAATTTAAAATGAACACAATTTAAATGAACAAAATTCAAATTTAAAATGAACAAAATTAAAACACAAATATATTTTTGTGTTTAAAAAAGCAATATTGAAGAAAGCAATGAATTTATGGACTTCTAGCTTATTGGGTCATTTTGTTTGTTAAATATCACACATATCATTTTGTTACAGTATATGAATAAAGATATAAATATGAAACTCTTCCATTGACAAAATAAGTGTGGAGACTCAACTTAACCAAAATTAAAACTTTTGGTGAAAAGTGAAAATGCAGTAAACACAGCTGGGGATGAGAAATACTGGTTTTAAAAGACTAGGAAAAAGTCTAGAGGATCTATACTTTTCATGAAAATTCATGCCAGCATATCCACAGGAGGCATTCAGTCATGTAACAAAAAACAGAAAAAAATAGGATTTCTGTAAAGCAAGATGAAACATCTTATACCTTTGTCATCTGGAGACACAACTTAGTGTAAGTCTCAGGATATTCTTATCTGCATGAGTAATGTAGGAGGAAGGTCTATAAACAGGGAAGCTGACAAAACACTGATGCAGGAACAGAAAGTGTTTACTCTGAGCATCTGGAGACAATAAGGCAGTGTTCACTCAACTTTCTCAGTTTCATTAGAAATCTAGAAATATTCCTGAAAATTGTTAAATGTTTATATGCACTTTATCACACCAGACATACACAACAAAAATGTGACACGGTAGAAATCATTATAGAGATCACAGAATGCCGAATTTGGGGGAAGGAAAAGGGTGAAATTGCATATAAACAGAAGCAGAATAAGACCAAGTCTAAGCATTGTTTCATGTCATGAGTGCATTTAAATCCGTTTCCATAGTGATTCTTGCCACACAACAAAGAACCTTCATCAAAGTGTTGAGTGAGCTAATCATGATTTTTTTTTTAAGAATTTTAATATCTGAGCAAGAAACCAACCTCTTCTGTTGGCTTCTTTAGTCATTCCAAAATAATCAAGGCTAGTTTTTAAAATAATAAATGCCTTTAGTAGTTTCACTGAGTATAATTGAAATAAATATCCCAAATGCATTTTTACTCACACTTTTCTCAAAATTGAGACGTGAGTTGCACATAAAATAATGCTATCATAGCAAAAATAGTTATCTTTCTGTAAAGCACTCTTATTTCTGCACAAATACACTGTCTTCTTCGTTCACCTTGTTACAAGGTGACTGAAATTTAGAATTATAGTCATAAACTCTACCAAGACGGTATTGGTAATCACAATGTTCCATTAGCTTGCTGTTATTTTGACGAAATGCATGAGAGTAACAACTTAGGAGAAGAGTTTACACTGGGGCTGGTTTACCAGGTGTCCCTCTGTGGTTGGCTGGCTTCAGTGCTTTTGAGTCTGTGGTGAGGAAGTACATCATGGTAGATAAGAGTTAGAGAGTAAAGATCCTTGTTTTATGGTGGACAGGAAGAAGAAACAGAAAGAGGAGACAGAGAGGAAGCGACAGAGACAAGGGAGCCAGGGTCAAGAGACATACCCGCGTCATGTTCCCAATCGTAACCCCTTCATTTAAATTCCATCAGCTCTCAACAGCAGTATTGAATTATGGACCCATCAATGCATTCATCAATAGATGAAGTTAAAGCCCTCAGAATCCAGACAGCTTCTAAAAGCCCACGGGCAACTGACTAAACCTTTAGCTGTGAACTTAAGGAAATACTTTAAATCCAAGCCACATAAATTATTCCTCAAATTTTTCTTGTTCTACACTTTAATAAGTGTTATACCTCAGCTCTGCAGTGTTCCTCAAAACTCTCTTGTGTTCAAGGGTGGGGCTTTTGGCAGGCAAGTGGCTCACAAGAGTGTGATACTCCTCCGTGACCCATTTATCAGTTTGTAACTGGATATGCTCTTAGGTGGTGGGCCTGGCTAGAGGCTGTGGGTTCACTACCAGCATGACCTGGCACTGTGAATTTTTTCACACAGCTCCTGGATCTAGCTACCACACGATGCACACTTTTCCTCTGCTATGCCCCTGCCATGATTTTCTGTCTGTGAGCAACCCGAATTAGAAAGAACCTTCTCAAAGTATGAGCCCAAATGAAACTTTCCTCCTCCAATTTGTGGATGCAAGTGAAGGGAAAATGATTAGTGCAGAGAATTGGTACCAGAGAAGTGGGGTTACTGCTACAACCTTGACTAATCAAGTGGTTGATGAGCCTTTGGTATTCATTTGAGGGAGAAATTTGGAAAAAAAAAGTTGAAAGATGTGGGCTAAAGAAACCCTAGAATGAGTAAATACAGTAGCATGAAGGGCACTGCTGTTTGGAGCTCAGAGGACCTGAATACTGAGAGGAATGCTCTTCTAAAAGCCAGGCTTAAGAAAGTTGGAAGTAGGGACTCATTTGGAAAGTTAACTAGAGTCCATGAATGCTTTGTTAGAGCAAAGAACTTATCTTCATTTTACCCATGTCATAAGACTGCATGAGGGTAAACTTAGAGATGGCAGACTAATTTGGCAGAGAAAAAATCAAAGCAGCCCAATGATCAGGTCATGACATCAGTACTGCTTGCTATTCTCAGCCAAATTTACAGTGAGAATTTAGAGGAGAAAGCAGAGTTGAACAGTTATGGAGGTTTTACGGTTTTGCCACAGTCAGAGCACATAAAGTTGGAGCCAAGGAGAGGACAGTTGATAAAAAGATGTAAACTGCTTTGTGCCCAAACGGTGGCAAATACATATTGAGGACATCTAAACAACTGACAAGATTTTAGACATCGTGTGCTCAGGGCTATGAAGGAGTAAATTTCTCTGAAATATTTTGCTTTAAGAGAAGCCCAATAGCTGCCGACTTGGAATGGTTCCCCAGATTTATTCATTTAGGAACTCAGAAACCATAGGGTCTCCGAAGCCAAGGGTCCTAGGTGCTGCTCAAACTTCTGGCAGTCTTGGTGTCATCCACTGGGCCATTCTTGTACAGGTACACTGAGTACAAAGTTGGGGGGTTGTGGAGGTTTGCATTCAGACTTCACAGTAAAGCCTCGGAAGTCAGGCAATATAGCCATGAGAGCAAATTTTATCATTTTTCTCCATCTAAGCAATATAGACATTATTTTTATTATTAAGGATTTTTAAGCAATATGGCATGTATATTATACAATTTCAAAAAAAACCACTTTTTTCTATGTGGAAACAGAGTTATATCTTCATTTTCTGCTATCTAATAGCTACAAATTTCATAAAATCCTTGCTTTACTAAGAATTATGAGTCCATTTAGGACTGTTTTGTGGTCATTTTTCCTGTCTATATTCATCAAGAAGCAAATTAGTTACAAGTTAGTGCAATATTTCCCAACATGGGACCCATCTTAGAATTAATGGTGCCTTAGATGATTGATTTGTATCAACATTAAATACAAGTAACATTATTTGGTTTGTCAATAAACTTTAAAAGCATTTTGTTTTGTAATACAGCTGTGAGACACAAGAACTATTGTTTCCCCTCTGTATGTAGTTTAAAAACTGAACTTTGAGTTCATTAAGGAATCAATTCATGGACCAAGGATGTAGCTCAGCAATACAGTGCCTGCCTGGCAAATTAAGGTCCTGAGTTAAATTTCCATTACCAAAAACAAACAAACAAACAATTAACTCCTGGGTATTTAGTGAGTACAAATTTAATAGGCAATGTGTCAAATATTATGAGTCCAGACTCTGAGCTCTTTGTAATGATGCTGTCTGCAAAAAGATGATAATTCCAACAAAATATAACTTGTATATATTCCAAACTTATTTCTCTTTGTAATTGCATATTGTAATTGAAAAATAGTGACCTCTTCATAACATCGAATGATCTTACAGATAATGTGCTCCAAGTTTTTATAATGAATATTTTAAAAATCTGTTTTCACTTGTCTCTATCTCATCGTTCAACAGACACTGCAGTGCTACATTTATCTCTTGTTCCCTCTTCTTCTTTTTAGTTATTTTAAAACCTTCATTTTTCCTAAAACAGGTTTTATTTTTCTAGCTTTGCTCTTTACTAACTCTAATAACAAAATAGAAACTACCATGTGAGATTTGTAGCCTCTTTAGAAGACAGTGATTAATTAATATGACAGCGTAAAACATTCCTGAGCCAATGGGTTCCCATTACAATTATTAAAACTTTGCTCCTAGCGTTCTGGACTAATGCTTTATTTTATCAAGGGGTTTCTTCATTTTCTCAGGGCAATTGAGCAACTGCTATTTTCACAACTGAATCTGTATCTGGAAGGCCCAAAACAATTCTTCATTTCAAATTGGACAGTAGACACGCACAGATGGGCCGTATTTCTCATGCTTGGTTTAAGGATGTTTGAGATTTTTTGGTCTTTATTTCATAGCTTATTAGAAGGTTTACATCCAATTTATGTTAAACTCTTCCAGATTACTGAAAGGTTGTTTTGAACAAATGAATACCTGCTAATTTTTTTAGAAAAGGGTTATAATATGTACATTTTCATGTATTTGTATTTTAATAACTTTTAAGAAGTCATAACAGTCGGCTTCGCTTTTAGGGATTTTATTACAATAAATCTCAATTCCCAATTTGGACTTACAGCCAACATTTGTACTTTTATTTATATAAATATGGCTGATATTGTGGCAAATAGAATCGCTATTAGAATGTAAGTCATTTTCTCCTTTTTAGAGGATGGGAAGACAGAAAATCATCATATCAAATCTCCAAAATGTCAATGAATAACCTACTTGTAAACAAATAGTAAAACTGCAATGTTTATGACATTTAAATTAGAAAAATGGTATACTTTCAGTAGTATTTATTTAAATATATGTTTTTAAGTTATATTACTGTTTGGAAAATACTGAAAAAACTGAACTTGTTCAATAAATGTTGGTGCAAGATGACCAAATGCCTTTTTTCTAGGGGCTGTGTGAAGACATGCTTCAGATCACACATATTCTAATTTGGACCCAAAAATACTCAAGTTAGAGAAAAAAGACAAAGGTACCTGGTGAACATTCCACACTTTTTCATATTTTGTTTATTCCTGCGCTATCTGTGTACTAAAAATATTAGCATGGATTGCTAACTGGAAGGATCTCCCATTCAGGTCAGTCTTATCTCACCATGGAATTCACCAGGGCATTCCTGTTTTCACTTCTAATTCTTTTTTTTTTTTTTTACCGGTACCGGGGATCGAACTCACGACTGCCTGCTTCTAAGGCAGGTGCTTATGCCGCTGAGCTAAATCCCCAGCCCCCTTCACTTCTAATTCTGATCAGAGCCGCGAATAGTAAGTAGAAATGAGAAAACTATAATGTCAGAGTAACAGAGGGATAGACATAGTTGAAATACTTTAAAGGATTCTGTGTGGTTTATAGATTTTCACTGCAGAAATACCTGCAATTCTGAACAGTCTGTACGAAGAACATAATTGTTTATACCACAATTCAATAGTCTTTGATCTCATGAAACCACAAAAATAATGTGTTCTTTGTGTAAGGATATTGAATGTATTTGTGCTTACATCATTCATTTAAAAAATATTTAAAATAAAGGCTAATGTTTCCTGTAAGAGTTAGGCAGTACATATTTTCATCTTTTCATGGCACATCATTTCCATTACAACTCCTTAGCTCTGTTGCTGTTTAAAACACAAAAGCCATTCCCAAGGTATAAACACAAGGAAATGCTTTTGTTCTAGCACAAATGTATTAACAAATAAAGGGAACTGTCCTATTTAAATGTTCAGTTTACTAACTTATTAACCTTAAAATGTGCCTGAGTTTGTGACACACACTATGGCACCCAATTTAATATTTGCTTGTGAATGTGTCTTTCAAATGATTTTATTTGAGAAAAGAACTGGATGATGAAATAGGCTGAAGTGTGAGTGTTTGAATTATTATGTGATCTTCATTATCTTGTATACAATTGTGAGTTCAGAGTCATGGGTGCTATTTCACCCTTCTGGTTGCTGTCATGTATTAATTTCATGGTGTAATTGTCGCCGCTTACATACACTGTGTAGATACACACAGCCAAGCCTTCTTTGCCCATCAGGGGATTTTAGAGGTGACTGAATTATGAGTGTGTGATACTCACCTGTGGATGAGTCCACTGAGGGATTTATGCCTAAACGTGATGTTGGGAGGAGAAGCCTGGTTAGAGGAGGTAGGCTGCTGGGCCTGTGGCCTGGAAGGGTCTATTGTCCTCCCTTTTCCCTTGATCTTTCTCTCTTTCCTGTTTGCCATGCCATGAACAAATTTCTTCCATTTAGACTACTGCAATATGCTGCCTTCCCTTGGAGCCAGTCACGTATGGACTGAGACTGCTACAAACTGTGACCAAATAAACACTTCCTCCATGCATATATGAGTATCACTTACTATGTCTCAGTGATCCGACGTTTGCTAAGACTGTAATGCTTCATTACAGCTGAAATATGATAAAGAAGTAGACTACCTTACCTAAACGTTCCTTTATCATGATTTGGGAAAGTGTGAATTTTTTTCTTATCATTGATGAAATAGACTTCATAAGGACAAAAATATTTTCCTGTCGTGCTCACTGTCTTGTGTAATTTTCTTATTCATAAAAAAGTTAGTCACAAGCCACACAGATTGTACAAAGCTCAGTTCGATAATAGATATGTTATCTTTTGTGATGCAAATTTTTATTCTAACCTTTCATGTGACATCAGCGTAGGTGTACTAGATAGTACACTCCAATTTATCCTCTCCAATTAGGTTTAAACTGTGGAAAGATGGCAAAATTTAGAGCATGTTTTCATAATGCTACATGCAGAAGATGTGACATTTGGATGCACAAATATAATAATAGGCACTATTGTAAAATGACTTAAATTAATTTCAGCTCAGAAACAGTATTTTTAGTTATTTGAAGCCATAATAAGAACTTTATGTGTAAGTAAATGTGATATTAGACAGACAGATTAACATATATGGCATTTGCTATATGACTATAATTTGGAAACAATGTATGATTTCAATTTTCACACAGTAATATTTGTATTAATAAATAGATTAATGTATATCATATCAATTTTTAGGACATGTCTCCTTCAATATAAGTATAGACTTTTGGTTTCTTTATAATTTCAAGAATATGTACCTAACATTTTACTTTATGACCGAGAAAAGTTGAGAAGGGTAGAGAGATCTCGTCTACCTGGTTGCTACTGTCATGGCCAAGGTTGGAGATTGCTTAGATTGGAATTTTCCTTTATTTAACCTTCTATGACCAGAAAAGAAACAAGAAATCTTGTCCTTAATAGGAAAAAATATATATTTAAATATAATATAAAAATATAAAAATATAAATAATATAAATAATAATAATAAAATAATAACCAAAATAATATTAATAAAAATAATAAATAATATAATATACATTTTTTTATAAAATAAGAAAGCACCATTTTTCCCCTCTCACTTTGGCATAAAATAAAACTGCATAAAGAGGAGTTTTACTACATTAAAGCTGGCCTTAATAGTAATTTCCAACTAACTTATCTACCTACTTTTACGTGCATATGTGTGTGTTAATGTGAAAGGAACTGCTACATTTATTTTTATAAGCTTCAGCATGAATATTTTTCCCAATTCATTAAATTAAATTTTGCATGAATTATTTTTTTCATTATAGATAGCTTGAAAATTATTTTGAGCAGTAAATTGCATTCATTATTTGTTTTAGAGGAAGGTGGTTGAATTATCAGATGCTGAATTTCATTAAATTATTGAAACTCCAGTTATGGAAGCATTTTAGAGAATATCTAACCCTACTTTTGAAGTTAAGCATACATTGATTTTAATATATTTTGCTTAAAAAATGTCTTACATTTTCTTTGCATTGGAAGTTCAGTTTTTAATGCAACTCATCTCATTATCTGACATTTGAAATTTAGTTCCTTACAGTTTGAATATTGATTTTAGATTAAGCCTACAAATTTTATTTGAGCAGTTTAACCAATTCTTCACCCTCGGACTTTTAGGGCTAACACACTATTCATCATAGCTCTGTTAATACAGGATAAATGCCTGACAGTACTTCTATTCTTTCTCACTGCTATGGCTTTCCGTATTTCTCACGATTATGTTATCATGTAAACATTTTTAAACAGTACATAACTTTTTTTAAAGGAGCGGTGGATATTCACAAAAACAGTCTTGTTGTATTCAGATTTTTGTCTTAAGAAAAACACATATCTGGTTCCTTCTTTGAAAATCAAACAATTATATGTGTAGTCGATTTCATGTTTGCTAAAATTTTCTTAATGTATACATTCTTAAAATGTGTTTGTTATATTAAACTGTTTAAAATAATTATATAGCCCTATTTTTGTTACAGTAAAACATGCATAACATAAAATTTATTACTTTGAGCATGATTAAGCCATATGTGCAGTTCAAAGATTGTAACCGCCATTGCCCTCCATTGCAAGGAATGTCTATGATTTCATTTTCTTTCCACCTTTTGTTTTTGTATATCATTGCAGCTTCTAAGATAAAAGGCTAATACTACCTTAAAATTATAGATATTAATCAGTAAAGAGATCAACTGAAGAAAGCAAACGGAAGAAATTCTTAGAGACAAAATTTCGTAAAGAGCAATGGCTTAAAAGGTTGAAAGGACATAAAAAATAATGATAGACAGAAAGAAATACAGTTTTAACTGTGCTAAAACAGAATTTTTTGGAAGGTAGGAGAAAGTTAAAATACAAATTTTATAGATTTTGTTTCTTCTATGGGGTAAGATATTAGAAGCATTGAGACAGCAGGGGTTAGTTTAATTGGATATTGTAGAAAATCAAGGAAATTATTTGAGGAGGGATAAGAGACAAAACTGTTAGCAGATGTTGCCAGATTATCCTTTATACAAAAAAAAAGTGTGTGAACTTATCCATACTTCATCAACATAAATCCATTATGGGCCACATGTCGCATACAAGGCACATGAGTTTTGAAGTATAAGTAAACCATAGCTCTCATTTTGATTATGAAGCCTTTCTAGAAGGATACAAAATAAAAATATACAGATACACAAGCTTTGAAAGATCTTTAAGGGACATTTACACAGAAATTTAGAAAAATTTTAACGGTGATGATTTGTGTGAAAATCAAAAGAACGGTTCCAGTGCCAGAGATGCCTGCTTTCCAGATTAAAGTATTCACAGATGTACTGCTTTTATTAAGGTGCCATTAGAGACAGCCCTCTAGCCAAAGAACAAGGTGCTCCTAGCAGAAAAGAGGACTTCTGAAACTGCCACTTTATAATACGCCTGGATATTATCAAATTGAACAAGTCATACATAAATAATTCTTACATATCCTGATACAATTCCCAGAGAAGGCAGAATATGAATCCCAGGATGAAATTTCAAGACTTTGCTAATTTTCATCCTATTGTTGTAGTCAAGGTTTGCAAGGGAATAGATTTAATACAGGTACACAATTTATAGAATTACTTGGCAATATTTAGATGAAGAGTCAGATACAGAAGAGCACAGGGGATCTGTCTATACACCGGAGGCCCAGAGAATCCAGCTGAGGGCCTGGATCCTGTGGCACTGTCTTCCTTGAGTCTAGCTGGAACCTGAGAGCCTGCTGCACTGGAAATGTCCACAGGTCAGTGATGGACATTAGAAAGTCTGCATCAGCAGGATGGTAGATCTGTATCCCAGCAGGCTGAGGAATCCACACTGAAGCCGGGAACTGATGCTCATAATAAGGACTGGAGTTCCCCTGCCAGAGACTGCAGCTCCTTCAACAATGAGGATATTTCAGACAAATCAGCATGACAAGCTTCTCCAGGAGAATCAACAGTGCACCATCTTCCTTGCCAGTTCTGCTTTTATACAGATGGCGACGATCCTCAGGTGGTTCCTTCCACACCCGGCACCATGCTGACTCCTCTGTTCAACCGGTTAACTGTTAGTTAATCCACCACAGCTTCTGAGGTTTTGCTTTGTCATTTTATATGTGTTATAGACATGAAATTTCACAGGGTGAATCTAAGTGTATATGAACACAGGACAGTATATCCTTAAAAATATAATGTGAACAAAACCTTGGGTTATAAGATGATCCATTTTCTGGTCACAAAGTGGAAGAGAAAAGTTAATATAATCACTTGTGAATCCAAAACATCCATTAAGAATAAAATGTGCTATTTAATTTCATTCTAGTAAACAAAAATTACTATAGCTAATAATCCAATATTCTTTTCTATGATGACAATAAAGCCAATTCATCTGAAGATTGTATGTGCAACACAAAGCCCTACATAATTAGGTGTGGGGAGCAGTCATTGGTCTTCTTTTGAATGAGTTGACAAAGAATAATTTAGGATTGCTAACACAAAATATTTTCTTCTCTTAAATTTTCATTCTGTTCGAGGTCATTTACATTGCCTAGCTGGAGCTCCTTTGCATAAAAAGGGAGGTGGAGTATGTGTGACACAGTATAGCCAGTCCCACTGTACTCATGGTGAATGTCTGGGGAACTACCAGCAGAGGTTGTCTTAGTATTAATTAAATTTCAGAGAAACCTGTAACCGAGGGTTAAATGGATGGCCTCTATGCTTCACTGTGACACTCTGGAAGTAACCTTTTTGTGTATCACTGCATCAGGTTGTTTGTTTGTCTGTTTTGTTTTGTTTTTTAGAAATGGGGTTATCTACTGACTGGATTTGAACACACTAGGTAGCCCAGGCTGAACCTGAACTCATGGTTTTGATCCTGCTAACTCGAACTCCCAAACCCAAGGGTGACAGGCATGCATCACCACACCTGGCGCTGAATGAGCTGCCCAAATCCATCATAGAAAAGGAAAAGCCTGCCTCTTACTGATTCACTCAGGAGCATATGCAAGGATAAGATCAAAGAATTTTCTCTTTTTATCTCCACAGGCTAGTTAGAAGTTTCTTACTTTACCTATCTTTCTTCTGTCTTACATTCTATATGTTTTTCTCAAAAATTGCATCACAATAAATGATATTGAATTCCATTATTTTTTATCTACTTCTGTTTGTTACATACATGGGAGTGCATCCATTTTTGGTTTGTTCTGCTTTTTCAAATTTGTTCATTGAATCTGAAAACTGGTATCATAATAAACACAAGAATCTGTTATTCTTAAGCCAACATTTCAGGGACAACTGCGTCCTCCCAAGAGAAAAATAAAGATTTCCTCTTTTCCTGATAAGGATCTTCTTTGGCTGCTCAAGAGTTTTTGATAGATTTTTTTTCTCCTTCCACAGAGAGTTGAGTCATTTCTACTTGTACTTTGCCAAATTGTCTAAGTTTCTGTGTGGCTCTGAAGAAACCCCATGACTCACTTATGATTCATCGCATCATTCACTGTATCTCATGCCTGAGGGAAAGGATTTATTCACTGGAAATTGTGGTGAGCAGACAGAGGATTCCTTTGCCCCAGTCTCTCTTCTTTTCCTTTTCCCTCCCCTCCGTCCCTTTCCCTCCCTTCCTCCTCCTCGTCCTCCTCCTCCTTATTCAAAGATTTTTTTTTTTTTAACATAGTCTCACTATGTAGCGCATAGTGAGACTGGCCTTGAACGTGCAGTGATCCTCCTGCCTCAGCCTCACAAGTGCTGCAATTGGAAGCTTGTGCCACCATGTACAACAATATCTAATACAGATGCCCACAAAGTTGCCCCATGTATTTGGAAAGATAAAAACTTTCTAAATGAGTATAGTAGCTTGAACTCATTTCTAAATCTAGATCAAGTTCCTGAGCATTAACAAAGCCTCACAATTTTAAGATCATACTAAAATTCCCTTTTATTGAAGTCAATCTACAGCACATATGAGCTCTGTGATGACACTGTAAAAGAAAAAGAAAAAACAAAACAAAACAAAACAAAACAAAACAAAACAAAAACACCCGAAGTATTTATTGGTTGTGTGCCATATGTCATTGCTCTGTAATAACTGGAGTTACTGCATTGGAAAATTTATTATTTCTACAAACGTGTCATTATCAGTTTGTTAAAAAAATACTTACCTATTAAAAATGAATGCTTTGAAAATTAAAGACATAACACTTGCAATTCAAACAGGAGGACTAGGAGATCCATTCTTGTGGATAGACAATAATCCAGTTTCATGAAAACTGTAATTTAATGTTTTTTATTGGTGAAATTTCAGCCTAAGAAATTTAACTGTTTTCACATATAGTTTGTGCTTCTCTATATTTTCCTATGTCTTATTATTAAAAAAAAATCAAATATCTTATAATAAATTTCATAGGAAATATATATATATATATTATTGAATTTCAATAAAGCATTCTAAATTTTACTTTAGCAGATCTTTCCCAATGCACCACATGGTTTTTAATTAATTTAATTAGTCATTTAATTAATTTAATTAATTTAAGTTATTTAATTAATTAAGAGTCATTTGAGTATTGGCCTGCACTCACTAGGGTATGATAGGGAACTTGGAAATTTCACCTTTCTTGTCAACACTTATTTTTGGTGGAATGTGTGTTCAGGTAAAAGTATATAGAGGTTTATAATGGTGACCTTTTATGTATAAATTTAATCCTATTTGTTCATTTATCTAAGTAGTTTCTGTCTATGTCTGTCTCTACATTGTAATATTTAAAGACAATTTTGATTTATGTGTGAGTGTGTGTGTGTGTGTGTGTGTTATGTCCCAAAGAAACAGATGAGGATAACATGCTAACATATATATACACACACAATGTTTGACTTCCCAAAGTGCAATATTTGCTTAAGTAATAAAGGTGATATCATAACAAATAAGGAAGGTAATTTTTAAAAATTCCTGAACACTATTTCATAGCTACTAACTGAGTTTCCTTAGGAGCAAGTCTCTAAACTTACAAAAAAATGTTCGCAAAAAAACATGAATAGTGTAGAAAATCTGTATGCATAATATTAAGGATATACAACTTCATAACATGCTTTTCACCATAAGCTATTTGATTTAATCTCACATTGTATTCATTGTGATAAAACGGTAACATATTTTCTTTATGCCTACAAATTAAGCATCAGCCAGTATTCTTAAAATATTAGTAGCTATCAATTCATTTTTGAGCTAGGTACTATTGTCATTCCCACTATGAAGAGAAACAAAGACAGCTAATGCTATTGAAGACACCTCAGAGAGGAGGGAAAACTTTCAAACCAAAGAGTTCTTCATTCTATTTCTATGATGTTATAAATCCCAAAATGCATGGATACAATTTTTATCTTTGGTATAAGTTTTATCTTTAGAATGATACCCATTTTTAAAGCATTTAAATTAAGATGGAGTTTAATGTTTACCTTACACTTTTTAGTTTTGAATATTCATCATTTATTTGTGTACATCACAGTTTAATTGGGTGCCATAAGATTTCTGCCAATAGAAATTACTTTGCCAATTCCTATTAAGCCTCTGACAATGACGACTCAGCGTTCGCCTTTCTAGAAAACCACAACCACTTTCTTTCATTTGTTGCATGCGCAATCTAATTTAACAGTTTATTTTTCTATTTTTCTGCAGTACTGCACAAACATCACTTCCTGATGTCTAACTTTTTAATTATGATTGAACCCAGGACCTTTACACTGAACTGCATTGCTTGTCTTCTTTGTTATTAAGTTTATTGGTGCAGTTTAGATATACGTAATGATCCCATTCATCAAGAGAAACTTGTACCTGTAGGTGACATATATGAGTCCCCCTTTTCCCTCATTCTCTTCTTACTTGGAGAAAAGTCCTGTGAAGTCATTAAGTTGTTCTGCTGGGCTGAAACATGCAACCTCCTTCTTGAGCTTCCCAGTATGTTGGAATGACAGGTGCAGCTCATCAGGACCAGCCTTATTCACTTTCAATTAGGAAATTTCATGGAATTTTCTCTTTTTAAATGCATTGTATGTAATATCTTCTTCTATGTCATATCACTGTCTCAAGAACATGCTTACAGAAATTTCTATAATACCACACATTTTTCCGTTAGAACTATATTCATTGAGGAAATGTAAGATACCTGAGGAAAAGAAAAACAATTGAGGGTTTCTGAATACATTTTACTTGTTTCAGCAGAATTGTTTAACCTGGATATATTTTTAAAGAGATTGCCTTGTATATGAGCAGATGAAAAAGTACACCTAACTTCCATGTCAGATCATCCCCTCCAACAGTGGACGTAATCGATGTCTTACCCTATCATTCTCCTTTGTTTCTCTAGTATTCCTGCCTGATTGTCTAGGTATCACTTCCAGATCACATTCACATGCACTCTAATATGAATAACTCTCTCATTTTTTCTCCTTCGATGTGAGCTGACATTCCTCCTCAGAAAGTATTTCATCTTGATATTTGCCCCATGTCAATATTAAACAAAACCACAGGAAAAAAGTGGAAAAATTCTAATTTTATGTGATTCTGGAAAGACACATTAGGTCAGATTTTTCAATTCTTATAAAGATTAATTTGAAGAATTTACTATTTCAATAAGTGAGTTTTAATATTTAAATCCACTGAAACTACAAATATTTACCAGTCAATTGTAACCAAAAGTATAGCTTACAAACTAGCAAAAAGCTGCATATTAGAACATTTTTACCAACTTGAGGTGAAACAACTTAAAAAATATTCCCGTTGAATTCCTATCCCAATGCAGATTTTTATGTGCATTGCTGATTCCTAATCTTACAACCTTTAAAGATTAACTCTTGTCATATTTATGCATAAGGAAAAGTTTCCTACGTAATTATCATGCTCAGGAAATTTAAAATATTATGTTATATATTTTAAGGATTTTTAAAATTTTAAATGTGTTATCTATCTTTTGTATAAATTCAAGATTATTATTTGATGGTTTAGCCTTTTGATGCATTAATAGATATGTATAAAAGTCTTAGAAAATAATATTTTCTCTCCTAATACATTCTTACAGATTTGTTGAAATGTAGCAATATATACCAGGAGTATATGCTTTAATACGTATTAATCCCATAACAAAATAATTTGAAAACCACCAATATTGTACAATATTTGCTTCAATAAAATTTTTTTCCAATTTTTTCTACTGCATTAATAATTTTAATAAATTGACACTTTCATAATGTCCTCATATTGGCAAGCAAACAAAAAACTATAAAATTATCTTAAAATTTATATGAGAATATAGTATCTTGAGAGTATGTTAATGGTTTCCAAAAGAAAATGAAACCTGAATATATAAAAATTAAGGAAGAGGCTTAAAAATTCCATGCTACTTGTTTACAAAATCTTACATTTCATGTGACGCAGGGTTTTCTACACAAAGAAAATCTATGAAAATTAGGTTAATTCTCATTAAAAAGTCCCCCTAATTAAATAAGTAGTAATCAGCATTAACTTTAGATGGTAATATGATGCAAAGTAGAATCAAGTCTAATAAGTGAGCCTTCTTCACAACAAATAACCGTATAATAGTGTTGAAAGTAAGTGATAACATTATAGAGAGTATGGCATACTCCAACTGATGGAGAAATAAAATCACAAGTGTGAATCATTTGAATGGAAATTTTTAAGAAACCAGATTATGTACCTTTTTTGTGTGCTTCACAACTGCTTTCAAAAGCAACTATAATGAAATCAAGGCAGGAATATGATTACATAACAAAGTAAAACCTAGAAGATTGAATTTAGATTGACTGAGTTTTTACTTCTTTGGCATTACAAAAAATTATCCCAAACTTGAAAGTCAAAAGCAAATGCATTACATCCTTCAATGACCTACTGACATGATATTTACGATGGTTAGCCAAGATCGATTTTAATGATTTAGAAGTGATCAGGAATATTCCATCTCACAATTTACTGTTTGGTTAGGACTCGGGAAGGATGGAGTTAAATGTAAACCTGTAGACTACAGTCCGTTGGAGAAGACAACCATAAAAGTCTTGTCCTAATTGTCCAGAACAATTTCGTCCAGAACCAATTTGTTATGTCACTTAGGCCTTATATTCTTTATTCTTTTCTTTTCTAAACAGCTCTTTAAAATATCATTCTATCATAATCAGAAAGTTCAGGCTGCTTATAGAAAATAGGCTGTTTTGCAAGTGTTGTATCTCTACCTCAAGTACTCTATTATGCATTGTAGTCATGGAAATCCAAATAAAGAAGTGGATGCGGTTATGTTCTAATAAAACTTTATTTCAAAAATTAGTAAGTGACTTGGCTGATGGGACATACTTTGGTTACCTTCCTATTATGTAACCTATTAATAGGAAGTGCTCTGAAGTGTATCAACTTGTTGAATTGTCCATTCCAATATAAGGTCTTCTACATGTGGTGTGTTGAAGTCTTAACTTTTAAAGTTAAAGTGATAGTGAAGGACACATAGTAACAGTATGAAGGATGAGGTAGTACAAATAGTTCTTTCTTTCCTCTGTGAATCAATGCTAACTGACAATAATATCACAATTCTGCACAGTGGGTAACACTGGGACATGGGGACCTCAGCAGGAACATAGCCCTTTGGAAATGCTGACTTTAGTTCAGTGAAATCTTGTGGAAAGTCTATCTATGAAGCAATAAATTTGTGTTAATCTGTTATTTACAGTGATTTGTTACAAAATCAATAGAAACTAATGAAAGCCCCTGAGAGCAATGTGAGACTATCTCTGTATTTCTGTATTTCCTGTCCTTTTCTTATCCTTCTCATGGTGTCAGTTGAAGCTAGTAAGCCACTCAGGAGCACTTCTTAAAAATTAAGCTTTTAATTCCATTCAACAGGCTCTTACACTGATCCTGCTGTTTGGGTCACTTTAGGCCATGCTGTGCATTCAAAAAGTTATTAAAATGTCTAAGATAATGAAGTAAGTGGAACGCTGGGTATACCTGCATTTCCTATTAGCTAACAAACATTCATTACACAGGGTGTCATCCAGCTTCAAGACATCTGATTTGTGACAATGAATGTGTAATTCGGTTTAGATATTCAGCCTTGAGCAACAGACAGAGGAAATGAAGAAGTCGGTGAAAGGTCACTGGGGTTGCACACTTTGCATTAAGTCAGTAGAGTTGCACGGGATGGGAGTGGGGTGACAAGTGCTGGGCATGAAATGGAAGAGCAGGGACACACTGGCATTCCTTAGAATGTTCGGGTGTGCACCGCAGTGTCTCTGATGGTGTGGGACAGAAGACCTGGGAAGAGGCTGCTGATTTTTGTCACACGATGAATACAGGTGTCTCTCAGAGCTCAGAGAGGCACCAAGCAGTGAGGGTTGCTCTCCCTGCCACAGATGTCAATGCCAACAGGCAAGTAAGCATGCCAGGAACAGAGCTGGCGGCACCCTGTGCCTATGCCAATTTGCCCAGCATTCAGCCTGGCACCTCCTTGGCCTCCACAGTTTTTCTCCTATGGCCCAACTCTAAAACATGGTCATTCTTCAAGGAAATGTGAGGGACTGAATTTCCATTAAATTGATAAATTGATGGAGTCCCACCCACCAACGGCCCTATAACTTAGCTGTGTGTGTTGTGTAGGTCTTTTCAGGTTTCTCATATGTGAGGAAGATCTATTTTCCTCCTCATAAAATATCCAGGGGCTGTTACTTATATGTATCACCCACTTTTTTGAAGTAAAGAGTCCCTTGGTCTTTCAATCTTAGATCCAGCAGAAGCAATGGCAAAAAATGGCCATGGTGATTAACAGACAAGGAGGAATCTACTTCAAAAGCATCTCTGAGCATCTCCTGGTACAACTATAGATGAGACTTGGATTCTACACTCACAAACAAAATAACCATAAAACTTGAAATTGAAAAATCATATGTTTCTGTTTTTCAAAATTAGGGTAAGTCTATGGAAAAGAAAACAATAGTTTAACTCAAATCTATTTGGAGGAAAAAATATGTCTCTGATATTCTAAACTGATAAGAACAGATTCTACACTTGATCTTAGCCAAAAGGCCAGGAAGCGATCATCTCAAGTATGTTACTCAGAAATTACATATAAAGTCAGTTTGGTATACTAAAAAGCAACAGTTCAGTTTTCAACTTGCAGATTAAAATGAATTCACACTTTTTCAACAAACAAATTGATACGATTTTGTGGTTTTTTTTTAAATTAAAAAATATTACAGCAAAAGACATGTTGCCTCGTGTCTCAAAATCCTCCTCCTTGCTTTGGCACACTTATCCCATCAGTCTTGCCACCTGAAGCGGTAGGTCTTCTTTTTCTATTTAAAGAGAAAAAAAAACAGTAAAAGGGTACAAGTAATACAGATTTTCAAAAAATCAACAGTAAGAAATCACTAGTTAATAGATTACATATTGTCATCTTAGAAATAGGTGTTCAAATTACAAAATTAAAGCACACAAAGTGAACATTAAAACAGTGAGATTGCAGACATTTCTGTTCAATGATCCAACAAAAACTTAGTAATATGGTTTTCTATCTTACACAATTAAATATACATGCAGTTATATCCTTTAGAGAACTTTCTTTTCCTCTCTTTTTTACAATAACAATTACACATTTTGGTTTTTATTACTCCCACAGTTCTTATTACTTTTTTTGAAGAGAATAAAACCAAATCTGGCAAAATACAACAGAGTCAGTTAGAACAGAAGGATGGACATAGTACATGATGTAAAAACAGAATACAAGGTGATCAACAATGGTTACCATAATGCCTCTTGCTATCTTAAAAGGAGCTGCCTATATCAAATATTTACAAGAGTGCCTAGGTACATGCTGAAGAAGAAAATCTCCTTTGATGTGTAATCAGGTTCTGCATAAAGGTGACAGGGCTACAGGTATAAAAGAATTGAACAAAACAGTACAGAAAAAAACAATAAAACCTAAACATTGGAGAATTTACAGGAATTCAAAAGAAACTAATAGTCAAACCATACTGGGCATCATAGTGAATCTTATTGCCTTCAAAGTAGTTGCCTATATCCTCAAACTTGATACTATCAAACAAAACAGAATAGAGTAAAATCAGTCAAAACAAGATGGTGAGAGCAATACAGGGGTTCAAATCAGGTTAATAGGAAAACAAAAATGTTACTATAATATAACCCGCTATTTTAATTTATTTTCCCTTAATTAAAAAAATAAAAAATTAAAAAGGAAAAAAAAAAGGTGAAGATTGAGATAAAAGAGGACATAACAACAAAACAACACGGGTCAGAACAGAACAATTTAAACAACATAGTGTTTTACCACCAGATAACCTGACATAATAGTAGTTACCATAGTGTCTCTTTCCTTGCAATATTTGAGTATAACTTCATATACTAAAGCATCAAATATATCAAGACATTGTGAAACCATTCAAGAGAATGAAAGCAATACAGGGTATTTAGAACCACCTTATGGGAAATGAACAACGGTTTCTATATTATCTCTTTGCCTGTAAAAATTTTGTTTATACTATCATATATATTAAAATCCAGTAAGATGCAACATGATAAAGCCAATAGAGACAGAAGAACAACAGTTTGATGGGACTTCAAAAAAAGATGATATTAAAGCAGCACTAGCTATTATGATGTCTTGTCTTGTGGTTTTGTGTTTATAAAATATACTTTAACCTTTATTTCTAAATAGTCAAATTTTTTTCCTTATAAACAGTAGCCATAGATGAAGTGATGGGAATCAAAAAAGTTTCTCCTCATTGGGTACATTACTGGAGAATAGAAAAATATTCTACAGTTTGTCATGAACTCATAAAATACTTTAAAAGTGGGCCTATAAATTAAAAACTGAAAAAATGAAAGACATGGAAATTAAGTAATATAAATAATGAATACCACAATAATCTTATAGTGATTTTGTGACATACAGAAAATTAAAAAGAATGTTGGTTCACTAATTTTGCATCTTAAGAGTTTTTAAAGAGTGTTTTTGTTTTTTTATATGAAAATTGGATATTAAAACTTATGGTAATGCTGAAAAGCAAAATAAGAGATACAAAGGCTAGGTCAAGCTACATTTTCAAAGACACAAGAATATTATAAAATATATAAAAAATGTACCAAAAATAGAAAAAATTGAGAGGTTCTAAGAAAAGTCCAACAAGAGAGCCAGGCATGTGGGAGCCAGGCCTCCCACAGCCCCTGGAGGCTGAGGCAGAAGGGCCCCAGTTTGTGTCTACCCTGTAGAGTGCATCGTTTTCATGAGATACTGTCTCAAAAAAAGAAAAAAAAATAGAAAGGACATGCTGGGAGTAGAGCTAAGTGTGAAACCCCGAGTTTAATTCCAGTATCAAAGACACACACACACACACACACACACACACACACACAGAGACACACGCACACATGCACACAATGGCAGCAGCTTTGAAATTTAACTCAGATAGAAATAATGAGCAGAGTCATTTGTTCTACATTAGAATTTACAGTGGATAAAATGCCATTTTTAGAACATTATGTGCTATGATACATCTTTTCAACTTATTGTCAAGAAACTTCATCAAAGACATAATTTTCTAGATTTTCTGTGTTTAGTTTTAATTTTTCAGGCTATAACATCAAACTGGCACCTGAAACCATCCAATTTTGGGGACATTAACATCTATTTATTATTCTGATTTGTATTCACTTATTGAGTCGTGTTTTTTGTACCGCAATCTTTTGAAGTTGAAAAATGAGCATTGTTCCCTCTATCAAAAAGAAAGAAAAGGAAAGGAAATGGACCAAATGATCATTGTCAATCAAGCCAGTCAATGCGGTGGTAAAGACATACCAAAATTGCTGTAAAATCATCGATTAATAATAAGATCAGTGCTCAACGTGACAAAATATGATTAAGTGATCATTAATTATAGCATATTTTACTTTCACAGATATCATTATTCAAGAGTGGAGATGCAAATTATGGACATGAGCATGTGGCTATGAACCTTTGAAATATTCTCTTTTGATTTGCCTTAAAAATACAAAAATATTTACAAGAGTGCCTAGGTACATTCTGAAGAAGAAAATCTCCTTTGATGTGTAATCAGGTTCTGCATAAAGGTGACAGGGCTACACTGTTTCTCTATAGAAAACTGTGGTGTCTGATGCACTCATTCATTTATTTCTCATTTTCTCTTTTAGAATGAATAGAGGACTTTGAAACTGAGTACAACTGGATTCACATACCATTTCCATAACATAACTATGATCTTGAATGAAATACTAAGACTCTCCAAGGCTTAGTTTTGTAACCAAGAAATAATGAGCAAGTCCAAGAAAACATTTTATTTAACCTAAATATCTACCATTTGAAAAGGCACCAATATTGTGTGTACTATTAACAATGAGAGAAAAGGGCTGTTGTGGATCATAATTTTACCGTGCGTTTTGAGTAGACCATTGATAAAGCAGCATAATAAGCTCCTGGGACAATATAAACACTCAATGCATTTTATTTCTGACAAGGTTTGCAGTACAATATTACAGGGAAAATGAAAAGCAAGAACCCAATGAATCAATATATTTCTCTCTGTCTCATTCTTATCTAGATCTATGCATATTTCCACAGTTGTTTATGTTAATAAGAATCTCATTTTTAGCTTAAACACTGCATTTAACGTGACACAAAGATTTCCCTTATTCAGCAATCTCAAAATTGTTTTTTAACTACATATTTATTTCATTCTCACAAAAATACACTTTAGTACACATCTTTGTACCTCAGATTTTGCCTCTTTCAAACCATATTGCTGTGAATATGGTCATTTTGTTTTCTGGTCATTTATAACATTTCCTAATAGTAAGTACTAATACAGTAAAATTAGAGAATCAAAGTGCTTGATGGTTGTTAATATATTCGGTCATAGAAGAAACTTTTGTTAGTTATGCTTGTTTTAAAAATTTAAAAAATAGATTTCAAAATTTGTAATTGCTTTCTAGAATTGTTATAACACTTTAACACTTTTGTTATTTTGGTCAAAACATTGGAATGATTTTTCAGTATTTTTTATTTTGATATTTCAATACTTAGACAATTTTAATCTGTGTTTCTTGAATAGTCTTTTTTCCCATAATCATGAAAACTTTGTAAATCCATGTGTTTGCATTTGTATTAATAATAATATTATACCTTGATGTTTAAAAGCATAATTTGATTGTGCAAGTTTTTAAAATTTATGAATAAAATGTGCAAATTATTGATTATTCATTAAACTGCCTGATAGATTTTGCCATGTTTTCCATATTTTTCAAGACATTTTCTTTTGCACTGTTAATTATTTTAATATCACAAGAATGCAATTCATTTTTCCTTCTAACGTTAGGACTTGTTACAGGACACATAATTTATAGGATTATTTTATAAAATTCACCCAAATAGTCAAACGCAGAAGAGTGAGGGATCACTCTACACACTAGAGACTCAAAGAATCAGCCTGAGGGCCTGGAACTCATGGCAATGTCTTGCAGGAGGCCAGCTGGAGACCCAGAGCCCAGGACAGTGTTTCATGCAAGTCTGTGTCAAGGATCTGCGCTGGGAAGGCCCAAAGGTCAGTGGTAGAAGCTAGAAATTCTGAGCCAGCAGGATGTAGGATCTGTGACAGCAGGCTGAAGGATCTGCACTGAAGCCAGAAAGTGATGCTTAAGGTAAGGACAGAGCTCCTCCAAAAAGAACCACAGCCATCCTCAGCAACAGTGAGACCAGGGCTCTTCTGATGATAACAGCTGAAGTCATATGAGAAAAATCAGGGTAAGAAAATTCTCAAGGATTTTCAACAACCCTAACATTCTCCCCTCAGTTCTCCTTTTATGCTGTTGGTAATGATCCTCAGGTGGGCCTTGCACACTCAGCACCATGCTGATTCAGTTCAGCTGGGTGCTACAAATTGACCATTCATTAACCCACCACAGTGACTTACCTCACGTCATAAAAATTTCCAGTCATAAGATGTAGGCTAGTCAGTGAGTGAAGATTGGACTGATTGAGGTAAAGTATGTATGCGATAATATAAATATTAGTTGATTTTACAGTATAGAATGAAGTTAAATATGCTGGGTATTAGTATATCAAACAAATTTGAGAACTTATGTTTTATATCCCAAAGCAAGTTGATGAAAACAAACATGCCAGAGACAAGTAGGTAAAGAATTTAGAGAATAATTGAGACATTGATAAGATTTTTGGATTATTTAAGCAAAATCATTTAGGGAATCAATAAACTTTTAGCATTTTTGAGATGAACTTTAAATGTGTCTTAGAAAATAATGTTATTAAACATAATGTAACAATATGTAATATGTCCCATAGGTTTTCTATAGATTTGGTAAAATATAATTTTCATACAGAATAGTACACACACATATAAAATATAGACTTTAATGCTTCCTTTTTTTTTTTTTTTTTTTTTTTTTTTTTTTCTTTTTCCTTTGTATCGGTACCGGGGATCAAACTCACGACTGCCTGCTTGCAAGGCAGGCGCTTATGCCGCTGAGCTAAATCCCCAGCCCCTAAATGTTTCCTCTTAATAACTATCATTGATTTTCATTTTTGTTAAAATTCAGGAGCAATGCTATACCTAAATGTAAGCAGGAATTTCTGGTACAAAGATAATGAGAGATTTAGAAAATGTCTTTTCTTGTTCTGAGTTGTTTTGTATTTGTTGGTTATTCTGCAAAATTATTTGCTACTCAAAATAAAACAGAAATAGAAACTATTACTACAGTGATATGAGTCCCTTTTGTTTCCCTCCTTTTTTCATTTCCTTCTGTCTGTATGTTTAATCTTATTTTAATCCTCCACAATCTTAGCGAACAAAGACTACCACAAGGTAGAAAGCATATTGTGGAGAGTGACGATTTTTAATTGATTTTAACAATAGTTTTGCAATTCCAGTTGTTAGATGTTGTGTGTGCTTTTAATAATGAGTATATTGATCGTAAGTGTACACATGTATATGTGTATGTATGCATTCAAGTACATTTCCATTATGAAAGGGATTTTGGTCATTCTTTTTTTTATTTAAAAGGAAAAAAAGAAAAAAACACAACAAAACAAAACAGTGTAAGGGTACAAGTAATACAGAACTACAAAAAGAAAAAAAAAAAAAAACAGTAAAATACGACCAGTTAATAGACTACACACTATCATCTTTGAAACGGTGATTCAGGTCACAGGATCAAAGCATACAAAGTGAACATTCAAATAGTGAGACTGCAAATATGATCTAATGATCTAATCAAAAATATTAATATGGTCATCTATTCAACACACCTAAATACACTTGCTGCTGTATCCTTTTAGGGACTTTTTTTCCTCTCTTTATTACAACAAAATTTACACATTTTGGGTTTTATTGCTCCCATAGACCTTATTACTTTTTTTATAAGAGAATAAAATCAAACATGATAAAACAAAAGCTGTCAGTCAAAATCAAGGATAGACATAGCACATGATGTAAAAACAGAGTACAAGGTTATCAACAATGGTTACCATAATGCCTCTTGCTTCCTTAAGAAGAATTTTCCATCTCATTAGGTATCATAAAGTTGAATAAAACAGAAGAGAACAAGTCCAATAAAACCTAAACATTGTAAACCTTACAGAACTTCAAAAGAGGATAATAGTCAAACCAGAATGGGCGTCAAGTGAATCTTATTGCCTTCAAAGTAGTTGCCTATACTCTGATACTTAATACTATCATACAGAGCGGAACAGAGTCTAATCAGTCAAAACAAGATAGTGGGAGTATTACAGGACTTCAAATCAAGTTAATAGGAAATCAAAAAGGCTACTATTATCTATCCTGCTAGTTTTTTTTTTATTTTTCCCCTTAATTTAAAAAAGGAAAAAATTAAATATTTTTTTAATGAATAAGGGAGAGGTTGAGATAAAAGAGGGCTTAACAACATAACAATAAGGGTCAATGCATGACAGTTTCAGCAACCTAGTGCGTCACCACCAAATAGCCCAACTTAATAGTAGTTACCATAGTGTCTTTTTCCTTGAAATATTTGAATATAAATTCATATGCTATAGCATCAAACATATCAAGACAGTGCAACATCATTCAAGTGGATGAAAGCATTGTAGAATATTTAGAACCAGGTAACCAAAAAAATGAACAATAGTTTCTATATTGTCTCTTTGCCTGTAACAATTTTGTTTATGATAAAATCCAGCAAGATATAACATGACAAAACCAATGGAGACAGAAGAGCCGTAGTTTGGTGGGGCTTTAAAACAAGATAGTATTAAATCAGCACTAGCTATTATGATGTCTTGTTTTCTTCAAAATAGCTGTTTGTTGCATCACAGGCCATAATATAAAACAGCCCAGAATAAAGCCATTGAAATTAATGAGTGAAAACTTTACAAGGCTTCAAGGCCACATAATGGGGAAATCATGGTTACCACATACTTTTATATATTTGAATCATTTCCTACACTAGGGAAACTATTTGGTGTTCACAGATGCGAGTTTGATTTATTTCACTTATGAGTATGGTTTCAAGCTGCATCCATTTATTGATAAATATCTCAATGTGATCCTTCTTTATAGCTGAGTAGTACTGCATTATATAGAAGTACCACAGCTTTTTTATCCATTCCTCAGTTGATGGACACTTGGATTGTTTCCAAGATCTGGTGATTACAAATTGTGCTGCTATAAACATAGGTGTGCATATATCACTGTGGTATGATGCTTTCAGTTCTTCTGGGAATATGCCTAGAAGTGGAATAGCTGGAATAAATGGGACTTCCAATCTCAGCTTTTTGAGAAATCTCCAGACTGATCTCCACAAAGGCTGCACCAGTCTACACTCCCACCAACAGTGTAGGAGAGTTCCTTTTTCCCCACAGCTTCTCCAGCACTTGTTGTTGTTGGTCTTCTTGATCCTGGCCATCCTTTCAGGAGTGAGATGGAATCTCAGTGTGGTTTTAATTTGTATTTGCATAATGATCAATGACGATGAACATTTTTTTCATGTATTTATTTGCCATTTGTATTTCTTCTTCTGAGAAGTGTGTATTCATCTCAGATGCCCATTTTCGGATTGGGTATTTGAATATTGTGGTCTGAGTTTTTTTAATTCTTTATATGTTTTAGACAAAAGTTCCTTGTCTGAGGGGGAATTCACTAAGATCTTTTCCCAGTTTGTGGGTTTTCTTTTCACTATGCTGGAGATTTTTTTTTTTGACTTGCAGAAACTTTTTAATAAGAGGTGGTCCCACTTAATGATTCTGGGAACCATTTCCCGTGCAGTTTGAGTCCTGTTCATGAATTCTCTACCTACCCCTATGTCTTCAAGCTTTCTACCTAATTTGTCTTCCAATAGATTTAGTGTTTCTGTTTTAATATTCATATCTTTGATCCATTTAGATTTTAATTTAGTACATGGTGATAGGCTTGGGTCTAGTTTTAGTTTTTGGAAAATGGAGAGCCAGTTTTTCCAACACCATTTATTAAAAAGACTGTTATTCTTCCAGTGAACCTGCTTGGGTCCTTTATCAAAGATAAGGTGGTTGAGTGTGGTTGTAGTTGTGGTTGTGTCTTCTAATCTATTCCATTGATCTTTGGCTCTGTTTTGATTCCAGTACCATGTTGATTTTAATACAGTTGCTTTGTAGTATAACTTCAAGTCAGGGACTGTGATGCCTCCTGCCTTGCCTTTGCTGCTTAGAATTGCCTTTGCTATTCTAGGTCTCTTCTGGTTCCAGATGAATTTTAGGAGTGATTTCTCTAGATCTATAAAGTATGGTGATGGTATTTTTATTGAGATTGCATTGAATCTGTATAACAGTTTTGGGAGAATGGACATTTTCACAATGTTTGTTCTTCCTATACATGAGCATGGGATGTCTTTCCGTTTTCTGAGATCATCTTCAAGATCTTCTTCTTTCAGTGTATTATAATTTCCCTGTATAGTTCTTTCAATTCTTTTGTAAGAGTAATTCCTAGATATTTCATTTTTTTGCTTGCTAGTGTGAAGAGTGTAACTTTTCTTATTTCTCTCTCTGTGATTTTATTGTTAGTGTATAGGAATACTATTGATTTCTGAGTATTGATTTTGTATCCAGCTGCATTAATGAATTTATTTGTTATATCTAATAGTCTTTCAATGGAGTTTAGGGGTCTTCAATGTAGAGCATCATGTCATCTGCAAACAATGACAATTTAAATTCTTTTTTCCTATCTTTATCCCTTTTATTTCTCTCTCTTGTGTAATTGCTGTGGCTAGTACTTCCAGTACTACATTAAATAGGAGTGGTGATAAAGGACATCCTTGCCTTGTGCCTGATTTTAAAGTAAAGGCTTTCAATTTTTGGCCATTTAGTATGATACTTGCTATTGGTTTGTCGTAGATGGCCTTTATTATATTGAGGTAAAGACCATCTATTCCAATTTCCTGTAAAGTTCTTATCATGAATGAATGTTGGACCTTTTTGAAGGCTTTTTCTACATCTATAAAAATGATCATGTGATTCTTACTTTTGCTTTATTGATATGGTGGATTACATGTATTGATTTACATATGTTGAAACATCCCTGCATTCCTGTGATGAATCCCACTTGGTCATGGTGTATAATCTTCTTGATGATTTGCTGCATCCTATTTGCCAATATTTTAGAGGACTTTTGCATCTGTGTTCATTAGGGAGATTGGTCTGTAGTTCTCTTTTTAGTTGGATCTTTCTCAGGTTTTGGTACTAGAGTAATATTTGCTTCCAGGAATGACTTGGGAAGGATTGATTCCCTTTCAGTTTCATTGAAGAGTTTGAGGACTGTCGGCATTAGTTCTTCTTTGTATTCCTTGTACAATTCTGTAGTGAATCTGTCTGGGCCTGGGCTCTTCTTTGTAGGTAAGGAATTAATTACATGTTCAATTTCATTGATAGAGATTGGGTTATTCAGCAATTTTACATCCTCTTGATCTAGCTTTGGTACTTCATATGTTTCTAAGAATCTGTCTGTTTCTTCCGTGTTATCAAACCTTTGAGAGTAGAGGTTTTTGAAATAGGTGTTGATGATCTTCTGTATTTCTATGGAGACTGTAGTGATTTCACCTTTTTCATTTCTTATTGCATGAATTTGAGCTTTTTCTTCCTTTTTTTAAATAAGGTTGGCTAGGGGCTTATTGATTTTATTTATTCTTTCAAAGAACCAACTTTTTGATTCGTTGATTTTTGGATTGTTTTCTTAGTCTCTATTGCGTTGATTTGTGCTCTGATTTTTGTAATTTCCTCTCTTCTTTTGGCTTTGGGCTTGACTTGCTCTTTTTTTCTAGCTGTTTGAGGTGTAGCATCAGGTTGTTTATTTGTATTAGTTCTGTTTTCCTGATGTTGGAACTCAGTGCAATAAATTTTCCTCTGAGAACAGTTTTCATTTCATCCCACAGATTCCAGTAAGTTGTATGTATATTTTCATTTTCTTGTAAGTATTGCTTAATTTATTCTTTAATTTCCTCGGTAACCCACTGATTACTCAAGAGTGTGTTATTCAGTTTCCTTGTGTTTGTGGGATTTTTGCAGTATCTTTTATCGTTAATTTCTAATTTCATAGCGCTGTGGTCGGATAGCATGCAAGGGATAATTTCAACTCTTTTGCATTTATTTAAACATGTTCAGTGTGTTAATATATGGTCTATTTTAAAGAATGTCCCATGTACTCCTGAGAAGAATGTGTATTCTGTTGTTGTTGGGTGGAGTACTTTGCATATGTCTATTTAGTCCATTTGTTCACAGGTGCGATTTAGTTCTTTTATTTCTTTGTTGTATTTCTGTCTGGTTGATCTGTCCATTGGTGGCAATGGTGTGTTAAGATCTCCTGTTAGAATTGTGTTACTGCTGATTCTGTTTTTCATTTCTGTTAGTAATTATTTTATATAACTGATTGCTCTGGAGTTTGGTGCATATATAGTTAAGATAGTTATCTCTTCTTCTTGGAGTTTTCCCCTAATCAGTATGTAGTGACCTTCTTTATCCCTTCTGATCATTATTGGCTTGAAGTTCACTTTGTCTGCAAACAGAATAGCTACCCCCACTTTTTTTGTTCCTGTTGCATGAAGTATTGTTTTCCATCCTTTGACTTTCAGTATGTGAGTATCCTTTTGGGTTAGATGGGTTTCTTGTAGATAGCATATGGTTGGATTTTGTTTCCTGATCCATTCTGCCAGTCTGTTTCTTTTTACTGGTGTATTGAGACCATTTACATTAATAGTTAGAACTGTTATATATTGGTTTATTGTTGACATGTTAGCATGTTGTAGCATGTTCATCTTTCTCCCCTGTTTAATTGTCTGCTTTGTTTCATGGTTTTTTCCTAAGTGTATCTAGGCTATCTTTCAGTATTCTTTGCAGGGTTGGGTTGGGATCATGAAGTTTTTCAGCTGATCTTTGTCATGGAAGTATCTTATTTCTGCATCAATTTTGAAGGGCAGTTTTGCAGGGTACATCAGCCGAGGTTGGAAATCATTTTCCTTTAGGATCTGAAATACTTCACTCCATGCTCTTCTTGACTTTATTGTTTGTGTTGAGAAGTCTGTTGTGATAGGTTTTTCCTTTATAGGTCATCTGTCTTTTCTCTCTGACAGCCTTTAATATTCTATTCTTTTGTTCTATTTCTGGGATGGTCATTATTATAGACCCAATTATTATACACCGAATTCTGGGTGTAGATTTATTTTGATTATGGCTATTTGGAGTTCTATATCCTTCATTGATCTTGATATCAGTTTCCAATCTCGTGTTTGGGAAATTGTCAGCTATTAGTTCTCTAAATATCTTCTTGACATGCTTTATGCTGTCCCTTTCTTTTTTTTATTTATCCCTATCAAACTTATGTTGTTTCTCTTTGTGTCATCTTGCAGGTGTTGAATTGTTATTTCCTGATTTCTTGTTATTTTTTAAAAAATCTTTTCTTTCCTGTTCACTGGCTGCAATCTTGTCTTTGAGGTCTGAGATTCTATCTTCATATTCATTGAGGCGGTTTTTACAACTTTCAATGGAGTTTTTGATTTCCTGTATCTGTTTGCATCTGTTTTATGTTTTCTGTTTGTTTCTTATATTGTTCATCCAGGGATTCTATCTTTGTGTTTAGTTCCTCCAATTTTTTAACTGCATCTTCCTTAGCTATGTTTAGCATCTGCTTCATTTCTTTTATCATTTCTTCTTTTACCTGAGAGATTATTTCTAATTTGAATTCCTTTAAGGCTTCCCAGAGTTGGTTCTTTATTTCAGTTACTATTATTTCTGGTATTTCAGGTATGTGGCATGTGTTTTCTTCTATGCACATGTCTCCTAGGCTTTTTTGGGAGGTACTGGATGTTTGAGATTGCATTTTGGTGTTTCATTTTGTCATCTTCCTGTGTTTTGGAGCTTCAAGTGTTGTTCCAGGTGTGGGAGAGAATTCTGCCAGTCTGGGATGGAGTTCCCTGCAGTGGCCCCACTCACTGGACCTGGCAGGGAATCAGGGCTTGGTCCCCAGGCCAGGAAGAGAGTTCCCTCAGGTTGGGTGGGATTCCCAGCAGCCACTGCTCCACTCACTGGTGGGGCAGGGAGCCCGCCTGGTCCCCAGGCCAGGGAGAGAGTTCCCTCAGGCTAGGCGGGATTCCCATCCAATGTTGCTCCACTCACCAGTCTGGCAGGTACCGGCCTGGTAAACAAGCCAGGAAGAAAGTTCCCTCAGGCTGGGCGGGTTTCCCTGCAGCCGCTGCTCCACTCCGATTATGGTCATTCTTGGCTATAGCACTAAACATGGTCATTCTGTCTGTCTACAGATGACAGCATAGACCGTGGGTGGCTAGCATTTTGGTTCACCCAGGCTCCAAAAGTGGAGAGGGATTGTTTGGGGTCACATATAAAATATGTAATGTACTTAACACAAACAAGACAAAATTTCCTTTGTTTTTCATATTTCTCTATCACTTTTAAACAAGGAGCAACAACAAACATGAAATTAGTGATATATTTGATTTAGTTTTTGTGATACTGATTTCCTTCTATGAAATGGTTGCAATTAGTTGTTAAGGTGCTCTTTGAAAAATTTTGACCTACTTTTGTTCTTTGTGTGGAATACTCAATAAAATAATTGTCCACAAATACATGTACTGCAAAAAATCAATGACATGAAAAAGGGATTTTTTTTCCTGAGAAAATAGGTCATATAGAAATAAAGAGATGATCAAATTTCTACTTGAGTTGAAAGCCTAACTGCAATTCAAAAAATTAACAAATAAGCAATCATTTATTTTTCTAGCATTAGCAACAATACATATGTAATTATATTAGCGTGAATAAAATATTTAATATATTTCACTTCCTGTATGATACTGCTAAAATGTTTTATATTAACTTATTAAACTTGCTAACATTAAAATATTAATTTATTTTATGAAACGACACAAACTCAAATTTAGTAATTAGATAAGGAAATTTGCATGTCTGTTTTCTAACAGTGAATGCCTTCAGAGGCAAGCCAAGGTCGATAAGGTGCAATGCTGTCTCTGGGAATCACTGATAAACTCACAAGTGGGTATCCAGCTAACGTGTGAGGTAAAGGTGGTGGCACTGTCACTGTACAATATCTTCATTCATTCTGTGACCCCTTGATACCCATGTAGTTTGCTCCCCAGAACCACACAGCTAGGTCTCAACAATCGCTGAAGTCACATGATCAAGTTAAAACCTTAAATGCAGTAGGTTTGCTTTATTCCGCTGTCCAGGGCTGCTGATGAATGGACTGTAGGTTTGAGATGCCTGATTAGACTAGGAGTTTACAGAATAAAATCCTTTTCCAAAGGTATCTGGTAATACTCTTTATGCATGCCAGCTATTATTATTATCACAATGTTTGTTAGTATATATGAGTATCCTTTAACATTAACTATATAATTTGGCAGAGATTGCGGGAAAGCAGTGGGGAAGAAGAGAACATTGGGACATGAACTCATGAGACTGATGTAATTTCATTCAACCTGCACATGGAAACGGGTAACTTTATTAGCTGAATATTTTTATTTTATTTTTATTATTTTGCCACTGCAAATTCAAGTCAGTTCACATCAGAGTAAAGATTTTGGGAATTTCTGTGGAGCATATTTCTATAATTTAAATGATAGTACTTTACAGCTCTATTTTCTATGAAGTTAAAAATATCTAACACTGAAACATAGTTTAATACATTCCTGTTTTTCCTGCTTAAGGCTGTAAGATGGTGATGTCACTTTTACTGACTTCGGATAAAAGTATAAAAATATATATGACCTAATAATAAATTTAATTTTATTCTTTTAAAATGTATCCTCTATGTATTATTAGTAGAGATAAATGTCAGGTTACTCAAAATGTATTCAGATCAGTTAAAGAAATCAGTCACCAGCAATCACTGAACAATTCTTAAAAGTAAAGGTGAAATGAAATATTTCTAACCCAGTATCTGAGACATTAACATAGTTATTTTGAAGCTTTATAAGGGATTTATAGCAATAAAGACTTATTGCCTTAATGGGTAAGTAGTACCCTTATCTGTACTGTGAAAATGTAAACATAAGAGTAGATACCCTAAGCGTTTTCTAACTGTGTTCATTTTCAATTGAAATTGAGAATGTAGTATATATTTACTGATAGCAAATTTAATAAGTCTTATAAATGTAAAAAATGGCCAGAAGTCAGGTGGGCTTTATTTACTACCACTGGATCTTCCATTTACCAGCCAAAAAGTGAATTCAATGGTGCTAAATTTAAATTATTTTAAATATAACTGGGCTTTGCTATAGATACTTTAAGAATAAGTGAAATAAATAAGAATCATGGTTATAAATGTAACAATGTATCTCTAAAAAGTAGTAAGTAAAAAGTAGTAAGAACTGTAGGAGTAATAAAACCCAAAATGTGTAATTGCTATTGTAAAAAAGAGAGGAAAAGAAAGTGCTCTAAAGGATATAACTGCATGTATGTTTAAGTGTGTAGGACTGATAACCATATTACTAAGATTTGTTGGATCACTGAGCAGAACTATTTACAGTCTCACTGTTTGTATGCCCACTTTGTATGCTTTGATTTTGTAACTTGAAGAACTATTTCTAAGATGACAATATGTAATTTATCCCCTAGTGATTTCTTAGTGTTTATTTTTTTGAAATTCTGTATTATTTCTATCTTTTTGTTTTACTTTTTAAATAAAATTTTTAAAAAAGAATCTTGTCTAAAGTTTTCTAATATTTTATTTTGCTTTTTCTATTTTCTGATTTAGGCCTCATTTTACTATTGCTCCTAAAATAAAAAATTATCACAATGTTCTAAGTAAAAGGTGCCTAGGGTGTCTCTTTTGCCAACAAAATTAAATGAAATAGTTTTTAAATACTCTGTGTATAAAAATGAAATTATACCTTGCATGCATTCCCTGGAATTATTCTGAGACACCAGACATCATTGCATGTATACCATTGCATAAATATGGACCTCTGTCTTCAAAACAAAAGATGATATCCAGGGACATTCCAGTGCGTATGTGTACCTTGTTACAACAAGCTTGATTATCTTCTTTGGATTTTTTATTCTAAAATGCTAAGTATTTTAAGTGCTATCTTTAAAAATACTTATTTGGTATTAGTAGCACTTTGATTTATGCAGTATCCTGTGCATGTGATAGTAAGTTCACCAGTATGTGTTAAACTGGTGGGCAAATGGATAAAAGTAGTTTGGAAAACATATTCTAGTTGTTTTACATAATCTGAGATAAAACTTATAATTAAAGAAATATCAAAATATTTATTTGAATGGTGTTGCTGAATCAATGTAAGATCTTTTTCAAAGTATCTTTTCCAAAGTATAAGTTATTTTAATGTCAGATATTTATATATACACACACACACTTACACAATGGCAATGTACTGTTCTTTGTTGTGGGGCCAGTGCATTGTTCTTATTCCTATGTTCATGAGTGATAAAGCTGGAAAACTAGCTAAAGATACAGTAAAGAAACAATATCAACCATAAATTTGAGTACAATGAAGAATGCAAATGCAAGCTTTTTGAGATCAAAAACTGTTGAGGACCACAAATTCACAGTGGCTGACCGGAGCCGCGGGAGACAGGAGACCAAACTCGAGCAGGATCAGCTCTCAAAGTTTATTGCGTACAGCGAACCGGACCTAACAAGGTCCGCCACCCTCAACGTTGGTTCCTCTTCTGCCCGTTGGGGGCAGGAACAACCTCTTATAAGGGGAAGCAGTATCCAATCACAGAGAAGCGCGTCTAACAAGCTGATAGGCTAGCGTCACGGGTAACTGGGCAGACATGACAATTTGGTGGGCTTGTTCAGGCCGGGAAGAACCCGGAAGCAGGAAATGGGCGCCATCATAGGCGGCTTCCCACAAGTGGCTAGTTTGGCATATTTCCCTAAGGGATGAATGGAGGCTTGGGATTGTTGGTACCACACATTTGAGATTTCCCATTAACTCTTTACGGATGTGCCCTCCTTTTCCTCCTACTAAGACTCAAACTAAAACCATTGAATTGAATAAGCATTCCAGGGCAAGATCCTTGTTAGCATAAAGTCATGTCTGCCCTCTTGATTCATCCCAAGCTTATCTTTGCCCTTTGAATTTTTCTCTAGCCTGCCTTATCACTGTACACACCCAATAAGTAGTGACTGTTTGGAGTGTCGCTCTCTTGGTCCAACTGGATACTTCAACTTCCCAGTTACTCAGCATGTCTGCCTAAATTTGTCTCTGGTTCTTATTTTGTCCTCTCACATACCCTTGTTATATGTAATCAGGGATTTAGGCTAGGTCCCTGATAAAAAGCTGCAAAAGTATTTAAAAGAAACAAAGTAGCTGGACACTAATTAAAAATGGAAGGTTTTGGACTTTTAAAGTTATAGCTCCATCTTTGAAGGGAAAATTGTGGGGTGTGACTACTGATCCACTGTTTATCTTTCCTTCTCTCCCAACACCAATTAAGAAGGCAGAGAAGCCAAACTCCAGGGCAGAATTCCAGGTTTTGCTTAAGTATAAAGAATTCTATTCCATTCTAAGCCTAACTTCTACCCCATATCTCACTAGAGTGTTCCTGTCCATCAGTCTGTCCTGTGGTTTTTGCCGTCTTCTTTCAGTTCAGTCCTTGGCCACTCCAGATGCTTTTGTTCCTCTCACAGAAAGGATGGGAGAGATCAGAAAAAGAACAAATTCTCACCAGATAGATGCAACTGAGGTCTGTGACAGTGGTCTCTATGTGGGACACATCCATGCTGTCTTTTGCAGGGTATGAGTTTGGTCTCTTGGGCCAATTCCCAAGGTAGAGTAAACAGGTAATTGTGCATTACTTTAAAAAAAAAAAAAACAGAACTATAAACGACAACACACAAGATACACTAGAGATTCTCTTGTGATTGTCCTTAAATATGGCACAAGTCATGTTTTCTATAGAGAATATTTTATTCTAGTTCCTTTCAAAGTGGTCATGCCTGTCTTTATTCTCTGATGTACGATAAGATCGCTGTAAAACATGAATTTGTGAAAGGGGCATTTTTTTCCTGTCTTCATTTTAATCAGATATTCCTGGCAGCTCCAGGCAGTTTTCCATCTTTAGAATTTTCCTCCTGAAAGTTACAAGTTCTTGCAAATTTTAACTCCAAAGGGAACAGATAATGTTCTTAAATCTCTCCCAGATACTCAGCATAGTGAGTTATGCTTCTGCAGCAGTGTACAGACAGAGACAAGGTTGTCCCTTTTGCTAGATGACTCAAACTTTTCAAGTTAGGTGATCAGTGACTCACCTTACTAGTGTTTAAGGTGAAAGGGAGCATGTCATAATATTTTTACTGCAGGGAATAGAAATTGCATTGTGCCATTCTGGAAAAGAGTGCTGGTGAATGTTTGAAAGCCTTTTCACAGTTTAATTTTCCATCTTTTCTTATAACTGTGAAGAAGTTGATAGACCAAGAATCAGAGAATGGTCTTATGGGTCTTGAGGGACCATAACAATTCTCATAATGAGAATGTACCTTACCATTCACCACTTTTAGTTTAGGGATCGCAGAAGAAGCTATAGTAACCAAATTTCCATGTGTAGGTATTTCTGAACATCCTCAATTATAAACTATGTTAATAAATTCATTCCTATTTACATCTACCCTATTAACTTGAAATTAACATATATTTTGGATTTGTATTATTAAAAAGTTTTAAGATTACATTTTTCCATAAAAATAAACAAAAAATTCACTGCCATATAAAAATAATATGATGTTGTATAATAATACTAAATATAGCAATGAGAAGAAATATTAGATATACGCACCTTCTTACCCTTCATCTCCACCAGGGAGGGAGCTTCTGTAACTCCTTGCCCCAAGACATTCCCTGACCATGTTGCACAAATCTCCACGTAACTATGAAATCACTGAGACATCGGCATATGTGAACTGCACCATGGCTTAGCCTATCCTGAGCAATTCAGCACTAGTATTTGCCCCAAATCAAGAGATATGTAAATTTGCTTTCTATTTGAACATTCATATTATTTTACAATTCATGATTCCTTTGCAGCTTCCTGATACTCAGGTTCTTAGTGAACAGCTATAATAACATTACCTTTAAACATACTCTTATGATTAGTGCTTATGTCATTCTTTCTATATTTACAAAATTGTTTTTCTTCCTCGTGACATTCTTCTACCAAACTTCTAACATCTTGCGACAGACACTGATTCTCTCACTGGGATCCCCCTGCGTGTCTCACTGAGCTCTGGTTCTACAGCAATTATCTCTTAGCAGCTGCAGAATTCCATCTTTTACTTCTTCCTCAACACAGTTTAAGAAAGGTAAAGAGGACGTAACATTACCAATTATCTATATGAGTAAAATATCTTCATTGATAATTAGTAGAAACTATTTATTTCTATTTCTGATGTAAGAGCTTGTAGAATTCTGTGATAAAAATAATTTCCCCATACCTGAACCTGCTTTCCATTTCCACCTATAACACATTTATTCTCAGATAATATATCCATTAGTCTGATTTTCTAATACATTCTCAGATTTATTGTTCTATATAGAAGGCAGGAGATCTTTTCTATGTTTGTGATGCATACACAGATATCGAAATGAAATTGATGATGTCATTCTCTTTATTTTAATACTTTCAGGCTACAGGATGAGCTTTCAGGGTGAGTTCTGACATCATTAGTTATGTATTTCTTCTTGCTTGTGAAATCACTTTGCTCACTTTTTTCTATAATTAACCAAAAGCAATTAATATATACAACCATTTTAGATTTCACCAGTTTTAACTATAGCTACTCACATTGCACACACTTGATTGCTTACACTATTGTGGACCTCTGGTCTGCTCTTTGTGTAGACTGTTAGTTGTTGTTAAGCTTTCCATCCTATTGACAGCTTTCCTTTATTGACCAGTGTCTGACTTTGAAGCCAATGCCACATACATTAATTGTTTGAATTATGAATGGGCCTCAATCCAGGTAATAAATCATGAATAAATTATTTTAATGCATGCTGTAGTAAAAAATAAATCTACAGTTGCTTCAACTTTCCAGTAAATTTTCCTATATTGTTCCAGCATTCTTTATCTCAGAGTTTTAGGAGGAAGTATGTAAGGAAGTTGTTATTGCCAGTATTTGAAGTCCTCAAATTCCATTGATCTTAAAAAATAATCATATAGCCATGTGAATCTTACAGGCAAAGAAAGAGTCTTGGACTCTTTTTCTACTTCACAAAAGATGTATGTAATTTACAAGGCAGATAAACTATTTCTGAAATACCATAGTGAAGCTTTGGTTTTAATAGCTCTTCGTATTGTAAGCTATTACACAATATTGTGGCAAATTGAAAACTGATGGTCAATTTAACAATAACTGAACTGAATCAGTGTGGTGTTGAGTGTTGAGGGTCCATTTGAGGACTAAATTAGAGAAGAAGAGAGTAGTGTTGTGGGTTCTCCTAAGCCTTATTGTTTGGAGTTGTTGGTTCTATTGGAGCTGCTAGTTTGCCTGGAGAAGCTCACCTAGCTGGCCTCCTTGGTATGAGTTTGGCTACTATCATTAGAGGAACTTGAGACCTGGTAGCTGGGAATTGCTGAGGTTCACTCTGGGGGAGCTCTGGTACTTATTTGAGCATCACTTAATGTCTCCAGAGTAGAAGCTGTGACTGTGTGCTGTTAAATTTCCAGGAGAAGCTTTTCACCCTGGTTTCGTGATATGAACTCGGCTATCCTAATCATTGGAGGTTCTGGAGACCTCCTTGTCACTGAGGATGGCTGCGATACTTTTGCAGGGAGCCCTGGTCCTTAATTTGAGAGTTGCTTCTTAGCTCCACTGCAGAATCCTCAGCTTACTGGCACAGATCTTTCACCCCACTGGCATAGACATCCTGGCTTGCACTGCTGACCTTTGGGCCTTCCCAGTGCAGATGCATGTCTTGCATTAGTCATTGTCATGAGCTCTAGATCCCAAGTGGCATTCCTGGGAGGTATTGTCATGTGCTCTAGGCTTTCAGCTGGACTCATGCAGGATATTGCCAGGGGATCCAGGACCTAGGCTGGATTTTCTATGTATTTAGTGTATGTACAGATTTCCTGCACTTCTTGTACTTGGGTGACCATTTTAAATAATACTATAAATTTGTATCCTGTATGTAATCATTTTCTTTGACTAATTATAAATAAACAAACTACTTTAAGTGTTAAACAGATAATAATTATGAGTATCAATAATGAAATTTTGAGGTAGCACTTTATAATGAAATAAAGATACAGAATTTGATGAATTTGGTTTAACTTTAATAAAACTCTTTTTTCAAGGAGTTGCTTTGCTCTAGAAAGGGTATCAGTGAATGATTCCATGTGCACCATGTCTGACCCCCTTCCTGTTTTGCACATTAAGATTTATTTGAATATATGCATACACATTTAGTCGCATGTCATCCAGGACACTCATAGGACAGCGACAGAAATTAGAAGAGGTGGGAGTCATATTATACGTAGCTGAAAATAGTTACTAAGTGTCCTTTTGGCAATTTTGAACAACCAGCTCCACAATTAACAGCACTGGTGGAATGCGCATTCTTGAGTGTTAGATAAGTGGAGGTTTTCATGACTAATTAAGAAGAATGAGAGCATATTCAGGCAGCTGAGCTGAAGGACTGCATGACTAGCCACATTCTCACAGGCAAGGTTTGATGCCTAAACACTTTCAGTTTGCTTAATTTCCTTTACATAGTTTTCAGTTTGAAGAAATCAAGCATTTTACCTTGTTATCATTATCTTCATTCTACTTTCCCTACTAAAGATACACTGGTAATGTAGACAAAGCCTACTCTTACCCATATTAATGATAGCTTATCTCAAGTACTGACTTTAAGAATCAATGGTTATTTCAAGTCCACCAAAAATGGTTTTGGTGCTTTTCTTATATGTGAAATTAATGCTTCTTTGTATTTGTTACTTTTCTTTAATATTGCCTGATATCTCTGTTTACAAACTATTTATTTCCACCCTACTGAGAATGAATTTAGTAATATTATTGTTGTTCTAGAAGAAACTTCCCATTAATGATATCTCTTATAGTGCTTTAAAAAGTACCATATAAATAGTGCATGATTATTTCAGCAGTAGGAATCTTATCCATAAAAGATTTTCATTGATACATATTCTAAATAAAGAAAATGAATCATGAAATCAAGCTCTATGAACTCTTATTTTTGGTTTATAATATTTACCTCCTGAATTATTTAGTGTAGTTTAAAAGAGGGAGAGAGTTTGCAAATTAAAAGAGGGAGAGAGTTTGCAAATGTTTTAGATCTTACATAAAACTCAGTGAAGTAAAATGTATCTGTCAACTGGCAAGCAATTTATGCTATTAGACTGCCAGAAATGCAAGTTCAAGAAGAAATGACAGGAAAAAAAAACTTTGTTTTGCAAATTTTAGCCCCATTTTGGACATATTTCTATCTCAAATATCTGTGCTAAAGATTAATGCACTTGTGGCTTCAGTCATCCTAAAACGCCAGAAAATTCATCTGCAATATAAAAGTTCCTTCTATCTAAGTTTCACATTACATCATTACGGTACCCTTTGCTTATTTTGATTTCCCTTCATATATGTTCTTGTTTTATCAAATATCGGGCTGTAGTTTCATTTGCTCAAGGAAAAATGAGGAGAAATAAAACACGCAAATACTTCCTTTCAGTGTATGAGTGATTTGAGCTGGTTTCCAGAGCTCTCGGTTTTTCCTTAGGGGGAAAGCATGCCACAAGGTTTCTTAAATATTTTTGTACCATTACCCTTTTCTAAAAAAGATGTTTTCCTAAGTGTTTCTTCTTTCCCATGAAATATTAATCTTGCAGATATTTCTATACAGTACACATTTATTTCTATACTGTGGCATCTTAGAAGTGTTTAAGGATTGTACTAATCACCAACACATAAGTGCTTGCACACATGGGCATGTACACACACACACAGGCCCATCCAGAGAATGAATCTGCATGCTTCTGGTATTCACAACATTAGCACTGAAATAACAAAATGCTAACTTAATCGTAAGTCTGGTGTCCAGTTTGTTTACCTCCATCTGAGAGGATTAGTCAAACCCCAGGACTGTGAAATCATGCTTGATTAGACATAGAGCTGTTGGAGGGATTTGTTAGGTGGGATTTGGCCTGTTGAAATGTTTATTATTTTATGTTTCACTAGTTTTTATTCAAAAATATTTGCTAAGAACTTTTAAACAACCAGGCACTTTGCAAAACAATGAATATGTTCATACCTAATCCAGGTGGGTACAAAATCCCACCAATACCAGGAAAATCATCCTAATGGGTAGCAACAGGCACTTCCATAATTTTACCAAACGATTAACTAAATGCAGTCCTTTCACACTGTGTTAACTTTGCTGTCCTAAAAATCACTTCACCTAACTACCCTACAGGAAGTGGTAGGACGGTCTCCCCCAGCCAACACTAGCATATTGTTCTCAAAATTTGTATTTGCTAGTCCAAAACCAGCAAATTTCTTCCATAGTGAATGGATCTTTCCATGGACAAACTATTTTTACTTCCTCAGCTTCCTCTGCTTGGTAATTTACTGAATTTATTTAAATTTTATAATTCCTGCTAATCCCTAATATTCTAACTTGGCCACTTTAGGCATGGTGATGATATTTACTAGTCATTAATAATAGGTAATTTGTGTCTTATGACTGAAATGAAAATGATAAACTACTTGTGATTTTAATTGTCTGCTATTACCTCCTAACTATGACTGAAGTGCAAATACCTTCTCTGCTTTTGCAACTCTAGGCTGTGCGATAGTGCCTAGAAATAGCAATGGCTTATCTATTTTGCTAAGTATACAAATGGATAATTATTAATAACATAGCTAAAATAGCTACCAACCATATGAATCTTGCAAAATCCTATCCAAGCAATATTCCTGCCTTCTTCAAATGCCTTTCTAGTTTCTCTTTTTCAGAATGCATCTCTCCCTGAGCACAAACTTGCAGCAAATTTAGATTCTATAGTAGGTCTTTCCACAATCAAGCTCTGCACTAAAATATATTATAGTCTGGTACATCATATATATATATGTCTTTTTATATATAATATGTACAGTAGTATGCTTGCATATTTATATTTTTGTAGTGTATGCACACTTTGGATTATCTATAAATGCAAGTTTTGAAAATTTCCATCTTCCCATTATCACAGTTCTTGACATAGTGTTTTTTAGATTATAAAATGCAATAACCCAAGTTCAATGTGTGTGTGTGTGTGTGTATGGATGTATCTATTGATATATGCTTTATATATGAATTTATAAATTTGTTTGATTATTGGCAATACAATAATATTGTATTTTGGGATATTTATGAAATGACTTTGATTAACTCAGAGTTAAAAGAATCCATGATGAGACAGGAACAAGTTCTGATTTATTTGCACATATAGTTTGTTTCCTGCCCTGTCACTGATATTTCCCCTTCTTTACATTACATAGAACCCTTGGTGTCATGTGTTTTCATGATGGAAACTGAAAAATAAAATGGTACTTTAATATTTCAAATGTGCTGATTGTGACATTTTCTTCCAACATTTTTAACCACAATAAATTTATCAAATATTTACTCCAGATACCCATAATAAGAAATCCTCGAAGGAAGGCGAGGATTAAATCAGAAGATTCACCAATGAACTAGAATCTTTTCACATTTTACTAAGATAATATAATCAGTGTATTTTTTAACAGCTGTCTTTTTGAGTTCTTTGTGTAGAATTCTTTTTCCTTTCTGTTAGATGTATAAGTCCATTTTCTTATGCATTACTTAAATTGGATGCTTTGGAAACAAATAAATATCTCACAGTAAGAAGCTGAGTTTGCCTGGTGTAAAAGACTTATGTATTCTATAGCATAAGCTTCGGGGAAAAGTATAACAGGCTCAAACCATTTAATAAATTATACATGAATTTCATTAAGAACAGTGCGCTGTCCTTTAGTGTGGAACTTCAAAGCCATTGTTGAAAAGACATTACAGCTTCTAACACTTTTGAAAGACAGTCCTGAAAGTTTATCGCCCTTGTATGCTCATTGACTTCAACAATTGACACACTTAATTGTATTTCATTGTCATTCAGTAAAGCTCAAATATAGTTATTGTTGTATTTTCAAAGTACATAACAAAGAAGAGAATCTCATTTTTATTAATATTCCATATACTCAAATAGTCTTAGAAAAGCATTATACGAGCTATAACATGCTCTGAGACATACAATCTATACTCAGTGACAGATTTCTGACTTCTGGTTAGAACCCATCTCCATCTGACTTTTGAAAGGATTAAAATCTAAGCTTATATTTTTGGCAAATCATTATATGAGAGCCTATTATTCCAAATACTGACTACACCCTTAAAAAATGTCAAGGACTCTAACTTTAATGTGTATCCCTCCAGAAACTCTCCCAGGGCTCATCAACTCTGACAGTTTTACTAAGTCTCATTAACCATTAGTTAAATTAGCCATAACTTTTTAACATTATCAGCTAATTGTTTTGTGGTAATTGAGATAACTCCAGAGTATACTAAAACTTTCATGTCCCCAGAATCCCCAGAATATGCTTTTATCTCCCAGTGTGATGAAAAAAAAAAAAAAAAAAAAAAAAAAAACAACCTTCACCAGTGACAGGTCTTCGTGATACCATAACACTTTGCTTTAGAATCATATAGCCAGATATATAAAATTAATTAAAAGTAAACATTTGGTGCATCTTATATACAAATGATATTCTAAGACATGAATAATACTCTGAAGTATTATTTTGAAAGCTTTCTTTGTGTATCTGCAAAACAACTGAATGAGATGATATTATGGTATTGCTATTGAATTTATTTGCCATGTTTTGTAATATATCTGTTTTCTGAAATTTAACAACAGGTACCAATTGAAGTGGACATTAAATTCTTGGATTTCAATAAGAGAAATTTTACTCATAGGTCTATCATGTCCATTACCTCATTTTTAAAAATCACAAATCATTGTTAAAAACATACTGGTCTGGAAACTGGTTTGATGATCTGAGTTGTGTTGATCTTTATTGAGCCCGACCTTGAACCTACACTGTAGCCCAGCCAGTTCTGGAACGCCAGGCAATCCTCCCTCCTCCTCATTGCTGGGATTGCAAGCCTGTGCCCCAGGCCCAGCCCAGCTTTGTCATTTCTTTAAGAGCACACGAATGCAGCTTGATATGTTACACCAGGTAAGAGAGTGTATATTTTCTGTTGTGTAAGACTATTAGATAAATTGGAATGCTAGATAAAAATGAAAATGGATTACATATTTTTAATTTAAAATTCATTCTGTTTTAAATTCCTAGCAAAATAGTTCCCTTTTTTTTCCCCACATATACAACAGATGATTGTTTATTTTCCTTCAGAGGGCAGAGAAAATTAAGGACTGGAAACATGTGGCAGCGAGTGAGGCATGTCTGTGGTCTTACAGAAAAGAGGGAGACAATAATGAGGACATGCAGAAAGAAATTCTTACGCATTGCCTGGTGCCGGAAAAGGGGGGTGAGCAGCAGGACAGCAGCTGGAGGGAGGGTTAGAGAGGAGTGTGTTTTGGTGGGATCCTCAGGGCAGCCCTCACCATCTAGCAGAGACCTGACTGACAGAGCCAAGGGAAAAACCATGTAGAAACAAAGGGAACACCTTCCAAAGCAAGTGCAAACATCCGGAGGCCTAAGATGCTCAGCATTTTCGTAAAATTCTAACAGTGGTTGAGCAGAGCCAGCAAAGGAGTGAGAAAAAATGAATAACAGATGAGAGAAGAGGGGCTGGCAAGAGCAGAGAAGCTGCAGCTGTCAGCGCGCTGAACGAGGGAAGCAAAGACTTCTGAACTCATTTCGACATCACTCTGCATCCATGGCAGTGTTGTAAAAATATGCAGATGCTTGCACAGGCTAATGCTCAGTGTCCTCTACTGTTACATTAAGTGACCCTGTACATTTATCAACGTTAAGAGGTCACTGACACAACACTGTCAACTGACATACAGCTTTGGCCAGTTCTCCCCATTGCCACTGCTACGCTACTTTTCAGTTAGAAATACAGTGTGGAACTGTGTTTAATCAGTTGCTTTGTCTCCCTCAGGTTGTGATCATTTGTCCTTGTTTCATATTCCTTCATGATTTTAACATTCTTGGCACAATTCATGCACACTGCAGAATGTCATTCTGTTGGGCTTATCTGACTTTTACCAACGTTTCAAAGAGTTTGTGCATTTTAAGGAAAACTGCCAGAGAAGTCATCTCCTTTCTCACAGCATACGTGAGGGCACAGAGATCATGGGTATGGTGTGGATTTTGACTTTTACCTGAGGAGGGATATGATCTCACCTATATTTAAAAATCATCTCCTGGCTGCCAGTTTGATCAAGGTGACAGTGGGATATGGGTAGCCAAGGAGACCAGGAGGGATTCTTGTGAAATAATCCAGAGGAAAGATGACCGCAGTTTTAACAGGGATGTGAGGAACTGATGCTTCGGGAAGTTGTCATGGATTTCCAGAATGAATTCCACATGATCACCAAAGGGATGCGGGCAAGACTTTCTGATAGCCTGTGTACATGGAAACAAGGAGAGGACTAGGAATTTTTATGCTGCACCACAGGAAAAACATTGTTTTGTATTCATATAGAAGCACCTTTAGGGGAAACAGATGAGGTATGATGAGACAGGTTAATTTGGAGATGCCTACCCAGCGCCCAGAGTTGTTTTGCAGAGCCTGTTGTATGGCATGGGAGTATTTGGATTGAGAACATTACTGTAAAAGTGTTGTGTAAGCGATATTTAAAGCTATGAAACTAGTTGAAGAAACTTAGAAAATTAGTAACAGAAAGAAGTTCATTCAGTAAGCTTTAAAATAATTTGCATGGTTAGTTCTATCTATTACTTTGTTACTGGTGAAATTAAATGCTGTGTATTGTGGTATGTGTAGTAATCACTTTACTGTTTAGCGCTGGTTGTGAACTGCATAACTGCATACTTGGTGCACAGCATGCAGTGCTTAACAAGCCAGGAGAAAGCGGCTGTTCTCAGCACACCCGTGTTCTCATCACAGCAAGCTCAGAAGAGAATGGCGTGTACCTTCACAAGTAAGAAATGGTAGGAAGTGCAAGGGATAAATTATACAAAGGGAAAAGAAAATTAGCACATTATCGATGAACACCTGCGACGGTGATGTGAAGTGTCAAATCTGTTGTGAGGAAATTTCAGTGGTGCAGACTAGTGTAAAAATCTTTGTGATGTACATAATTTTTGCCCCAGTAAATCAACTTCTAGGAATTTATTCAGTAAATAGAACCAAATGTAAGATTCTTCTATGAAATGCTTATATAAATAAGCATTTTAAAAAGAGACAAATTGTGTCAGTATATGATTAAATGAACAAAACACACTGGACTGGATATATGATAATTAAATAGGATAGAGTATACATGTGTTAATATATAAGTATTTCATATTTAGTGAAAAGCATCATGTATACTACTACAAGTGATATGATCTTATTAACATTTTTGTTTTCAAATAATAGCATATACAGAACATTCTCAAGGAAACAAAAGAATCCTTTAGCAATGATTATCCATGTGATGTGAGGCTGAGTTTTACTCTTGGAAATGATCACAGCCTTGTGGTGACATTTTGTGTAAATCTATCTTTTAAATACATGAAGTATGATGAAATATACGATTTGTGTTGAAATAAAGCAAAATTTATTACAGGAAAAGCCACAAAGCCACAAATCCTCTCAAAAACTCTCATTGCCCCAACTCTCTGCAAACACTTTTCCCATCTTCACACCTCTTTCTGAAGCAGTTCTGGAAATCCTGTCCCTCAAGTGTCCTTGGTTAGGCAGCGCTGGCCACCTCTGTGTTCTGAAGTGACTCCCGGCATCTGCCTCTCATGGTCCTGTTGACACTGAGGAAGAGCCGGCAGCAGCGCAGGGCCACAGCCCATGAAATGTGGGCGAGGACACACCATCATGCTTTTATGAGCTTATGTTTTAATCGAATGTCTGTCAGGAGCAGCATTCGCCAAACGTTGTTATCAGTCTTTTTAAGCCAACAAAGAAGCTTTTTAGATTTGCTTCAGAAGGTGGCAAGAAGGAAGGGGGATACAAGCATCCAAAGTGAAGAGGGGAATTTTGAGGGGGATTCATGCCAAAGAGTCTTTCAGCTTAATGGTTGTCCATTTAAATATTTACCGTATGTTTTAATCACCACTTTTAAGAGAATTAATTTACATAAAAATACTATCCAGAAACCTGAACAGATACCACCACCTCAGGCCCTGCTTCTACTTTGTATACTGCGCTCCTTTTTTCCTTTTGCCTTCCTTTATAAAGCGTATTCACAGGGCCCGACGCTGAAGTGCTTTGTGGGAAACCTCAAATTATCATTCTGTTAAGTGCAGGGAAACAGGACCTTTGCTCTTCTGTGTCAGCGTATGCTTCCTCGCGGCAGTCATCCTAGTGTAGAGCAGTGTACAGGCCTGGTGAGATGATGCGTTTGCCTGATGCGGACATGAGCTCATCAGCTGCAGCAGGAAAATCTTGGTGGATGAGAATGGTGGAGGTGCTTTGAGGTGTGTATACTTGGTTACAAAAGCAAACTTTTAGGTTAGGGTGCGGCTCATTTACACTCCAAACTCAGGTACAGTTCACTACATAGAAGGCTGCTCTGGGCAACATGTACTACTGAAACAAATCAGGGCAGCTTTTAGGCCATGTCTGTTTACCTTCAACACAGAGATTAGTGAAATTGAAAAGTTTCAAAGACATGATTGCTAATGGATGAGGTGATGTGTTATGCAACCTCCATGAAGGAATTGACAGGAACGAGTGTGTGTGTGTGTGTGTGTGTGTGTGTGTGTGTGTGTGCGTGTGTGTATTACTTGGGATTACACTTAAGGACTTCACATTACATTTGCATCTGCACTGCCCCTCTTTTTGGGGACAGGCTCCTGGTATATCAAATAAATTACACAGTCTGGATTCTAATTCACCACACTTCTGCCTTGGCCTCCCTGAGTGCTGGGATTACAGGGGTGCTTTATTTACATCTGGCTACACAGTGCATATTCTTATGACACAAGTAAAAATAGTCTCTCAGAGAAGGAAAGAGACTTCAACTGTCTTAGCTGTATCTGTCTGGTTGCTGTAACAAAATGCCAAACATCCAAAGTAAACGGATAAGGTTTATTTAGCTCACAGTTTGCAGATATTTGAGTCCATAATCAATTGCTTCCAAGACCAGGCAGCATGGCTGAGAGACATCACAGAGGAGAAATAGTCCTCAGTGGGTAGAAGGCAGCAAAGCAAGTGAGGGGACTTAACAGCTTCTTTTTGCTTTTTTTATACATTATCTAAGCTACCAGGAGTGGGGCAGTGCCAACCCAATCAGTGAATTGATTTGCTAATCACACACTCTTAATCACAGTACTACATATACTAGAATCAGCCATCTCTGAGAAAACCCAATCTATGACTGCGTGAGGCTTTTGAGAGGACATCTGGACACAAACCTTAATATCTGGCATTCGAAACTTCCCAGGGGGTAATGGGTCAGGATCCAGGTCATTATGTTTGTAATAAATTACTTAAGTCAGTTCTAGTAGGCATACCCAAATGTCAGCCGTACAGTTCCCACAAGATGCTGCTTGGCTGGTCTCCACACATCCCACTCCCTCCGCCCATGTGCTGCAGTCAGATTCTGGGTGTACATCTGAAGACACTGAGCTAGTGCTCTTAAGACATGTGTTTAGGCAATGAGTTTTTTTTCATTATTTTCTAGTATAGGGCACCTAGACTTTTAGATACATTTTGATTTTGTGTTCCACATTAATAGGAGAAATTTCAAGTTGCTTTTTATAAAATGGCTTAAATTTCTGATCTTAGAAGTATTTTTCTAATATTTGAGGCAATATACACTATTTAACTTAAACTATATTTCTTTCTCCCTGTGAAGAACATTGATTAATGGCCACTAAGAATAAGTGAGGATCTGTTTGGTAATACATTAAGAGAAAACTGTTGGAGCTGCCATTAAGAATTGAAAATTTTGATAAAAATCAAATAAACATGAATAATTACTTTCTGTTAATCCAAAGATTTTAAGTGTTCAAAATGGAATGGTAACTACCCTTGTTTGATCATCACGTAGTGTATATGGAAGCTGATTTTGCACTCTGGATTCTGTATATGTGTAAAAAAATTATAATAATTGTAAGCAACAAAGAAAAATGTAAATGAACCTATGCAGCAATACTTATGTATATATTACAGATTACCAATAAGAATGTAATTAATTAACATTTCATACGTATAATAAACTACCTACAAGAGTGAGTAAATCTCTACATTTAACTAGTTTTAGTAAAGAAACACAATTAAGACCTGCCACTAACCTAAGGGTTAGTCACATGAACGTATGGGTAAAGCATCAAATGTCACAGTGTAACAGACAAAAAATATAATTATGAAATGACATTAATTCAAGAAAAGTATAGAATCCAATATTTAATGAAAATACTTAAACACAGTACCAGTAACAAATTTGGTGGCATAAAGGAATCAGCTTTTTATAGCTCTGGTACATGACTACACATGCATAAGTTCAAAAGTTCATTTGAAAGAAAAATATTTTTTCAGAGGAAATCCTACATAAGGAACTCTAGGTTGCATCTTTGAAGCCTACTAGATTTAAAGTAGGAAATTATTTTTTAGGCATTTTGGTTTATGCATTTATTTTTCTAATATAGAATTTACAGTTTACTGAGTAAATTGACATTTTACCTGAAACCGAACTTACTATTTCAAGTTAATGTGAAATCCAACGTTAATTCAGTAGTCTTCCTAATCTGACTATTTACAGAAAGTATTCATTGTTAGAGCAATCAAAAGATTAGCATCTATTAAGATCCTGTCATTTCACAAAAATTGTAAATTAAAAGGGTAATCCTTTCATTTTATTCTGCTTTAGTCTCATTTGGTTAAATATTTTGAACACATTTTAACCCAAAAAATCTGTCATAAGTATATTAGAACAAATAATTTATTTAAAACACATTTCTTAAACAATCTCAAGGTTTTTATAAATAAAACAAAAAGCTAAGCAATAATTTATATAAATATATCATTTAATTAAAATATATCCCAATCATTAACATTAAATGAATTTTTAAAATATTATGGAATATTTTAGGCTTCTCTAACTATGTACATCTGTCATTCCCTACGTACAAGACCAATACTTTGTGCTTTAAAAGTCACTTGTCAAAACATTTTGGTAATCTCCAAAATAAAATGAAGATTCATACATCGCCAGTGTCAGTACCATTCAAGAACATTTTGTAAAAACAAATCTAGCTGAAGCTTGCTCAATTAGAAATTTGAGGTGAAAAGTCTGTGAAGTGTGACAACTATTACATAAAAGTGAAACACACTGCTACAGTTAGGTACTAGTCTGCTCAATAGATTTGTTATATCCTTGAGCATTATATTGAAATATCTTTTTATTTTATTTATTTTAAAGAGATTAAGATAAAACAGACCATAACAAAACAGATCAGAACAGAAAAATGTAAACAACACAGTATTTCACCAGAAGAAGACAACCCATAATTAACAGTGACTGCCATAATGTCTCTTTCTTTGAAATAGTTGAGCATAACTTCATATATAATAGTATCAAACATAACAAGATAGTATAAAACCATTAAAGGGAATGAAAGTATTACAGGCTATACAGAAATAAATAACAAAAAATGAACAATGGCTACTATCTTATCTCATTTTCCATAAAAAAATGTGTTTATACTATCACACATAATACAATTTAGTAAGACACAACATGATAGAACCAAAGGAAACAGAAAAGCAGAAGCATTGATAGGGCTTCAGAGTAAGATGATATTAAATCAGCACTGGCTGTTATAATGACTTATTTTCTTCAAAATAGCTGTTCATACTATTACAGATAATAACATCAAACAAAGCAGATTAAAACTACTCCAACTAATGAATGAATACATTACAGGGCTTCAAAGCAATGTAATTGGGAATCATGATTACCATAAACTCTTATATACAATTACCATTACTTACACTAGGAAGACTATACGGTATTTATACATGTGAGTTGGATTCTTTTCGCTTATGAGTATGGTCTTAAGTTGCACCCATTTGTTTATAAATATCTCAATGTGATCATTCTTTATAGCTGACTAGTACTCCATTGTATAAAAACACCACAACATTTTATCCATTCCTCAGCTGATGGACACTTAGGTTATTTCCAAGATCTGGCTATTACTAATTGTGCTGCTATAAACATGGGTGCACATAGATCACTGTGGTATGATGTTTTCAATTCTTCTGGGAATATGCCGAGAAGTGGAATAGCTGGATCGAATGGGACTTCCAATCCCAGGTTTTAAAGAATCTCCAGATCACCTCCACAGTGGTTGCACCAGCCTACACTCCCACCAACAGTGCAGGACAGTTCCGTTTTCCCCACAGCCTCTCCAGCATTTGTTTTTGGTGGTTTTTCTTGATCCTGGCCATTCTTTCAGGAGTGAAATGGAATCTCGATGTTGTTTTATTTGCATTTCTCTAATGACTAATGATGATGAACATTGTTTCACGTATTTACTTGCCATTTGTATTTCTCCACCTGAGAAGTGTGTGCCCAGACAGCCACAAAGCTTCCTCCAGCAGTGCAACCCCCCCACCCAGCAGCAAATATTGAGGCTGACTGAGATTGAGGGTGGCAGACTACTTTGGTGGAAGAAATTTCAAGTCAATCTAATATTAAGGTGAGGTCATGACTACTGTTGCTGGAATACAGCAAGCACCATTTTGAGAATCAGTAGCAAAAGGTACAGTTGAATGATTTAAAAAGTTTTGAGCTTCAACAGAAAGGATGTTCTTGCAGAGCTTGTGACAGCCAAGATGCATCAGGGGAGAAATTGTTTGCCAAAAAGGGTAGTGTTAAGAAGCCAAATACTTTATAACAGGACAATAGGAAAAATGTCTTAAGGAAATGTCTTAAGGAACTAATAAGGTTCCACTGCACCCAGGCTGGAAACCTCAAAAGTGAAAGACTGCTTACAGAAGAGAGCCATGGGTATCTTGTCCCGGAATGGCAGCAGCCTAAGAAATTGGGATTCCACCATTGTCAGTCATCCAGGCACTCAGGCGGCTCCACAAACAAAGCAAGGTACAAAACGACTCAGCAACTTCTCCAAATACCAATGGACATTGGTATCATCCACATGATGCTTGTTTGATGGACATGTGGAATGCCAGAGTTGTGAAGCCAGAGAGGCTTTCATCCAGTTGTTAGTAGAAATCCTGGAATTTCAGGCTGTGTGATCCTGACAGGGCAGTGGGCCAAGCTGTGAGTGTGAAGCAGAAAATTCACTGGAGACCTCAGAATGTCAGAAAAACCAGGAACATGTGTCATTTGAGAAAAGCTGCAAGGAATGTGCAAGCAGACTCAACAGGTACGTTATGAGAGATAAAACCACCAGCAATGCCACAGCGGAGGGGCTGCCCAAGCCCTTTGGAGTTCCTATCTCACCACAGCTTGCGCTGGTGCTGAACAAGGAACTATGGGGTTGAAAGCTGCTCTACTCAGTCTCAAGATTTTGGTCTTGCTTTGGTCTCCTTCCTGTGCACCATCCTATTTTTACTGTTTGAAAAGGGAATGTCATTGTATGTTGGAAGTGTTTAACTTTCTTTTCAGTTTTACAGGGGCTCATGGCTAGGAGTTTACCTTAAATCTCAAAGGAAACTTTAGACTTTCACCTATCTGTTAGAACTTTGGAAACACTTAAGAGATAGAATAAATGCATTTTGCATAGAGATTTGCATGATTTTGGGGTCAGGGTGCAGTATTGTGATTTTTATCCACCTATCTTCCCAAAGCCTCATGTACTCATAGGTGGGGGTTTCAGGTGGTGGCTGGATCGTGGGTATATGACTTGGGAGGTGGAGCGTGGTTAGAACAGAAGGGTCACCTGGGGTCCTGACAAGATCACTCTCCCCCCACCCTTCTTCATGATTGCTCAGCTCTCTGATTTCTGTCAACACACCATGAGTTTTTTCTCCTCTGCCATTGTTCACTGCTATGCCACCACGTCTCAGGAACAGCTGACCATCAACTGAGCTGTCTGAAAAGTATGAAGCAAAATAAATCTTCACATTGATTTTTCATTGCCAGGTATTTTTATCCTAATGATGAGGAAAGTAACTGAGGTAAAATACTCACTAGAGTCATCGCTATCTTGCCATTATTATTGCCATTCCTTCTTGAGCAAAACAATAACCGAGAGAGAGAGACAGACAGACAGGCAGACAGATGGACAGACAGAGAGAACCACGGACAGAGGATATGTGTTTCAAAGCAACTAAATGACTTATGCAAGGTCATAAATAAGGATATCTCAGATTCAGAGCAAGAGAAATCTTTCCAAAGCAGCATATATTGGTTGTATTTCATGTTGATATCTTAAGAAATTCAGAAAGATGAACAGTAAAAATAAATATTTGACTTTCTTAAATGTCACCTACTCAAGTGCCACACATAAAATGTTATACACACATAATCACTAATTTAATTAATAAGACATTTAGTAGTTTCCAAATCTAAGTTTTAAATCATAGAAAGAATGAGAACCTTGTAAAAATAAAGTACATTAAGATGTTGAAATAGTTCCCTGAACTTCCAGTCAGCATCCTGTGAGCAGGGATCATGCTGTCTATCTACTTGACAAGACCAAGTAAGGCAGGAATTGTGTTTGCAGAGTCAAGCTACTGCTAGACCGGTTGACACAATAACTGGCATAATTGCTGAGGCTTTTGACCTGCACAGGTCCTGCATACCTGTTCCCAAGAGCTTCTGTGACCCAGGAGCTCTATAGCTTGGCTGCAGACTGATCCTCACTCACAATCTCCAGATACATAGTCTGAGATCTGGGAACTGTCCATCTGTCAAGCACAGACCCTGCAGCACCAAAAGACTGTTGGTGAGTTCTGTGGCTTGAACACTTCCCATCACTCTGGACATGTAAATTGATAGCAACTGGAGAGGAGGAACACATGCACATGAAGAAGTTTCTACAACTGAACACCTCTGCTATGAACATCTTTTGATATTTTTCAACACTTTTCCATTTATTCTCTGGTTTTATCCATCTACTCCATATTTTAGCATTTTGCTTCAATATTTTTTCCAAGTGTAAACTTACTTTTGTCATATATTTTGATGACTTTTATCTTCTTTTTCTATTATTTTATTTTATTCATTTATTTATGTCAGTTTTACTTTATTCTTTTTAAATTTTCATTTATTCTACAATATTTTTGATATTTTATTTTTAGTTGACTTGTGTTAGGAATGTGGAAGTACTGAAAAGACTGTTACCTGTACATTCTTCGATTTACTACATCAATTCCTCTATATATTTCATCACTAATTTCATTTTTTTCTTTTCTGTACTAGATCTTGATAAGGTATCATCTCCTTTGTCTACTAATGTATACTTTCATCTTCTTTTGGAATAAATATTACTTTGTAAATTTCTAGGTAATTCTACAATATTTTTACCCCTTATGACCTATGTTCCTTGTGTTCTGATTGATGTAAGACTCCCACTGGATGTCACAATTAGCTATGATGTCCATATGAAGAGGAACTACCTTGATGACTGGTTTAGCAGAGTTCTTGGTGTGTATGGATGGTGGTCTTACTGGACAGGGAAGAGCCATTCTGGATGTGGCTTTTAGCCTGGTTGGAATAAAAACAAAGAACAACGAGTACTAACTTCTGCTTCTCCAGAGGAGCAGCAGACCTTATCACTGCTTATGGACATCCATCTCAAGCTTTCCAGGGTACACTTCTCTGCTTTCCAAGGCACACCCTTCCATTTCCTGATATGGATTCATAAGAGCCTCTCCAGAATTCCATGTCTTTGACTTTTGATTGGATTGATCAGATCTCAAGTGTGCTGATGACCATTTTCTTTTTTGCTTTTTTCCCTACCTGACTCTATAGGTAGTCACCGGAAGCCTACACACACACACACACACACACACACATATATATTACATATACATGGTATAGTTGGTATATATATACTATTATGCACATATGCATAGTATATTTGGTATTATATAAAGAATATATTTTATACATATATATATATACACATTGTAAACTTATTTTATGTATATATTAATCCTGTAGTAAATACTAACTAATACAGATAGATTTTGATACAAAGAGTGGCTGCAGAAAAATGTAATTGTAAGGATAAATTTCTTTAATGAATTTAGTGGTTTTTGGAGTTAGATCTAATTTAATAAGACCTAAAGCTACCTTAGTCTCTCCTAATAGTGTGATGATCCATAGTGTAAGCTGTTTAAATAATATCAAGTATAGATTCATTAGATTTTCTTAATTCACCATTTGAGAGATGCAAGGAATTTAATGACTTCGTATATGATACTTTTGAATATTTCTGGCAGAGTGGAAGTATAATGATGCTGATTGGTTCCTTTTAGCATCTTGGACAAATAAGTAATGGGAAACAAGTGTGAAGACAAACTAGCAAAGAAAAATGAGGAGCAGAAAGATTCAAACTTGCAATCCTAGATGCACATAAAGAATCTACAAGTTTATAAATGTCTCCTAAAAGATAATCTTCTCTATTAAGCCACAAGGCTGAGATTCACAAACCCAAACATAGACCATCAAATTGCATCGGATTGAATAAAGTACAACGTAAATTTAATGCTTAGCCTCTAATATCTGAAGTACAACTGAGGAACTGATTGGAAAATAATGAAGTCCCATAAATTGGGATGGAGATGTTTGGGACGATTCTGGTAACACTGATGACATCAAGCTCCTAAAGCCAAATGAAATAAGTTTACCCGAGAGATTTTTTCCATTCTCAGTGGTGCAGGCACACCACCTCCTCCCCATATAGTGTGGGCTTCCCCTTCCCTAGCTGAGAAAACTAAATCCAGTGCCGCCTGATGCTGCTAGACACGCATGATAATATTGAAACTCTTCCTGACACATTCCAATCACTCACATTTTTCCTCTAACTCTACAACACAGAGTGATCCATGACAAAGTCCACTCTTCCCCAAAAGAACTTCTTGAGCTTTTTATCCTTACTAGCAGAAGTCTAATGAACAAGCATGAGAATGTATTTTCAGGCTGTGAGATAATGGTGGCAAAACCATACAGTTGGATAAGATAGAGTTGGTTAATACAGGCCCATCCACTAAAGATTCTGAATTTATTATTGCAGCTGATTGAGTTAAAAAGGCATTAGTAGTTTCTCAGATGCGCAGAAGTATGGATTGAAACATGACCTGCTCTGAATGAGAGATGCCTGATATGCCTTGGTTTACTATAGATGAGAGAACTCAATGTCTTAGGGCAATAACAATGCTGGAATGGATTTGTCATGTTAGACCTATTTCTCCAACTGCAGTTATTCAGTAGAATTTTAGTAAAGTTCCAGATCATAGTGAGTCAGTGGGTCGCTAAATTTGTTCTGTAGTTATCTACCTAGCTCTAGAATGCATAATTGGGATAGATATATTTAGCAGAGTGCTTGACTAAATCATTACATTGGTTCTCTAATCTGCAGTATGACATATATTATGGCTGGAAATGACAAATGGAAGCCATTATATTTGCCTTTACCTGGAAAAATAGTAACCCCCAAATAATATTCCATCTCTGGAGAAAGTAAAGAGATTAACACCACTATCAAGGAATTGAAAGATACATGGGTAGTAGTTACTACTACATGTTAATTTGATTCTGTTTGGTCTGTGCAGAAGATATATGTGCCTTAGAGAATAATGGTGGATTACCATAAACTCAGTCAAGTGCTGGCCTCCATTGCAGCTGCTGTATTAGATGCGGTTTCCTTGCTTGAGCAGATTAATGCATCTCCTGTTATATGGTGTGCAGGCATTGATTTGACAAATTCCTTCTTTGACATACCTATTCACAAAGCCCACTAGAAAGTTTCCTTTCACCTGACAAGGCCAACAATACACCTTTACTGTCCTACCTCCATCTTATGTTAACTATCCTTGTTTTATAATTTAATTTTCAATGATCTTGATCTTCTTTGTCTCTCACAAAGTATCACACTGGTCCATTATATTGATGAAAATATGCTGATTGGTCCAAGTGAGCAGAAGGTACCAACAACTCTGGTTCTGTTAGTAAAACATTTGAGAGCCAGAGAATTAAAAATAAACCTAAATACATTTCAAGGTCACTGAGTTAAAAACTCAGTGAAATTTCTAGGAGGACTTCAGTGTGGCACATGCAGAGATTTTGGGAAGAATGAATTGTTACCAGTGCTACCTAAAATAAAAAATGAAGCACAGTGTCTAGTAGAGCTATTTAGAATTTTTAGACAACACATTCCTCACTTAGGTGTTTCATTTTAGCCCATTTGCCAAGTGGTTCAGAAAACTGCTAGTTTTCAGTGGATCGTAGAACAAAAGAAGGCTCTACAGCAGGTCTAGATGGCTGCTCAGATTGCTTTCCTCTTCCCATCATGAGGACATATGACAGAGAAGGTCCAATGGTACTTGAGGTCTCAGTGACAAGTAGAGATACTGTTTGCAGGCTCTGGCAAGTCCCTGTAGATGAATCATAGTGAAGAACTTTAGAATTTTGGATCAAGGCTCTGTCATCATTTGCAGATAACTACTCTCCCTTTGAAAAGCAAGTTCTGAGCTCCTACTGGACCTCAGTGGAAACTGAACTCTTGATCATGTGACACAGCATTCCCATGCAATGAGGTCTCTGTCATAAGCTGGTTATAATCTGATTCACCAAATCATAGAATTAGATATTTACAACAATAGTCCATCACTAAATGAAAGTTATACATATATGACTGAGCCTGAGAGGGAACAAGTAAATTACATGAAGAATATGCCCAAATGTCTTTGGTTCCCACGCTTGCTATATTAGAATTTTGTGTCTGAGCACACTCCTAAGGCCTTATGAAGTGTACCATGTGATGCACTATCAGGAGAGAAGGTGGAGGTATGGTTAATGGATATTTCTACATGTTTTTCAGACACCAGCAACTGGGTAGCTGTGGTACTGCAGGGTTTCCCTGAAGCACACGGTGTGAAGAAAACTACAGTGAGCAGAATTTCAGGTACTGCAACTGCTCATGTATTTTGATTGAAAGGAAAAATGTCCAGATGTAATTCAATGTGCTGGATCATGGGCTGCAGCCGTAGTCATCAGTGTAGGAAAGGATTTACAAAACATAACAATTTCATGAGAGATAATTGGAAAAGGGAACACACATGCTTATATGTAACTACCAAGCTTCTGTGCTGCAAAACAAACAATTCATAGAATGAGAAGACAACATATAAAATTGAAAAAAGAATGTTTTCAGGTATTCCTGAGGCAGAAAATTAATATCTAGAATATATAAACAATTCAAAAAATATTAGAGCTTTCAAAATAAAAGAACCACCGGGGATTTAGCTCTGTGGCATAAGCACCTGCCTGGCAAGCACAAGGTCAGTAACTCAATTCTGGTACAAAGAAAACAAAATTTAAAAAAAAACAACAATAATCAAGGCATAACAGGACAAACAAAAACACACTTGTCAGAGGCAATACAAATGGCAAAAAATATATGTCTCTTTAGGACCTCTAATGATTATATCTAGTATGTACCCCAAAAGTCTCACATACAGAGGTTTGGTCAGGTAAATAGGGAAGATCATTTGAGAGTGATTTAAATGGATGTACATTGGTACTTTGGCTCACCAATTTAATTCATTCCATAATTCTGGAAAAGATGCTCACTTTTGTATTTTTGTGGAAGGAGGTTGTGGGTTTTTTGTTTGTTTGTTTTGTACCAGGGATTGAACTCATGACCTCATGTTTTCCAGGCAGACGCTTGTGCCACTGAGCTAAATCCCCAGCCATGTGTTCATCATTTGATGGAGTGTTTACCAAAACAGTTCTGCCAAACACTTCTGTTTGTGAACTAAATAGTTCACAAACAAAAGCATTCTTAAACTGAGCTACCATTGCATTCTCAAAAGGGGATCACCTATATTTTATTGTTTCTCAACTACCATGGTATGAAGAGCTTTCCTTCACCCATGTCCTTTAACTGTGTTGGTTGTGTTTTGAATACAGCTTACCGGGGGAAAACCCACTGAAATCGTGATCCAAAAATAAACATCTCCTTTAATTTGCAGGCGATGGATATTGTACCCAATGGTGGAAAATTAACTAATACAGGCAATGAGGTCCTTGCTCTGATTGTAGAATCCTGTAGAACTGATTTACAGTTGAAATTTCAAATGGTTCAGAGACATAAGAAAGAGAATTCCTAGAATGCTGGGAGCATTGCTTTCTGTATGATGCAATTCATTTAGAGCTTACAAGACTGATGATAGGCTGTGGAAATAAAGGCCAGGCTATGGAGCATTCATGTGTAAACAAAGACTCTTCTGCTGTTGGACTATAGGACATGTATGATACGGAAAATTTGTCCATGCTTTGCTCATTTTCTGAGATTTTGTGTGAGAGTGAAGCTAATATTGGCAGAATAACTAGTGTGGTGAGAGAAATTTCAAGACAACTTGACGAATGTTCAAGCTGTGATATAGACAATGCTGGCCGTTTTTAGTTAAATATATACTGATAATTAGAAACAAAAGTGAAGTTGAATGATTTGAAAAGTCTGAAGTTTTTCCAGAAAAGAAGCTCCTGTTAAGATAAGGTAAAGGAGAATATGTATTTAAAAGTCACACATTTAAAAGTGGCACCTGGTCAGAGAGGGCAGCTCACTAGGTGCATAACTTAGAAGGATTTGTTTTCAGTCCTCGCTCTTCCTTCCTTTCTGTGCCTTCTGGTTGCCATGGTCTGAGCAGTTTTCCATGACTGTTTCCTTTCACCATGCCAGTCCTGACTTGGAGGTATCTTCCCCCAGATCGGTACCACCAAAACTGTGAACCATAGTAAATATCTACTCCATAGGGTTGTAGGAAAACCTGACTAGTACAGTCTAACTCATTTTTAATCTTATTGTTCCACTCTAACTTATTTATAGCATTTATTATTTTGCATAATAACCCCTTGTCCATTGTGTGGTTTGAAAATATTTTCTCCCAGTCTGCAAATTGTTCTATTATTCTCTTGACTCCTTTGCTCTGCAGAAGGTTTTTAGTTTGCTGTAATATTATTTGTCTGTATTTTGCTTTTATCATTGTTTTTAGGCTCATATACACACTGCCTAGGTAAAGTTAGTTTCCTTAAGTTTTCTTCCAGTAGTGTTACAGATTTCAGTGTTATAGTTAAATTTTTTGTTCCATTTGCAATTGATTTTTTATACAGTAAGTAATATATACTCAGTTGCATTCTTTTGTGGGATATTCAGTTTACCAGGCATGATTTATTGAAACTTTTCCTTTACAATAATTCAGTATATATATATATATATATATATATATATATATATATATATAATTACTTTTGAGCTCTCTAGTTCTTTGTTCATTTACTTTTTATATAACTGTCAGATAATCATCTAACATCTTTTTTCTGAGAACATTTTTTCTAATATCATTTATTCTAAAGACCACACTTTTCCACCAAATAAAATTTAACACCTTTTGAAAAATATTTGATTTATGTATGGGCTCCCTATGTTTTTAAACTAAATCTACGATATTTAATTACTGTTTCATATAGTAAGTTCTGAAATCAGGAAATATGAAAGCTTAAAACTTTGTCCTTTTACAAGATTGTTTTGGCTTTATAGGATCTATGAGTTTAAGTTTTAAGTGTCCAAAATCTCATATTTATATAAATCTGAATGATATGTCTACTGTATCTAAAATATATATTATTTTATACAGATCACATTGTCCTTAGCAACTGATTTTATTGTTGATTATTGTGCTCTTTCAAAGTTATTAACTTTTCCATGTAATACATTAGATTTCTTAAATCTAATATGTTAATTTTGTAAAGTTACTTAGTAGTAGGCAAGTAGGGTAATACATTTCTCTAATAAAGATCCCACGCCTACCTCCCCATATAATTTACCTTAAGTACTTTAGATATCACAATCTTGGGCCTATCACTGAATATTCTACTACAACAAGTCAGCAACAAGACTTAGAAATTTGACCTTTTTGTCTATTTTTAAGATGAATTCAAACAGAACAATATGAAGTTAACTATTTAGAATCAAAATAATGAGAAATATTTAATTATTAATTTACTTTTGTCCCTACTTACATAATAGAAAAAAAAACTGAGAGTGAAATTGAGGATTAGATTCAAAATAGTTTGAAAACAAGGTGGTGATCAAGAGAGAACTACTCAGCAAGGCAGGGCTAGAAACTTGTGAATACCTGTTAGAGTCATTCCTGAAGACAATGAAGGCTGAAATTTTAGATACTATAAAAAGTCACTGGTGTTTAAGTGTCATCATCACACCTTTTCCTTAAATTGTGTGAACAGTTATACAATTGTATCATTATTTTAATGATCTAATGTTGAATTATCATTACTCTATATTTTGTATATGTAATAAATTTCATATCTGTTGCTTCATATGTCTACACACATTTAGAAAATATTACCACATGATAGGGGAAATAATGAGGCGGAATGAGAAGAAGGAAGAAAGAAAGAAGAAGAAAAAAAGAAGTGAGAAAGGAAAAGTAAAAGAAAAGGAAAGGAAAGGAAAAGAAAAAAAAGAAGGAAGAGAAAACAAAAGAAAAATAATTCCTCAAATTTATAAATGTTAAAAATTTAATGTATCAGCCCTTGTTATAAACATTACACTGGTCACACCAAGGCTGGCAAGTGGAAGGACCAGAGAAGCAGCTTTTATTTCAGCACAGCGTGAGCTTTTCGTGGTTCTGTAGATGATGGTAGGTATTTCTGCCTGACATGTATTTTCCAGTTTCCTCAATAAGATACCGATCTGGGGTATGAAGGTATGTGTCTTTTAGAATCCTGGTTTCAGTAATATCACAGAAAATCTCGCTGTCTTTACTGCTTCATACACATAGAGACATGCGTGATTTCTTTCTCCTGTTTTGACTCTAACACTCTTTTTCCTTTAAGTTTATTCTCTGACTTCAGGAAGTTAAGGCGGACCGCGCTTGCTGGATTTATCCTGTTTTCATTATTAGGTTAATAGAATTTTAAATCAGCCAGTGTCATTCCTAAAATAAATTCATTTGAAAAACAGGGATGAGACAGAAACAAAATATAAACCAGTATCGCCAATTCCAGACAAAGCTCTCGATGAAGTAACACAGTGTGAAATCATATTAACTTCTTCTAATTTAAGAGCAGTTTGATAAATTGATAAATTACTGTTTATGTGCCCTTATATCCAAAAGGGTTAATCTGACTTTTCAAAGCATAAATTTGTTTGGGTTTACTGAGCCAAGTAAATCTAATCTATATTTAAAAGAAATGAAACCAAAGTTTCATGAGATCTAAGTAAAATAGCTGATCACTCAGGAAAAGGTTTCAATATATTTGATGTGCCTTGTAAAATTGAAACTTTTGAAAACTTGTTATTTCTTTAGTCTGAACTTAGGAAAGCAAATTTATGGTAGGTGATTATAAAATTATACTATCAATATGTGCATAGCAGTTAGTTTTATGAAACCAGAAAATACCTGGTGTCAGCACTATTTATGAATTATTGATCTACTCATGGATATAAAATGATGCAAATAAAAATGATGAGAAAAAGACTGCCTAAGATCCAGCTTGTAAAATCAGAACTCAGTAACTGCATAAATCCATTTCTCTTGAAAACTCATGAAATATCTCACTGCTCTTTCTTATAAATTGATAACTGTAATGTACGATATTTGGAAACTTCTAAGAATAAAATTATTAACATAATATAATTCTGATATCATCAATAAGATACATAAGATTTTTTTATTTATATGAGAGAACAAAGTTTTGAAAATAAATGAAATATGACACAAATAGCTAAATATCTTAATCAATTTTAAAAATATTTTTATAAAATAAATATGGGAGTTAACTTGCTAGTCAATATTCATTTATTTGAAGATAAAATATTTTAATAGTTGAGGTAGAGAAAATTTTTTGATCATTTATGTAAAATGATATAAAACTTCTACTATCCTATAGTATTAGAGAATATTTTTCTATGCAATCACAGAAAATAATGTGTTTTTTTTCTTAGAAATGTATTTTTCTGCTTCACCCCCACATACAGCTTCAAAAATGGAGAAGCCTCAGAAGTTACACTGTGCTTTGAACCCAGTCTATAGTCGACTATATTATTCAAGCACAATTTACCAGATCTTTCAGAGCCCTACCCAGACTTTTCTGATTATTAATTCTAAGAATATCTACGACTATATGTGATGTCATGTCAAAGTTACATGGAGCTCATTGGTCTTTTACAAAAACAGCCATTTACTGGTAGGGATAAGTGTCCTGTCCAGAATGATCCAAAATGTTATAAAAGAGCAAAGTGATAAAAGACAGATCATTAGGAATACCATGTTGTTCACTGATTGCTGCGTACTGTATGGCCTTTATGTCAGGAAGATTATGGTGGGAAGTCATTACATACCCAGGTGCCCCTGGCATCAAATCCACATAAAATATCAGGAGCTTACACATGACAAGGAAGACTGTTTCTCACTGTGCAATGTATAATTTTATATCATTTATAGATACTAAAAATGTTGATGTCCAGCCAATGGATCATGACATTAACTTTGTACAACCAACAAAAGTCAAAATCTTTCCATTTGAGATCTACATTCACACTAGGAGGAATGGACTAAAGCAGTTTGAGGCTGCTCACATGACACAGCCATTTTGGCTAGATTAAATGAGGAACAAATCATTAGTAACTCATCTTTGAGATTGTTTCCTTGGCAATTAGAGTTTGGAGTGTACACATATTAAAATTTTCTATTAATTACTTAAAGTGTACACAGGGAAACTCAAAGGTGGTTGGGACAGAAACCTAACATGCTATATAAATAAAAGCTTGACTGAATAGGTGCTTCAGTAAATGCTTATGTATTTTAAATAATTTTCTTGTGGAAATGAGTGGATTTCTGTCAGGAAATTGAAGAAACTACAATCTAAATATTAATATTCTCCAATGTGGTCTATACAAAATTTTATTTTGCCATTCTAGTTTTCTGGAAGAGAACACAAGCATGGATATAAGTCTCTCAGAGTTCTGCACATCAGCACCAACTCTTCACAAAATATCATGGAAATGACCTCTTTCCCCCCTAAAACCACATGCAGTCAGTCACAGAGAACCTTCTCAAATATATCTCCAATTTGACTCTCTCCTTCTCTTCCACCCATACTAATTACGCTGTAGCAATTACTGTGTCCTTGTCATTTGCAGTGACACATTCTCAATATTAGTCAAAGTAATCATTTAGAAATGTAATTTCACTACGTTGTTTCTTATATTGAAAATTCTGTAATTTTCATTGTTTTATTATAAGTTCAAAGTGGCACAGTTACTCCTTCAGCTATCCATCCATTTCCCTAGTGCCCAATTTTCAAGATCCCCATTTTACCAATTCTGAAATATTATTGTTTTGGACAGGAAAATTCATGGTTGTGAGAGGCTTCCTTTAACACTGTATAATATTTAGCAGTATCTTTGTCCTGTGTGACTAAGTGTTAGGAGCATCATACTATGTGTGACAAAGCATTCCAGACACAGCTAGATGTCCCCTCAATGGCCGAGTCCTCCTGGTTGAAAACAGCTCCTCTAAGTATATTGTTGTTCTTTCTTGAACTAAAATCATATTTATTTTTTTCTTTTCTGCCTCACATTGTTTAAATTGCTATATCTTTTTCCTGGACTCCTATTTATTTTGCGCCTCATTTATAGTCATTTTCTTCCAGTGCAACACACAGGTTAGTTGTACCCTGTGATGTCCTTGAGATTCACTTTTCTTTGCCCCGGCCTTGAACTTGATTCAGGGTCACTTTCTCAGCACCTCAACTATGCTCTTCAGTTACTCATAGAAGGCCTTCTCCTCAGGTCCTTTTAATTATTCTAATAATTAAAATTGTCCTACTATTATTTTATTGAATTTTTAATTCTCTATGTTCCCTTCAGGAAAATTTCCTTGAAACCAGATACTTCTTCAGTCTGGTTTTTGTTGTGGTTAATAAAACTTTGTAGATTACTCTCATTCAAATCAATGATTCCATCACTCTGCATTTCTATGTTAATTTTTATGAGTTGGGTAAGTATTTCTCACAAACTAGACTTTGTACTCAAAAAGAAAAAGAACAAAGTTTAGTTTTCTCTGTCATTTCCTCTGCACCACCAACCACCGTGTCCACCATATAATACACCCAACAGAATACCTGTTAATGGATAATGGGTGGGGGTACTCTTCCTCATTATAAATGAATAAATGTATCTCAAGCTTGTATTGAAAACCCCTTGACAGGTGTGACTTTGTTCTCCAGAATTACTGTATCCATGTTCTTAAATTTCCAATATTTTTTCTAATGGGAACAATTATTTCCTAGAATTATCATTACTCTAGGAAACTAAGAATGCAGGAATTTTTAAAATGCCATGAGTTTGGACATAAAATGAACCTTGGAGATTTAATAGATCTTTATTTTTAATTTTATGGGTAAGTATACACATTTTCACAGTGTGATACAGTGTGAGTTAACAGCAGATGAATTCTGGACCCCAGTATTCTGACAGTTAAACAATGCCTGACTTAATATCACTTAGTAGCTCTGAAAGCTACAAAGTACTCTGTGATGTATAGGTCTGCACCTTGTGAGTATGCTGAACTGGTAATGTTCATCACTTTTCTATTTATGTCATCCTCCACTCTTGCTTTCCTGCTTTCCATAGTTTCAAGTAAATTTTATTTTCATTAACTCCTTTTGCAATAAGTAGATAACATATGATTATCATCGGAACAATACATAGTACTCATGTTAATATATTTTTGTCATTATTATGCTCAGGACACTTGTTTAGACAAATGAACACTGACTCACATGTGCACACCTTCTGAATAGAAAGAGTACTTAGTATCCCAAAGTGATATCACTAACAAGAAGAAAGGCTCCATAAGCTGAACGAGATTTACCAAGGAGGCAAGAGGATGGTTACTGAATTCAGACCATTAAAGAAGTAAGAAATTCTGGTCCATGTCAGAAGATTGGCCCAGAGGAGATGGCAGTAAGTGTTGGCCTCAAAGGCATTATTTATGTCGAGTAAAAGCAAAAACCTTCTCCAGGCAATTGAAAATATGAATACAATAAAATAATGTCCCTAATATACAGAGCTGCTTTAAATCTGGAATTATAAAAATCATATTGTATATAGAACACATAACAATAGCATTGAGTTGCATTCTTAAAAGGGACTAAAGGGACCTGGAGGTTTAGCTCAGTGACATAAGAGCGTGCCTGGCAAGCACAAAGTTGGGAGTTCTATCCTCAGTACCAAAAAATAAATAAATAAATAAATAAACAAATAAATAAATAGACTAAGAAAAGATGTTAAGTATTCTCAGTGCACTATAAATGTATGTATATGTGAGACAATGCATGCATTAAATTAGTCATTCCACCAAATATGCATATTTTAAAAGTCCATGTTGTGCCTAATGAATACATATCCTTTTTTAAAAATTTTCCATTGAATGTAAAAGTGTGTAACCAGAAAATAAAAATCAGAAGTGTTATTACAAATATATTTTGGACTACCATAGTGAATACCTGACCCTAAAACATATGGAACCCTGTGCAACATTCAAGTGTCAAATCTGATATACTGTGATTAAAAGTCACATAGGAGAAAAGCAGTAATTCACCTCATAAAGGAACGTTAGATGATAATAAGATGCTAAGGGAAATATCACTCCAGGAAAATTTCATTACTTCATTTCTTCTGGTTTGAATTTTGAAGAGCAGAGTTTATCCAGCATGGTCATAATTTTCCCTGTGTAGAAAAGGCATTCAGATAAACAGGAGCAAATCTTACGTGTACAATGCTTGACAGGCTGATGTACCCATGTCATTTCTAGAAAATAACTCATTAGGCTTGACCAAGTGAATCATTTCCTTTGTTACAAACCATAAAAATTACACAGTGCAGGTTTGTGAGCTGACACCCTCCTAAGAAAAACCTGTCTTCTATCCTTCAGAGGACTGAGGAAAATATCTATCCTATATTAGCATTTGTTTGTAAAACTCTGGTTTGTTCAGCAAAACCTTTGTATGGATAGTATCTTGGGGTCTGTAGATAAATATATTTTTTAACAACCATTGTAGAAAATTAATTTTAGAAGGAAAATAATCTTCAAAACAGTATTTTCCAAAGTAGAGATCAAAGTGACTTCCTTAAATTTACCTCCTACACACAGAGATTACATAGAAAATACATGCTTTGCTCTAAAATACACAAATATACTTCTGTAAAAAAAGGAAGTTAAAAAAGCCCTATTAGTTGAATTGATGACAATAATAAATTTTCTCATGCCCCATTTTCCCAGTTAAACACTCATGTTTACACCAACAAAACATCTATTTTGTTTTCTTAGTCTATTGCTCCACATATATGGAATTTTTAATAAAAAATCATGTATAAAACAAGATTATGAGTCAAATATATTATTTAAAAGACGAGTGAATTCCTCGTGTGTCTAAACTTCTATTTCAAGGATCACATATGCAAAGAATCAGAATATGATGAATGTAAATCACAAATTGTAAATAAAATGTGTTAGTAAATAGTGTGTAGGTTTAATATACGTATTTCATTGCACCCAATCTATTTTTAAAAAATGAGAGCATTTCAATAAATTGCATCAAGTACATATTTCAAACTTCCGTTACTTGTAATAAAGAAGCAAAATTATGTTTGTCTGTATGAATGACAAAGGAAATGCTGAGATCTCAAATGTCATTTGAAGGACAGACATTGATTTAAGGCTAATAAAAGTTACTGTTTTCTTAATGCAGAGGTCCTCCCTTCCTATGCAGACGGTCTATAAATGACCCATATTCTCCCCGTTAGTAATCTGCCTTCTTGATTAGCTTTTTAGTGGAAATCTAGGTTGGCCCAGAAGCAATGATTTGACATGACTGTATTTTTTAAAAATGTACTTATCTTATTTGGTTTTCTTTCCTTTCAGTTTTGGAAGTCAGTTCAGTGTCACTATATTTTGACTTGAAGGTATTTATTCTAGGTTGTAAACAGTCCTTTTAATCTTTCCATGTTAAATGTGCAATTTGTGTTAGTTCTTCTATTTCATATTTTTATATTACTTTACAGATATCTAACCTGTGTCCATACATGATTGCTATCTCTGCCGTAGGTTTCACTTCTCTGCTCCAGCGTTCTGGCAGGCAGTGTTTCCCTTCCATGTCTGCTTCAGAGTGTCCACAGTGGGGCTGGTCCTCTCGGATCACAAACTTCTTTCTTTGGCGCGCACAGGCTCCCTTGTCCTGGGCTTGCTCCTCTAGCCAGGCAGCTGTCTGTGCATTTGCTGCTTCTCATCACAGCTCTCGGTATTTAGAGCAGTCACAAGCATACCTTACTGTTTTTGTTGCGCTCATGTCATACTTACTGAGACAGAAATCTATCTGTCACGCCTTTCCTAGCTTTTGCCTTCAAACCCATTGTGTCTTCTAATTCTAGGGGACCTTCGGTCATACAGGTTTTGCTGCTTCATGGTTTACTCTGCACTCCACTTTGTTTTCCGGTCCACTTTGTGAAGCTGACCTGTGCATTCCTGCTGCACTGTATTTCTGTGGTACAGGAAGTTAATGAAATTCTTACCATGGCCTGTAAGTTACATATAAACTGGGTTCTGTTTTTTGTCTTGGATTAGTCTCCTGTCTCTTTCATCTTGGTTAGAAATATGAGTTTCTGCTTTCATTTCATTCTTAAAAAAAAAAAACAAATACAAAGGCTGCATAACACCTGTGGCTGGCGTGGCGGGTTACTCTCGCAGGCATTGCTGTCAGGCAGCGCCTGCTCCTAACTTATCCTGGCTGCCCATTTCTCGCCATCGCAGCTTCAGTCCACACTGGAACTGTCAGCTAATCCCTCATCCGAGTCCCGACTCCACATGGCCACCTATGTGGATTTGTAGAATTTTTAAACTTCTAGCAATTTAATGTGCATTAAATTACTTCTCCACTCTCTTTCATACACAGAACAAAACAAAGCTCTTTACTTTCACCAACTTTTCAATGTGAAATGAAATTCCTAGGAACCAATTAAGCAAAAAAAGAAAGATATTCAAATAAAAGAAGCGAAATTGTTACTCTTGGCTGATGATACAATTATCTATACAAAACCCTTAATAATATTCCCCTAACCTCTGTGAACTAATAAATATTTTGAAGTTTCAGGAAACATTATTCACATACAGAAATTAGTAGAATCTTGCAACCCAGAAAATGAATGATTTTCCAAGAAAACTCCTGTTTAAAAATTAGTTAGAAACAATTTTAAACAAGTTAAAAGACTGAGCACTAAAACTGTGAATCATTTAGTAACAGAAATTGAAAAAAAAAAAAGAAATAAGTGAAAGTTACCCTGTGTTCATGGGTTGAAAAAAATATCGCTAACATATCCAATATTCAAAACTATTTGCAAAATTAGTGTAGTACTTGTAAAAATTCTAATGCTATTTTAAACAACCTAAAATTTGTACATACAAGTGAAAAGTTCTAACTAGCAAAGGCAGTTATGAATAAAAGGATCAAAGCTAGAGACAAATAAACCCTGATTTTAAACAATGGCATTAATTTAAAATAGCATGGTATCAGCATAATAAACTCTTGACCAATGAACAACAACAGCAATAACAACAGCATCAAAAAACCCAGAAACAAACTCACAAGTAGATGTTCCACTGAACTTAACAAAATACCAACAAACAAACCTTGCAAACAAAACAAAACAAAATACGAAAAATCAAAGTACCATAAATAAATGGTGTTCATAAAACTGGATATCTATATACAGAGGAATTAAATTTGACTCCTAATTCATACAAAGCATAAAAATTCCCTCAGCAATTATTAAAATATTTGAAAACATAAGAACGTTGTTTATAAAATTACCAGAAGAAAATGTGAAACCACCAGAGAAAACATAAGATTAAGATTGTATGATGCTGGGGCTGGGGATTTAGCTCAGCGGCATAAGCACCTGCCTTACAAGCAGGTCGTTGTGAGTATGATCCCTGGTACCGATAAAAAGGAAAAAGATAAAAAAAAAAAGATTGTATGATGCTGGTCTTGATAGTGTTTTTTGGGGGGTTAAACCCTAAAGTGTAAAAAACAAAAGCAAAAGATACAAGCTGAAAGCTTTTTATAAAACAACGGACAGTGAAAAGACCACCAATGGGCTGGGAAAAATATTTTGATAGAAATAATCTAAAAAGAGTTAATTTCTATCATATATAAGGAATTTAAACAACTTCATAAAAATAGTACAAAGAATCCAGTTAAAAACAGACAAGTGATATAAATCAGAAAATCTGTCACTAGCCATAAGATGTATAAAACAAAATCTCAACAAAACCAATGTTTCAAAAGCGCAAATTAAAAAAAAATCAAAAGTGTCACCTGCTAGAATTAATACTATTTAAAGATGAGGAATACCAAGTCTTGTCAAAGTTGTAAAGAAAGACAACAATTGAATGTTGTGGGTACAAATGTGAATTAGAAAACCTGTTATGGAAGCATGTAAGGAGGTTGTTCAAAACAGCAAACATAGACCTACTGTATATGATGAAGTGATTTTAGGACCCTGCATATACCAAAAAGCATTGATGCTCAAGTATTTTATATAAAGAGGCATAATATTTGCATATAACCTGTACATATCTTCCTGTATACTTTAAATAATTTCTAGATGTCTTCTAATACTTAACCCCATGCAAACTACATGTAAATAGTGTTAATTTGTAATTTCATGGACAAAAACATAAAGAAAAGGAACTAAAGTTTAAATATAACAAAGCATATACAATCTTTAGAAGGGTAAAAATATAGAACACTAACAAAAGCCACAAATTAGATCTAATTGAAATCACATATTCGTAACTGGGAAGACCCACTTTTGCCAAGATAATCCTCCCAACTTCATCTATAGCTCAAAAGTAATTTCACACAAAATCCTAGCAAGTACTTTTGTTTACAACAGCGAAGTGAATTTAATGTTTATCTACTAAACGATGCTGCAAAATTAACAAACTTAAAAGCTTCACTACATTTGGAGTAAAGATTTTTTAGAAAACTATAATAATTAAGACCATGTGGCATAGGTGAAGGTATATGTAGAGCTCAGTGAGAATTATGGTATGCTGTATAAATCCAAACTCTTCCTCCATAACCTATCCACCTCTTTTAAATGTCTTCAGTTTTACTTACATTTCCACAAAAGCACTGTTAAATGCTAACATAACTAGAAAGATAAAAATCTCTACCACCTCCTCTTTAAAGAAAGAAATTGTCATTCTGCTTCTCCAAATGATACCTGGATCCATAGGTACATATATTTAATTCTACTATTCTTTCTCACATCTGAGGGGCATAGGCCTCCCTGATATATTTTAAATAAAATCAATAATACAAATCCATCAAATCAAGAGGGTTTAGATCAAACCATCACAAAACTTTGATGACAAAATTCAACCAAAATCAGGTAACGGTGAAACTCTAGGTCACTTTTGGTTAGGAAGGTTCTAAACCCAGAGGTGAAATTTCCTTTCATGTCTCTCTCTCTCTCTCTCTTTTTTTTTTTTTTCAGAAAGATCATCTTCACAACCATCCAGAATGAAGAGGATATTCTGAAAGCCCTGGAGAAGTAAATTAAACATCGCTTGCTGTGGCAAAAACTGGCTTTTTCCTGCCTTTATTGTTTCTTGTCACTTCCCACAGTCTTTCAATCTCAGTATCACTCTACTAAGCTAGCACTTCTTCGTAATTAGTGAACTAAAAAAAGAACAATTTTAGCAAATACATCAGAAATTGAGGACATTAAATAAACCTAGAAGGAATTGTGATCTGAATCTTAATTACAACTATCAATGATCTTTAATTTCTTAGAGATTAGTTGTCTTGACTTGCTTTGAATGGAATGGACTCGGAAAAACAAACTAATGACAATAAGTTCTTCTATCAATTATCTCCCGTCAAAGATAACTTGGTGCTAATTTGGAATTCTTTTATCTTTGACATCTACCTAAATATGTTACCAGTATAAAATCAGTAACAGGATTATATATTCAAATTTTAATATCAGGGAGATTTTGGCAAGCATTATCAGTATTACCACAAGGGCTAAGAAAAGAAAAGAAGAAAAGAAAAGGTGCTTTAACAAAGAGAATTGTTGTGTTATTGTATCATTGGGGTTCATTATGGCATACGGCCTTGTCACGTAACAGTCTTTTCAGTTAAGCATCAAAAAGCTTTTCTTCTCTCCTTGCTTGATTATTTCTTCAGATCTTACTTAACAACAAGTTTTGTTTGTTTGTTTGTTTGTTTGTTTTCCATTTTCAGTTACTATTAAAGGATCTGGAGAGATCCAGAGAATGCATTAGGGATCCTCATCTGTCACATAAATGGCCTTCTAATTCCACTAAAACTTCTGCTTTCATGTACAAAGGGACCCACTGTGATCCCTCAGGAATGTGTTCATCTCTCAGTCACAGCAGGTTTCCTATCCAAACCTCTCATGACAAGTGATCAGAGAAATCCCAGATAAAAAGGTGAAATCTTGAAATCTATTGAAATGATTTCTTTGTACACATTTACTTAAATCATTAGAGTAACACTTTTACTCTGCAGTTTTGATTTGATTTGATTACATGGCCAATAAGTGGACTTGGGTAATAGGTCACACTTCTGAATGGTTAGCAGCAGAGAAGACAAATTTAATGTTTGCAGTTTCCACAATGAGTGAAAATCCTGTCTCAAGTGCCTGCAGTGAAGCAGACTTGACAGATGTCTGGCTAAGATTACTAGTTCATTAAATGGGTTACTTAAGGCATGAGTTTCTCAATTTCCAGTTCAATTTGTCTAGGCACATTCATAGATTATAGGAATGTGGCAGTTCTAAATATTGCATGCCATGAAGTAGTCCAGGAAATACTACTTTGGTAAACGAACACTCACTGCATGCCAAAAGAAGTGACATTTTAAAACTCAAATATTTCCTTTCATGTATCTGTATATGTTGATATTATTACATTCACAGTGAGTCTGATTGAATTATTTCATTTTATGTATAGCAATGATGCCTAAGTGTGACTACTTGATCTTCAAAATATGAATTCATTGAAATAAGCTTATAAAAAATGAAAAGCACAGATAGAGTATTTTTAAAAATTAAATTTCACAAAAGAATCAATGAAAAATCTTCAAGGAAGAGTAATTTAGAAAAATAAATTCAAATATTAACTAGTCTCATATTTTATCTCTTTTTTCTAATAGGTTCTTACTGTATATTCAGATCTGGGCTTAAAATCACTATGTAGCTTAATTTCACCTCAAATTCAGAGTGATTCTCTAGCCTCAGCCTTCTTAGTGCTGATAATAACAAGTTTTTTTCTTATTAAAATTGACTCAATAAAATGTATGCATTTAGAAACTATCATATATATGGTAGTTTAAATACAACACCAAAGTGATTACACCAAAAATTGGAAATAAAATGTTCTTCTTTGGGAATGAATGCTTAGTGATTTTAGTATTCATATATAATTTGTATGAATATTTTTATAGGAAATTCCATCAGAACTAGAAATGATATGGTATATCAATACATATTACTTTAATATTTTAGAAAATACACTCATTTCAGACATAAAAAGATGTTTCACAATATTTTAGAATAAAATTATTATTAAATCTTATCTGTCCATCTCATAGGCTAGAAAAGCAATAAAAATTGCTAATAGAATGAGAAATGAAAAATTTTCTGATGTATAAGCTTAGTTGAGCAAATTAAAGGGACTTTATAATTGTTATTTTTTTATTATATAACTACTTTGGAGAATGAATGCATATCTTTTAAAATATGGAACACACATACAAAGAGATAATACTCTTGATATATTATTATGTCTGCAGCTGGCTACAAAGGTCCTTCTCAGAAGTGTGGCTTTAGCCATATCCTGAGTGTTGCGGATAACATTGTGTCTGTTGGCACAAAGAAAGATCGATTGCTTTTCTTTTCCCTCATTTAAATAAGGATGAATTTTTTTCTCACAGACTCAACACAACTCCTGTTTCCTGAGAACACAGTATGAAAAAATCTCACAGAAAACAGACGCAATGATTTCAAGAGGATATCCCATACCAGGTTCACTCTCGGCGTAATGGAGACTGTGCTGCTTCTCTGTGACCAAGACACAGTATCAGACACCCAATAGTTAAAAGAGGAAATGCTGATGTTGGCTTGTGGATTCAGAAGAGTCAGTCCATGTTTGGACAACTCCACCACGGAAACCACATGCAAGTAGCCAGGGAGAGGACAGCTGCTAGCATGCTGGCAGTAGGGAATCAGATAGCAAAGGAAAGGCCAGAGGGCAAGGCAGCCTGGCACCCCTCTCATACTAGATTCTACCGCTTAATAGCACATCTAGTTACTGAACTCCGGAGTCAGTGAGTCCATTGATCAATGTAGACCTCCAAGATCACTCGTCTCATAAGATTTCTTTCTCTTAGGAAATTCATTACATTTTCCTGTAATCCACATCCTGAATAGAACTGGATCAGATATTTTGTCTAATTATATATGTGTTCATAGTGAGAAGGACATTGTAGTATTTTGGAAACATCTTGCAAAATGTAAATGCTCTTCAATGTATGATGTAATTATATTCTGATAAACCTCTACAAACAGAAAACATAGTTCATATCTGTATTAATACATTCAGCCTTATGAATATCATAGTTTAGTGGATTTTAAACATAGAAGAGGGCACAATCATCTAAAACAAAGCTTATTTTCTGTTATACACTCATTTCAGACATAAAAAGAATTTTCATAATTTTTTAGAATATAAAATGTGGAATATCATGTAATTTATTGAGCACAGTCCATTAGGAAGTACAGTACCAGTTGTTTACCTTAGTGATCTAATGTCTAACTGGAAATGCATCTCTCTGCCTCTGCCTGAGAGAGTGAGAGAGTATTATTGTACCACATATTTCCTGACTGGAGAAAAGTCAAAATCTGACATATGAAATACAGGTTCCACCAGGTATGTGGTATTTTCTCATCACCATAAAGTTGAAAAGTATAAGCCAAGCTATCCTAAGTCAAGGACAATATGTCTAAATAAATTTATATCTTAAATAATTTACATACAGTTCTATTAAGTAAGGGTAACAAATGTGAATGTTTTATGCATTTTTATTCATACTTTTCAAATAAATACATAATCATAAGTAATAGCCATAATATCCCTAAATATATTTCAGACTCATCTTTTTTAAAAATCTGCCTTAAACTACTTAGTGACATTCTCACAAAAATATTCTTTCATATTGGAAGTCAGTGACTATGAAATTTGTTCGTTTTAACATCTGTTTAGAATAGTTTAATATTTAGATCAAAGAATTTTTGTAAATTTAACATCAAATATAATAGAATTTATTGTATTAGAAAATAAAACTGACAAAATTATAATGTGAGTAATTCATGGAATGGTAATGATTTATGTTATAAAGAAGATGGCCTTGCTGTGTTATTTTCATGAGATTGTCTAGGTTTTCACAAATCCCTTCAACTAGATTATTATATTTGCTTCTTTATTCAGTATGTTGTAATATACTCAACTGAATAACATAAAATATAGTTTTATATAGATATAAAGGAAAAAGAAATGTTTCAGAAATACTTCATGTAACTTTGATTTTCTGTTTGGAACCACACCAAAGTTGATAAGTGATAATTTCTTAAACATTAGTTGCAATATAAAATTTGAAATATTTTCCATAATGCTTTATATACTTTATGTTGAAATTCACAATCTATATTACACTTTGAATATGTTTTCTACCAAAGCTTGTTTTCATATCATGCTGCTATAATGTGCATAGTATATGTTTACTGAATAATACAAATATTCTAAATATTAACTTTTATCTACAAACTAAATGTCTTGAATATTAAATGCTCACCAATTTGTCAATAGTTGGAAAAATAAGTGATAGTTTTACATTAAAATTATTTTAGGGAAAATGTATTTATTTTGTCAGTAAGTTGAAATTAGATATTACCTATTGGTGTTTAAGTAGTGTGGGTAGTATATTCTGAAGTAGAAAAGGAAACTACTCCTTTAAATAGTTCAGTACATAACAAATAATTTACATGAGTTTATAACTCTATAGCAACATCAAATATCAGAGGAATTTGGAATCTTTGAGACTAAAATAAAAGAAATATTTAGGTCTAATCTAACCTCCTGTAATTTAGCTAGTTATACCACAAATTTGAAAAAGGTACCAACAATATTATTATCACAAAAGTCTTTGCAAATCCTTTTGTGGATTAACTTTGCCATTTCAGAGCTCATTTAAATAAATATAGCTATGCAGTATTAAATACTAACAGGATCTCTGAGATTAAGGAAGGTAATTCTCTCTTTTTTGTTTTTTAAAATACTTGAGATATTCAGTCACTGGTCTTGCACAAGCTGGTTGATGATACAGCTGTGACCAAAACATAGAAGCTGAATCTTAATACAGTCACTGTTTTAGATGATTCCAAAATAAGAATTAAGGTTTGTTTTGAGAGGATATTGCAAATAGAATGAGAAAATTGTGACCTAATTTCATAAAGAAGTAAATGGAAAATAAAGCCACACAGCAAGTTGATTAATACACTTATTCATATGTACTACACTTAGCATTCTATAATTTGTTAGATTGTTTTTTCAATTTATAAGTAATCTTTAACTTTGAAATATCTGGTGAGTCAGTGAGATCATTCCAAGATATATAAAACTGAAACTACATTTTCTCTGAGAATCTCGTTCTGTAAATATAAACTAAAGGACACATCCTCGACTTGGGAGTTTGGACTTTGGTGAACTGAACATGTCTGTTTGCTCTCATTTGTCTTTAGATTAAAACATGTGTGAATCATTAAAAATGTCACAAATTTGTGGAAACAAATAAAAATGCAGCATTTTCTTGCAGAAACCAAATATGACATATTGGGGGTGGTCTGCCCTAGAAAACGTCTAACGACATATAGATAAAAGAGAATGGTTTACTGTTCCAACTGAGCGCTTCCCCATAAAAGGATGGAGCTCTGAGACAGCACGGCTGTCACCTGTAGTAGCTCTGTGGGGCAGCCTAACCAACTCCATTGCTCTTTCTGGCTTCATTTCCAAAATCACACTTCTTCTGTAACCATTTAGGAGAAATGAAATGGGTAACGCATACAGAATCCTAAATGTGAATTCAAGCGTAGGTAAGAGCAGAGAAAGATTGCTGTTAGCTGCATATTCTGTATACTTTATTCTCCATATTTCAAATCTAAAGCATGAACTGCAGGCTATTTCACATCATTGACAGAAATATGATTCCCATTCCCTCTTAGATTACCCATAAAGCAAAGCAGAAAAGGTCTGCTGGGCAGAAGATGGCTAGCAGCAGGCCTGCAGAATGCTTATTTTTCTGTGGATAGAAGAAAGGATGTTAAAGGATAACATCTTTCTTCCTGGGGACATTAAAGGATAACGTCATTAGGCCTACTTTTAGCCACATAATAGGACACACAATCATCTGCGGTGAAAACAGTACAGACTGCGTATGGCATTTATAAAGATTCATTAAGGTCTCCAATCATCCTCACGGGGAGCGCACATTGTATTTGCCAAAGAGAAGTAAATGGGTTGAAGATTGGCTCTAAAGTTTCTGCTGATGTTGGAGACTGTGGCTTTATGCAGGAATCAGTCAAGCTGTTTGACTGCGTCTCTTTATCCTAGGGCAACAGCAGAGACAATATGAGAGTTTAGCATGGGTCTAGGGCCTCACAAGGGCAGACTAGGAAAAGAAATGGCTCCAGGCTGCCATTCTCATGCCAGAATCAGAGCACGAGGTTAGGAAAATGGAGGCTGAGTCAAAATGGGATTTCAGTGACTGAAAAATAAATCAAGAAAGAAAAGCGTCATGGGAGAATTGGTCAGGTATAGGGATTTAGCTCGGTGCTTATAGCACTTTTATGTGCGAGGCTCAGGGTTCAGCTTCTATCACTACAAATAAAAACAGGCAACTGGGGAAAAAATCATCTCATTACCCTACACTCACATTGAATCTAGATTTAAAAAAATATTCAGAAGAGAGCCATAAACAGTCAGTCCTTGGAGTCACGCAGTACAGGTAAGGGTACTGTGTTAAGTGAGTCATCTTCACGGATAGTAAAGTGGCTCAAACCCTATTAAATGAGCTCAGTGGTGATGGAAGGTAAGAGCAGAGTTCAAATTCTGTAGCAAATGTTGCTGCATAAGCCATCCACTATGTTATTAAATGAAATATTCAAGGAAATGACAGACTGTACATCTCAGAGGAATTTTAAAACTGCAAGTAAGTAGAAGATCGATGATTTAAAGGAATCGAGGAGTCCAGTGAGGAAACTGACCCCAACTCTTGACTCTGAGGTAGACCAGGCTGACAAGGGATTAGCCTCCACTCGCTCAGAGCCTGAGAGGAGAGGGGTCACGTATAAATTGTTGCTTTCTGACTTTTTTTTTTTTTTCAGTATACAAGGCAGTGTCCTCTCTTAAGTCTTCCTTCCTGGCCTTCCAGTTGAATTCAATATCAAAATTGAGCACTTATTATTTTTTCCCATGCAGGCTTAATCTTAAGCCTCAGATTAAATCAAAGTTTTCATCAATTTTGCAATTGATTTTTTTAACTCTAAGTGTTGTAGATAGGAATAAGCTCCAAATGGTGAAAAGTCTGTAACGTAATTGACAAAGAGTGTGGTCCAGAAGTAAAGGAAGTCAGCCATCTGTTTTGTAATTATAAATAAGTAAAATCTATAACATTTGCCTAGGAATTGCCCAGCAAATCAACATGTCCTCACATATTATTTTTATCAAAATGTAAACTCAGCATATAAAAAGTACTTTTTGAAAAAAAATTAATCATTAAGAATATGAAAAGTAGATATATTTACTTTTTATTTGCTAATCAAACACTAAAATTAGTTTTAGTGTTACTTTTTATGCCAAATGAAATTTTCATAACTAAAATGTATAAAAAATAATTAAAAACATGGTAAAAGTTCTTTGCCTGGGAAAATGCATCTAAATGTGAAAATAGTAGTTAAAATTATAAATAAATTGTGACACATATTGATGTCTAAATACTTAACTTTTAAAAGAATGAGTGAAATAAAAAAGAATAGAAAAGTAACAAATGCTATAGCAACGATATCTTAAAAATACTCTAGCAAACCATTAAGGCACATTCTGATGCCAGAAAAATATGTTAAAACATCAGTTATAGAAAATTCACAGAAGAAAAATTGTCAGTAAATACACATATGAATTGCAACACAGATTACAGAAACAAATTTACAGAGAGATATTTTTCTCCTAAAACGCTTAGAACTTAACTTCACATTTTAATGAATGGAAACAGGCAATTGAGAAAGTTTAAATATTGGAATATTAGCTTAGTATTCACGAATGTATTTTGTTATGATGCCACAAGAGTTATAAATTGTGTAGATAAATGATTTATAGCATTTCTTATTTTGATGAAACTGTGGAAATTATTTTTAAAACTTTGTAAAAGTTTAATAATTTATATATATATATATATATATATATATATATATATATATTTTTTTTTTTTTTTACCTGTGGCACACTAGATACAAAGGATGAGAATATGACTTAATGACATTTAAAAATAATTTAGCTTAATTTAAGATATTTAAAATACTGTAAAACCATACAACTGGAAAGGGTATTCTAAAAATAAAATATACCTTTTACTATACATATATAAACTAAAGAAAGGAAATGACTGTAGCTAAGCTACAGAAGTAGTTTGCATTAGATGATGGAATTTTAGACGGTACACATTGTTTCTATGAGCCTTTTCATTTCCAGATCACAGACAGTGAAAATGAAAATATAAGACGGTAACACTAATTGATATATTAGTAATCAGATTAAATACAAGCAATTTAAACACTGACTAAAAGGTCTATATTATTATCAAGCTGGTTTAAAAAAGCAAAAATCATTAATATGTTGGTTATATATGTTGTATATATAAATACCCAACTAGTTTAACTGTTAAAGTAGCAAAATATACATTAATAGATAAACAAAGCACTACTAGGACTTGTTAAGTTAGCTTTAATCTTTAGAAGTGAGAATAAAGAAAATCATGACATGATTATAAAGGGAAATACAAAAAAAATTTAAAAATAAAGAGAAAGTCATCACCAGAATACAACATTCTTCAATATTTATGCACCATATAAAAAAGATTTAAGAAACTGAAGGAATAGTTGAGATAAATGCAAAGAAAAAGAGCAAGCCTCCATAATCAAATGGCTATAATTAATGCACTTTTCTAAGTGATTCATAAAATGAATAAGAAGAAAATGGATAATTATAGATGACTGAATAACTTTCAACCAATATGATTTAATTGCTATTTATTGGACTATCAATGACACACATATTATGTGTCCCTGAAACATGTCTTTTAATAGGATATATTTGAGATCATAAAAACCACTCCAGTAAATATACAGCAATTTAAAGTTTGTTTTCTAGTCAAAAAGGAAATAAATTAATTTTAATGTACTTCACAAATTATTAAATATTTGGAAACAAAATGATAACTTTCAAAATAAACTATGGAGAAAATAGAAATTCAAAAAGAGAAATAGGGAATATTTTAAGCAGAATAGAATGAAATAAATATATGAAGATGTTTGAAATGCTGCAAAAGTAGTACCGAGGGGAATTTTTTTCATCATAATTAAACTATTATAATTGAGGAAATAGGTATGTTTAACCTACATTGTTCAAATACTAAAAGAATAATACATACATTATTCAGATACTACATACATTTTTCAAATACTAAACGAATAATACAGGAATATTTGTACAACTTTCTGACACTATCCTTGATAATCGTGTTAATAAAATACCTTGACAGACAGCAAAACAACTAAAATTCACTCATAATGAAAGAAATAATCAGAATAGTCATATATATATATATATATGAATCATATTCCTTTTTACTTCAAAACTTCCTCATAGTTTTGAAGAAAGAAATGCTATGATCCAAAAATTTATTGATAAATTCTAAATATTTATAAAATCAATATTCTAATCTATACATACAATTTTCCATGAATTTAAACATGGTAGAACACTTCAGAAATAATGTAAGATATTTCCTTTTTCCTAAGGTTATTAAGATGTGTCAGATACATGCACCAACTCCACAAAAGGAATGTAACTATTATGTACTACAAACGTACAAAATAAAAAATAAAAAATAAAAAGGAAGATGATCAAGAGATGGATGGAGAAGAAAGAACTGGAGGGCAAATGGATGAAAAAAAGTGGAAAAAAGTTTCCTCTTCCCTGGTACTGAAATCAAACAAAATTTTTAGAAGAGAAGCAAATTAAAGCACACTGTTGTCATAGCTGCATATTAGTCATTCTGGTCACCGAAATAAGATACTGATGTACACAATTTAAAGAAAAATGTGTTTGGCAATAGATTTAGAGTTCAGTCTGTGGTTGGATTATCCAAGAAAGAAATAGCATGGAGAGGACACGGAGGAAACGCAACCCATAGCAACTGGGGAGCAAAGCAAAACCAGAGAGACAAATATATCGGTCCAAAGGCACACCTCCAAGGACATACTCTTCCCCACCACCCAAAAGCATATCAGCCATAAACTTACAAATGAATGAATCAAGTGATAGGTGCAGTGATTCCATGATCTAAGCATCTGTGGAAAGCCTCACTTCTGAACACATGAGGTTTTGGGGAGACGTTTTAGCACTAAATGCTAACAGGGGCTTTTTGTAAGAATATAAAATTGTTTTAACATTTCAAAATGAATATAAGGCAGGCCTGGTGGTACACACCTACAGTTGAGTACTTGTTAGCCTGAGGCAAAATGTTTGTCAGTTGGAGTCCTGGCTGACTACTTAGTAAGAATCCGTGTTTAAAAAATAAATAAATAAATAAAAGTGCTGGAGATGTAGCTCAGTGTGAAGATAACGGATTCAATCCCTAATACCATTAAGGATGGTAATTATGTAATTCAGGGGTCTTCTGTAACCCTACCTACCTGAAAAGCTGACACAGGAGATTCTAAATTTAGGGTCAGCTCTAGCATCCTAGTGAAAACCTGTCTCAGAATGACAACAATAAAGATTTCTGGGGATGTTGCTCAGTGGTAAGTTATAGGACATGCAAGTTGCTGAATTAGGCATATATATATATATATATATATATATATATATATATATATATACAGCCAAACAACAGAATTACATATTAATATAAGATTCTTTAAAGATAAAGCATTTAGGAAAAGCCAACATTTACCTTTTACTTAAAGATTGAAGAAGAATAAAAATAGAAGAATTTCTTGAGTTAATGAGGGATATAAATAAAAGTCCAACCATTAATATTACTTTAAATCATAGAAACCCTCATGTATACTTTCTGCACAGAAAACAGAGCAGGATGAACAGCCCCTGCACTTGCATTCTACATTCCTCTGAGCAGAATTAGATAGTACAATGAGGCAAGAAGAAGCAAATGCCACTAAGATTTAAGAAATGTAACAAGACTGGTTTTTATTTGTAGGCACAAATTCTTCTATTGAAAACATCTGTAGACATCCACAAATTAACTATTAGGACTAATAAATGATTTCAGCAGAGTTGGAGAAAATAAACATACAGAAATCATAAACATGAAGTAAAAGCAGCATTTGCAACAGTAAAAACCATTAAGAAATGTTATTCACAAAGCTGGCAGAAGACAAGAGATTTGTACTATGCAAAGTACATTTAGTTCTGACAAAAGCCAAAGAAGATCTGAACACATGCAGAAGTACACTATATTCTGAGAGAGATGAGAGAACTTTGTCTTGTCTCTAAATACAGATCCGTATGTTAAACCCTCCCCATTAAACTTCAGGTAGCTATTCAATAGAAATTACAAAATCATTCAAAAACTAATGCTAAAATGTTAAATGATCTATATTGGCCAAAGCAATAATGAAAAAGAAATGGTAAAAAAAGTGTAAAACTAACAGTATCCAATATCAGCCAAGTTATAAACAGACAATAACTGTTCATATGAATAAAGATAAATGCATCATAAAATTGAATGTAAAGAGTGTCAAAAGATAAATATATTTTACCACCAATTTTGACAAAGGTTTAAAGGAATTTAAATAAAGAAACGGGATTCTGGTCATAAAATTGAGGTTTAATACTTGCATACACACAAACACAAGAAAATACACATGTAACAACTTTGATTTTACATGACACTGTATAGAATCATGGACCTAACATGGATCATGAAAACAAAATAAATGTGAAACATACATCCATAAGTTCTTGTAAGACACATATAAAACAATTCTCTTGATATTAGATTAGCCAATAAAACTTTTACAATATCAAAACACCATGCACAAAAATTGATAAAATGATCTTTATAACAATTTAAAGCGTTTCTCTTCAAAAGCTGCTGTTAAGAAAATAAAGCAACCTACACCTCAAGAGATTTGTGAATAAATTATTTCAGGCCCAAAACTAGTGCAGTGACAAAGAAACACTGATAACTGCATGGACACATACGAAATAATTATACTAAGGAAAACCCCAAAGAACACAGAGTATATACCATACAGTTTTTATTGTATAAAATTTATTTCAAACGATAATGACACAATAGTATTTTTGCTTGAGAGTAGATGACAGGGTAATATCGTAGATAAAGATTAATGAAAATTTTGGAGGTAATATGGACAATCACTATTCTAAATTTGTAGTAATTTTCTGGGAATATGCATGTGTGTAGAGTTGTACACTTTATGAAATTCCAGTTTCCTTTTATTAAGGATATCTCAGTGAAGCAATCAAACTTGAAAAGGAAATATGCTAATTAGAAAGTATACTAATTAGTAAAGAATACATCTTAATATAAAGTAAAATAAGTATTATGCTTGTATAAATATTTACTATATAAAGAAAAATAATTCAAAAGGAATAATTCTATTTTAATATTTCAAAATATTGACTTTTTGAACATCAGCATTTTAGAAAGAAAATGTTAAATTTCTATATATTTACCTAAATCCAAACACTTGTTTGACAAATTTATTTCATTAGTTTATTTCAGGAGTTTGACATTGCGTAGCCATAATCAAATTAAAACTAAAAAATACATGACTATACATAGTGATAAGGTCTTTAATGTGATATTTTTACAAATCAATAGAACTGGTTATTAAAATAATTGTTGTCTTTATATTGTGCAAATAGCTACACAGAAAATATTTGAAAAGTATGCAAGTTAATTAAGACTTCCTGAGCCCTGTTTTCCAATACCAATTATTGTGGAGCAAAGGCATTTATACCTGCAATCAATATTTCACCTGAATGAGTCTTTGCAAACATCTCACACTTCAAAAGAAGAGGAGTGACATTTTTGGTTGAAACAGTCTGAGATATGGGGCTGGGGATTAAGCTCAGCGGCATAAGCGGCTGCCTTGCAAGCAGGCAGTCTTGAGTTCGATCCCTGGTACCAATACAAAGGAAAAAGAAAAAAAAAAAAAAAAAAGAAACAGTCTGAGATAAATTCTCTAAGAGGAATGAATTCCATTTAACTGATTTGCTTACAAGAAAAGTAAAACTAAAATATCATGTCATTATAATACAATTCACAGCCACAAGTTAAGTCGCAATTTACATGGTTTTCCTTTTGTTACTTAATGGTTTTGTTACTTGGCTTTCTTTTTGATGTTTATGTCACTGTGTATGTGCATGCATGTGTGTGTGTGTGTGTGTGTGTATACACACACATGCATATATATATATATATATATATATATTTAATGGCTGATGACTTATTTTATATCATTATTTGCCAATGATTATATAAACATATATATATATATATATAAATCAATGGCAGACAATAAGATAAAATAATTCTAGTAAAACATGTAAATAAACATTGTCTAGTGCAATGACAGAAACAAAGAAATAGACTTACAGTTAAATATCTTAAACTGTTTTATTCATCCATTATTTCTGCTATCATAGCAAAGTAGCTGAGATTGGATATTTAAATAAAAAATTGATTTAACTCATAATTTGGGGGGTTAAGGGCATGACGTCAGCTCTGGCGATGATTTTATGGCATCACAATGACAGGAGCCCATGTGAAGGGGAAGATCACACTGAAGACAAGAGTGTGTGGTGTGGGAGGGAAGTTGGCTTGTTATTTTCAGGGGAGCAAACCAGTGTCCTACAAGAACCATGTCAACTTACTACAAGGGTAACAAATGGAATGACCTACCTCCTCCCACAGGTCTCTAATTTTAAGAAGGCTGATGCCACAATACTGTCCGTAGAGGATAGCGTCTACAACATATGAACCTTTAACACATGCAAACCATAGTACTGTCACTCTGACTCCAAGGCTCACTTCTTCCTCTGAGCACAAAATGCATTCATTCTCTTCCCCAGAGATCCCACAGCTTTAATTTGTACCATCAGCCTCCTAACCCTTTCACGCTACAAGGCCCTATGACATTAAAACAAGTTACATAATTTCATGATAACATGTGAGACAGAAAATTCCTTGTTTTATACTTAAGCCTGTGATGTGTGAAGTCTGATCATTTCCTAGATGCCTTCAAGCAACTTTCACATTGTCCCAGTGTCAAAGTACTTGGTTTCCTTTTTTAAATAAGAATCTATCTTAGCCTTGGTCACAATTTTCTGTGCACTTGTTTTCTGAGAAAATTAAATTTTTTTATTTTTTTTACATCTCTCAGCTTTCCTTTATGCCCCTAATTCTCATTGCAGATCCATCCTGTTAATGTTGGAATTTTTTTAAAAAAATGTCCCACCAGATTAAAATGTATACTTCAACATGTTCCTACCACCACTTTGAACCTCCAGTAGTATGTCCATGACTGTGGCATTGGGCAACCTTTTATTAGTTTTATTAGTAAAAAGATAGGTAAAAGTGATTAGATCTGTCTGTAGCACCAGTGGTATAAACTGCCAAGTGGGATGGTCATGCAAATAAATATCAGCAGTATTTCAAGCAGGCAGTAATGTACTAAACCAAGCTACACAAAATGTCTTAGGATATGAACAAAATGTAGACAAATTATTTGCTAGAATGTAAGATACATGGCTTCGAGCCCAGGTTCCAACAGACTCTTCTTTTGCCTCTGAAACCTCAGGAGCTTGGCTTTTTTTCACATTCATATTAGAATTTTGGCCCTTGCAATAGTTGCTGAAATTTCACATCAATCCCTGCTTACATCATGCTAAGTCTTTTTAGGATAAATTTTCAAAACTTTACAAACTTTTCCCATGAACCAGTTCCACAGGCTTCTGAATTACAAGATCTGGTACAACCACAGCAATATCATCATTTCTCTGGTATCAGTTTTCAGAATTATCCAGCCTTCTTGTCACTGAGGCAAAATATCTGATTACTGAAATTTAAGGAAGAGTGGTGTATTCAGCTCACGGTTATAGATAGTTCAGTCCGTGGCACACTCCAAGGAAGAAATGGTACAGCAAAAAAGCATGAAAAAAAAAAAAAAACCTGCCCAACCTATGTATGCCAAGAAGCAGAAGAATGAAGAATGAGAAGGATGAGAGAGCGAGAAAGAGACAGAGAGAGAGAGAGACAGAGACAGAGACAGAATTCCAAATCCATATGCCTAGTGATCCACTTTCTCCTATCAGGCCTCGCCTTCTTACAAAACAGTCAGTTATAAATTCATCAATGGATTAACCCACTGACAGGCAGAGTATTCCATTTACTCAATCACCTTTTGGAAGCCCTACTTCTGAACACATGCATCTTGGAGGGAAATTTTACATCTAAATTGTAACAACTCTCATGATTCCAGTAGATATATTCCTGTGGGCAGGTTGACAACTTTGGCTCTAACTCTATACCAAACGTTTGCTTAGCCTTTCAACTTCTTCTTTATATTCTTAGTGAATAATGTCAAGTTATCTTAGCTAGTCTGTTAGTACACAGATTGTCCTGGCCTCCCTTAAATTATAACTGCAGCCATGGTGTTCTTTTACAGGAAGATATCTGCTGAGTAGTGAACCCTTAGCAACCCCAGACTTTTCTTAAAAGAATTCTGCTCTGGAAGGTCTCCAAGCCTATAATGGAAGGAGCAGGTTTGATTTCTGAGATACACCCAAGGTTTCTTCCTAATTGGACTGATGGTTAGGAAATGGATCCCTTTTATACACTCTAAACTCTTTAGCAAGCAATTATTTATCTGTGTCCTGATGCAATTTTTCAGTTTTCTCCTGGCATGGCTACAAATTATCCAAATCATTCTATTCTGCTTTATTCTCTTCCAGGGTGTCACTGTTAATCTGACAAAAAACAACCAATAATATGACAAAATGCTTTTAATTTTTAATTTTCTTGCCCATATAAACTAGGCCAATAGCCTTGTATTTGGCAATCCACAAAGCATTATGGGAAGTATTAATCACAGATATTTGTGGTGGTGGAACAAAGGTGCTCATTTCTCTAATTTTTAATTGAAACTTCATTTTAATTTTAAACATCTTGCTTGGTCTCCTTATCACCTGGTTTCTCATTAGAATCACCAATAAGGCTCCACTTAAACATTATAGGCTTTTTCTTAGCTGGTCCTCCAAATTCTTTTGACTTCTTTCAATAAATCAGTTATGTACATTTTTGCATACATTCATACTAACAACACCACCCATCAGAATGCTTTTCAGGATGAGTCTGCATTTTATATTACTGTAGCAAAATATCTGAGTCAAGGTACATTTCAGACAGATTTGGAGATTCGGTGTCTTCGAGATGGTCTGGTAAGGATATCCTAGTGGATGATAGTGCAATGGAAGGTTCCCGTGTGAGCGGAAGAGGTCACTTTGTAAGTCAAAGCCTGAGGAGGAGGAGCCAGTTTTGCCTTTTTATAACAGTGCTCTCAGAGGAAGAACGCAGGATCCTGAGGGTCTACATCCCTTAACCATGGACAGCACCTGCCCATAAGTGAAACAATCTCCTCCGAGGATCCACACTTAAAGGCTCAGTCACCTCAATGCTTTCATACTCATGAGCAAGCTTGCAGAACGTGAACGATAGAGAACAGACTACATCCAGGCCAAGCCTGGAGCATATATTCTTCAGGGCTTGTTCAGTGGAATGTCACTTGCTTTGAACACTTCTGGTAATGTAGATATCATGCTATGTGGCATAGTAGTTTGCAGTACAAGCAAGAAAATTGTACTTGAGTCTTAAATTATGGCATTACTTGCATACAAGGTTTTCTGAAGAGGCTTACTTAGGTCAAGAATAATTGAATAGGCCAATGTAAAATGTTTCTGAGCAAGGGGAGATGGCCACAAGACTGTAGCTGCAGAGATTATAGGGAATATGTATCTTTCAAATCAATACACAATGACAAGTTATTTTCAAACAATTAAATGCTATTTAATTCTCAAAGGGAAAAAATCTAAACATTTTAAGTACTGTATATTTATTTGTATAAAATGAGTCACATAAATGTGATTACGGCACTTTGTAAGTTTGTGCAGAAAGTCACAGCCTTATTAAAAAGCAAAACTTTTAAATTATTTAAAATAAGAGCCATATTCATATGTGCTTCCTAGATAATTTTAAAGGTAAGACACATTTTTCCCCAATGGGAAAAATAAGAAATGCATTTTCAATGCAGTAATATAAAACCCAATCCATAGTTTTTAAAAACACTTGCAGGGCTTTGCATATTTGAAGAAAACCATAGTTCACTCAGATTTTTAGAGGGTACTACTTAATATACTGCATTTCATTTTTATAGTTTTTGATATAATAAAACATAATTATTGTTGCATTGCTACAAATTTTAATAAAACATGTGTTCTATTGTTGGATATGAGAAGCTGGTATTTTAAAGAAGACTGAATTGCCAAAGAACACACCATACTCATTTTGTTCGGCAGGGATTCACAAAGGATGTTTGAATGATAACTATCTACTTCCTGTCAGCAACTGCCCTATTTCAGCAACACAGAATTTGTGATGTCCCATGTGACATTTTTGGGGCTTTTCTAGTTTCTAGAAAAAGAGAGGAAACTGAGTAAACTGATTTAAATTAACTTAAGAAATAATGATTCACAATTTGTGTATCTATATGTCACTTTTCAGGGAAAAGCAAATAAAAACATCCAAGTTAAAAAATCATTCAAAAAGGGGGATTTATAATGGAGCAATACACCAACATTAACTATAGTTTCTCTGCTGAATATTGCTCCATACAATGGTTACAATAAATGAAGCAATTGAAGGAATACAAAATAGAATGCATTTCCCATCCTAAGGAGAAGCTCCTGAGAATCTCTGACTTTGTGTACTGATGCACAGTCATCTCAGCTTTTATTGGAGATTTTACAGTATTGAGTGCACTTTACTTTCTATATACTTGAAAACAAATTAGGCATCTGTAAATTAGACACATTTCATTTTGACACTTGAATTTATCTATTATGTATCTGTGCCTACAGTGTTAGAATGTCAGCACTCCCAGCCGTAAGAAGATCTATACTTAGGCACCTCTGAAGAGGCTACTGCCAACATGGTTCATGTAGCTGGTGATGTCACTTAAAACTGAATAAAAACGCAATTATTTTAAAATATTATCCAAAAATTTGCAGCCCATTTTCTGTTCCTTAGAACTGTTGGTCCTGTGATCATTGTTGCTAATTTGTCTATCAAAGTAAATTTGTTTGAAATGATCCACAATATACTGGTACACTTTTCTATTTTTACAAGTTTTGTGGTTTTCTTCCACTTCTGTTTGCAGGAATCAAGTTCTTGTAAAATGTTAAAGAATAAGATAATAGTAGGGACCAAATAAAACAAATGATAAAGAGAATATGTGAAGGAAAATGGGGAAATCAGTTGGGCAGAGTTTGAAGAGATAGAGAATAACATATACAATTTCAAACAAGTGAAGACAGTAAATTCAAAAGCATACGTGGCAAAACAACATGACAACTTTTCTTTTAAATGGTAGAATCTCGATATTTAATCTTTTGAATAATTTTGGGCCACATATACCTAAGAAACAGAAACAGTACAAGTAAATTTAAGAAATGAAGACCATAACTAAATAAAAATACAAATTATCAAGCTTGCACCTCTGAGATTTCCTCAGAGTTAAAATTTACTCAGTGTTTGAATTTGATGTACTTCAGCAAGATTAAAAATATCTTGGAAAGTAGGCTTCTTTATGCATTAATTTGACTGAGAAATTATAAAAACCTAGCCTCTTACTTTTCAATTGATAATCAGGCATAATTATTTTGGAGGAAATGTTTTTCTTCACATAAATTTATTTTAAATTTTCAGTCAAAGAATGACTTTGACTGAAGTGAAAGGTAAGTGCATCTCCAAGCAAGTTGTTCTTATGCTCATCAATAGAACGGTGGACAAGGAACACACATGTCAATGAGATGTGACACATTCTATAACAATGATTCTTTTCCTCGTGCTTGATAAGTCAGCACAGGATAAGTAACTCTAGCTGTATTATTTCCAACATTTGCAGGGAAAAATTGGAAAACTTTACTATAGTTTTCTTTTGGGGCTTGATCATGAATGTGAGAATAAGAATTAGCGGGGGGGGGGATCTTATGCAAAAGAGGCTACAACCGTAAAGAGCAGAGGTCATTGTTGGCAAGAGGAAAATGTCACACTGTGCACACCAACAAGTCTGTGAGATTTAGCAGAGACAGAGTTTTATAAGAGTGAAAGGGAGCTGGATTCCACATTAGTCTGTTGTATAGGACTCACTGTCACATTTGACTACATTTGTAGGTAATTATGTATTAAGCAGCTAGTCTAAATTTTATTTTTTTTATAAATTACTGTCTACCTGTAAGAAACAACTGTTTTCAATTACTCATGTGATTTTATTTGTACACAAGATCAAAGTTTTTTGTTCTAATTGTGTGTACACAGAAAAGAAACTGAGATGAAATTAAATACTCTTGCTTAATTCTGATGTACTACTATTCCACACAGCAAGATTTAACTCTGACTCACTGTGAACAGAATACCCAGTGGGTGAGGGGGTAAAGCCAACAGTCTGAAAATCAAGAAACCAGGGTTTTCTTTTTCTTGTTGCCAGTAACTGTTTGACCAGAAGAATATATACATCTATAAATCTGAATTACCTTATGTATAAAATGAGACGTTGCTAATTTTTAAAGTCCTTTTCAGTGTCAATAGAATATTGCATTCTCTTCACTAATGGCACATCTTTATTTTGACCTGTATATTTGGGCTGTTGTCTGTGTGCGTAATTTCATGCTCCAGGACTTTTGGCTGGCAAAGTTTAGAGGTACATTATGACAGAAGGACTCAAAATTATCTGCCCCAAATCAGAATCTTTACTACAGCCAATTAGCAAAACCCTCAAACAGCAATGTTCCCTGGTGGCACTATGGCACTACTGATTTCTTGGGGATATTTTACATGGATGGCTATTTCACTGAGAATTAATTGTATGCAGATTGAAGTAATCAATTGGAATTTCTGTAACACTTGAACAAAATATATTCTTCTGAGAGAAAAATGAGCTTACTTTGCTTCTCTGATGATACCTTTTCTGATGGAGATATTCAGAATGGAAAAGATGTGAAGTAAGGAGACAAAACAATTCCTGTGATGTTAAAGTACTTTTGTGATTTAGAGTGCATGAACATGTTTATAGTTAAATAGTGATGTTTCTTAAAAATGTCCAAAGAAGGTAGAGATAATAAAACATATATATGCACACACACACACACACACACACACACACACACACACACACATTCTCTCTCTCTCTCTCTCTCTCTCTCTCTCTCTCTCTCTCTCAGGAGAACTGAGGATTCTATAAATGTCATCAATATTGAAGCGATTATATAATTTGAAGTTTTTGATTCTCAAGTCACCAATATGTGTGTGCTATAGTTTACAATAGTCTTGATATATTTTAGGTCAGTTTTACAACATTTAATTTGCATTGCATTTGACATTCTGGAAAATGTAAAAGTGACGATAATAGCTTTAGTAATTTCTTGAAATACACTTCAAATAACTGCATTGTTCCCCTCTCTTAGCCCATTTATCTAATATATATTGCTTAGAGGAACAAAGTTATGAACTTGAAATTAATATGAATATTATATATGTTATGTAGTTGTGAATTGATTACTTATGGTACCAAGGATCAAACTAACTAACTTGTACCACGATTGCACCACAGAGCTAAATCCCTAGCCTCCTGAAATGTCTTTTGTAAAAGATTCCTTTTTATAGAAAAATAATGTGAAGGAATACGAATAGATCAGTAGACATTCACAAAACTTCCTCTGCAAGGTAGGTGAGTCACGAATGATAGCGAATCAGCGGTGACATACCATCTTGATTCCCATATAGGCGAATCCTTCATTGTTCATGGATCAACCAAAGCAAATGCTTCATACTTTTTCCTTTTAATATCATTTCTAATTTGTTCCTAGTGTCTTGCTACATAATTTAAACAGTTTACCATTCTGAAACAAATTTGACTTAAAAAATGCTCTTTGAATTCAAACACATGACAGGTTTAATCAATGAACTCTAGAGTAGAGGTGATTTTCCATAAACAAATAGATCATTAGTAGCGGATAGAATGTTGTAATCTTGGCATCATGATTCCCAGTGTAACAATTTATCATTTGACCTTGAGACATTTATCTTTTGATTTGCTTAACGTGAAAATCAAGACTAATTTTTTGATGTAATTTGATTTAGAAGCTCAAAAGGTAGTATCTATTTAGGAAGTTAAAACTATTCAATTTATATGTTCTAGGTCCTTTATTCAAAGATGAAATCATCCAACTGAGAAAAAAGCAGTCACATTTTTCAGCAGTTAGAAAAGTAGAATAAGTTGTTCCAAAACCTTCATGACAGATCCACAGAGGACTGGCAAATCTATGTGTTAGCAGGATGCACCTGACTGAGCCCGGTGTAAGGAGAGTGCCTTGAACTGTGATCGTGAGAAAAGACCCTCCATTCAGTTATTTGTCTGAAATGCCACGCAAATGCCCTGAGAATTTCAAGTCAGGAGCAGCAAATTCACCACGAACTTTGCAGGGGCAAGAGAAAATGGGGGCTTCATTCTTCCCAAGCCTAATGTGCCATGGTGACATTGGAATGGACTTGATGTGAACAGCAGGTAAACTGGCAAGCGACTTCCAAGTTTTTAGCAAGAAAGATCTATAATGCCAACCAAACCTGAAGGGACTGAGGACAAGACTGATACTGGAGACATTTTAAATTAAACACTTCAATTAACAAAGCAGTATTAGATTTAGCAAGATGGTAGTTAGCACCCATAAGCTTCTTGTTTTGGCCTTTGACCTTGTTAGCACAAACTGGACCTCAATGCTGAACTTCTCAAGACTTCTACTCAAATTATTTGACATATAAGGGTGAACCCACAGAAAATACATGTTATTTGATTGCTTCAGCTAAAGTCTTTGACCAGCATAATCTATGAACATGAAACCAAATGTAATTGGAGCTCAACTCCTGAGTGCAGAATCAGGACAAAATATGCATTGGTCTATACTTTTAAATTTCTGTCATTTTACTTTAAATAATATTATACAACCATTACAAGAGATATAATGAGCTTTTGATAGCATCAGGAGAAATGAGTGTGATGTCTCTCACTTAGTGCTCCAGACATTCTTATCAGTGTAACTGAAGTAAGCAGAGTGTGGCGACATGGACTGTTTATGCTTTTGTGAGTCTCATTTTGCTTTCAAGTCCAGGCCACTCCCACAGGGCTGGTTCTCAGCATAACAAGCTACATGTCACTTGCATCATCTCCATGTTCAGCCTCTGAGTTGAGTCTTGTTTTATTCCTACGGACGTGGATATTTACAAGTTAAAATTGATAGATACCTTTCCTGAACTAAACCCTTTGAGACACTGGAGCAAAAGCTGTATACTGAACTAAGATAACTTAGTATTCGTAGTAAGAATTTTATCTTGGTACTCTTCCAAATCAATTTCAGTGAGAAGTGACATTATTTATATTTACAGGAGGCACATATGGGGATACTTTTATCTGGCATGAAGCTAAGAATTGCTGGTTTTTCCTCATCTGTTATTATCCTGTACCAGGGAAATATTGTGGCTAATTCTGACTTCCATTCAGTAATACTAAACGTGAAGTCTTTGTGAACAGAAGTAAGTCTGCATTCTCACCTTGAGACTCAACTCCCGAATAAAATGAATCAGACACGGAAGGTTAATTATCACATGGTTTCTCTTGTGTGAAAAACACAAAACAAGTTATTTAAAGAGCAAAATAAATGACAGATAATGGGAAATGAGGAGGTAAATATTGTGGAGGTGGGAATGTGATCTGGGAAGAGCAAAGAAGAGAGCCAAGAAGGGCAAAAGGAAGTCAAGCCGTTAAGATGTAATGGAGACATTGTCCCAGTCCCCTGGGATGAATGTAATTGTGTGCTACAGTCATACCAATAAAAACGAAGTCAGGCATGCTGGTGCTTCCTGTAATCTCAGTCCTCAGAGGCTGAGGCAGAAGGCTCATCACGAACTCTAGGCAGCCTGAGATACATAGTGAGTTATCCTGTCCGAAAAACTTGAAAAACTAAAACTTACATCCCCAGGTATATTTTGAAAGAGTCATGTGGAAGATGAGTATGTTCAAAAATTTGAAGCAAAATATTCTAAAATTCAGGATATTGGTAGTATAATACTAATTCGGTAATCGCATTTTATCCATTAGCTATTCAGTACTAAAGAAAGATAATTCTCAAATAATTTAATTTTAAAAGAAATCAATTTATTTATTTCACCTGGTAGCAACAGTTCACTTCCCACCTGGCATGTCCTAAGTAAACAGAGCAAACGTCCTGCAGCCACCTTTCATCGCAGTGCTTGGGAGCTCATCAGAACTGAACAGCTCATCAGAGCTGTCAGTGGGATGAATTAGATCAGGTAGGAAGACATCAAAATGATTATTATGCTAAGGCTTGTAAAGTGCCATCTTCTCTGCATTTTTTCCAACTCTTGTTATGGATTTCCTTTGCATATAGTAACATAGATATAAAATAGAAATATGTGCCTAGCTGTACTAAGGAAAATTGCTTTATTTTAAAATATTAATTTTCTAAAAGATATATGTTAATTTTGTTATGCTGTATACTAAAAACACTGAAGATCAATTGCAAGGAGCATAGAAATGTTAAGATGCATTGTTTGAAATATGGAAATTATTAAATAAGCAAATGATGAATTCCCAGTATGATATCTTATTTGATTCCTTTTTTCTGAGTGTATAAAATGACAGAATTAATAATACATGGATGGATCATTATAGAAATTTAAGCACACAGAAATAATGCTTACTAAAAAATAACTGGGAAAAACACAATCAATGGTGCAATAAGTGAAAAACTTAAAAGAACAGAACTGCTTGTTCTAAGATTCAGTAGTCTGTTTTCATATTCAGGAATAAATGAATAATTATTATAGTAATGAATGGTAATCACTAACTTCAAATCCTAAGTTGAAGAAACTTGAAAATATCGTTTGTTATGCATATACGTTGTCAGCATGACAACAGCTTTGATATCCTATCCATCCTCCTCTTTTAATGGAGAGCTGCATGGGTAATTGTCCTATAAAACCAACAAATAATATATGCCCTTTCTATTTTTTTAAATTTTGTTTTCATTATTAACTTTATTGGTACCATTTAGCTATAATGGTCACATTCATCATAGGGGATTTAGATCTGTACATGATATATTTTGATTCTTCTTTTATTTTCTGTTCCCTTTCTCTTTTTTCAATTCCTGTTTCCCCCTTATTTATAAAGTTTTGTTTCTATTTCACCCTTTTTTTACTTCCTTTTCTTTTCCTTTCCCTTCCTTTCTTTACCCTTCTCATTTCCCTACTTCCCCTTTCCTTTGAACAAATTTCTATTTGTCATATCTAGTATACATTTTTTTTTGTTATTTATGCTTTCAGGTTCTCATGCCAGAGAGAAAATGTGATATTTACATGTGTCCAATTTAATTCATTTAAGAGTATGACATCCTGCTCTGAAGTTCTGTACCAATTTCACTGCATTGTCTTGATTGGTTTTGTTCTGTCTTATTCTACTGTATTTCACTACTTTCAAAATAATAAAAAATACTATGGTGTCAAAGTGCACCTATTTATCTAGAAATGTTCCAATTTTATATTTCTTTAAGACCAAGAAGTATGCCACTGCATAGAAAAAATACATCATTTTTATTCATTCATCAGTTAATAGGTATTTGAGTTGTTTCCAAGATTTAGCTATTATAAACTGTGCTGCTATCTTAGTGTGCATTTATTACTCTGATATGATGCTTTTAATTCTTTTGGGAAGATACCAAAAAAGGGACTTGTTGTGTAGAATGGAACCTCTAGTCCTAGTTTCTTGAGGAATTGCCACACTGATTTCCACAGTGGTTGCACCAGTCTACACTCCCACCAACAGTGGAGAAAGATTCCGTTCCCAGACATCCCATCAGCATTTGTTATTTTTTTTTTTTTTTTGATGGCAACCATCCTTTCTGAAGTGAGATGGAATCTCAGCTGTTTGAATTTGTAACTCTCAAATTACCAATGGTGTTGAACATTTTTCATATGTTTATTTGCTACTCCCACTTTCTTATCTGAAGAGCATGTGCTCATTTTAGATGCCCATTTTTGCCTTTAATTTTGGGATTCTATTCGAGGTAATTTTGTGGATTCTTTAAATTCAGAGATTTGATTTTTCAGTTCTCTATATGTTCTAGATATTATGTAATGAAACACCCTGAAAGCTCTGAAATGAGAGCCTGTAAGCATTACATCTATGGGCATGGTGTAATAGCAAGATGTTAGGGGTAAAATATTTTCAATAATTTTCTTATGGACTTTTAACACCCTAGAACATTTGGATTGGGTTTGACAACACAAAAGATACCGTGGAAGATCTAGTTTTGTCTGAAACCACTGAGGTCAAGTTGGCACGTTTCAGTTGAATGATTCTCTAGCTGTCACCTACTTTGAGTCTGACTTTTGTGGGAAACCAATGATAGAGAAAAAGGTGCCACTAACAAAGCCTTGAGATGTGACAGGCAAGCACATCACTGGATTGGGAGGAGGTTGTCTACAGAATGACTCAAATGAAAGCTGCCCATGAGAAATGAAGCAGTCATCTCTGCAGTCCTAATGTGTGACTCTTTTCTTCTCATAGGCCTGTACTTCTCTTTAGTAAGTGTCCAGGAAGGATATCTTATAAGAACAATTTTTTTCTCCTTTTTTTTTTTTTTTTTTTTTTTTGTCTTTTTCTTGGTACCGGGGATCGAACTCACAACCACACACTTGCAAGGCAGGCGATTGTGCTGCTGAGCTAAATCCCAAGCCCCAGAAAAGTTTTTGAATTATTGAAAATGTGCCAGAAGAGAAACCAAATTGAGAAACTAGACTGTATCAATGTCACATTCAATCTTTTTTTTTTTCTACTTGGGAAAGAATTTTGCTTGTAAAATATTGTAATATTATACCTATTGGGACAGTTTTTTGAGTCACTTTCACATAATACAGTTAATATGAATATTAATAATTAAAACAAGTTTATTTATGTTTAGATGTCTATTTGTACAAATATGGCAAACAAATCACAAAAAGGATTTATACAAAAGCTGGGTAGTTGGTGGCTACATGCCTGACAACAGAGAATCAGTTACTACTGCCCAGCCAGGAAGACTTCTTTCCACATTACTTGTGAGCTATTTTCTTCCCAAAACATTGTCTTCTTGCTACTTTCACAGAGCTAAGCATACACAATATATGGAATAAAAATGAACCAAAAAAACCACCAATTTGTGTGCACCTAGGAGCTCTTGTTCAAACTTTGATGAAAGTACTCTGACTGAGAGAAAAAATTAATATCTCTATATTTCATGGATTTCTTTCATAGCAATAAGATAAAGCATAAACTACAGATTCGGAGGACATTTCACAAAGGTTTTTTTTTATATTTGTGGAAAGATAACAGCTGAATTTTAACCTAGTTGTTTCACATAATGTAGAGATACTTAACAATTATAACATGTAAAAAACTCCAATACAAAAACTAAAAATCAGCCATGCAGTAGCCAAAGTTCAAATGTATTCTCAGTGAAAGCTATTAGAAACAGACAACAAATATATTAAGTTGTCCAAACTTGATGGAGATTATTTTTAGAAAGGCAAGAAGAAAATAAACACGTTAATAAACAGTTTTATAACCACTAAGTAGAAAATTAATTTTAAAAAGACAAAAGAGAATAATAAACATTAGGAAACTATCAGAAAAGTGGAAACTGCCATATTCTCCTGGTGAAAAGGTAAATTGGTAACAACTCTGATAAAATATATTAGAACTGCCTATCCTATTTTTAAACACAATTAATATGTGAATTAGCATGAAGTTCCAGCTATGTAACCTAAGTAAACTATTTTTATTGGAATATTTGCTAGAGCACTCTTTGTGAAAATCCAAAAAACAATGAGAAAAGAAGTCCATTTGATCAGATGTTTACATCCAAAATGAGTTTAAATCCAGAAGTCAAATTATGAAATAAAATCTCACAGTATGATTCTGTTTATAAAACATATATATGAGAAAATTATATCTTATAAAATGAATGCATACTTAAAGACAGATCTTGCAGATAAACACTCTTCAAATTCAATACATTAATTGTATATACTAATGTAAAGGAGAATAGGACCTGATCTATAGCTTAGAAGTAAAGCACTTAGTTTGAGGCCAGCCAGGACTAGGTAACAAGACCCTATCTCAAAACAAAAGCAAAGCATTTGCCTAGTGTTGCCGGAGGCCCTTAAATTAATCCCCAGCATCACAAAATGTGCCATGTTGGACTGGCTAGCAGTGATCAAGGTGAGTAATAAGTAATGGAGACAGTAGTTTCTATTTTGTTTTCATTTACTTAAAAACTCTGAACAAATATAGGGTGTGAATTCACTAAATGTATGTAATTACTGAACTATATTCTTTATATTTCCTTTTCAAAATTAAAATACTTGAGCATCATAAGATTTAATTTCTTATAAGAACTTCTTATAAGATTTAATTTAATTTAAATTAAATGAGTAACAAAGAATGTAGGAAAAGTGAAGAAAACAGTATGGAAGGAAAGATTTTGGAAACTTTCATTCACAAATGTTTATAGAGGAAGAAGTGTTCATGTACACAGAAATGGCCACCGTGTCTTAGAAAAGGTGCTACCTTTTAATCCATTACACACCTTGTAAACATTAGAGAAAACAATGTCTGATGATATTTCACAATATACCTTCTGTGTCCAGTCTTGAGCAGAAGAGCTTTCTTATCCTGTTAATTGGAAATTATTAAAATTATTGTTTAACCATAACTATATGTTACCGATTTTTACAACATTATGATGTAATAAAATTGACATCTTAATCAAATTTCTTTGATTTTAAATATTAAAATATTTTTTATGATTACAATGAGTCTATATATGAGAAATATCTATCTTTAAATTTAGTCCCTCAAACTATTTTTTGTCCAGTTTCTCTAATAGAATTTTATTAATGATTTCAATTCCCCTCAAAAAAAAGTAAAGCAATCTGAAACACAGCATGTAAGCTAGTGTGTAGTGGCATAAATATACTCTAAAATGTATAATGCAATTTCATGGTATTGTACATTTACCTACAATTTCTGAAATTTAGCATTGTAAAGTAAAAGAAAAGTTGATGAATTTACAATATAATTGAATAGAATGAGAAAAGATTTTTTATAATTTTCTTTTTGCCAAATAACTTTTCATTAAAAATTGTAAGTTGATGTAATCAGTTTATTTATGGCATAAGTTGTTAAAGAACAACAGCAAAAGAACATCATTTCCCCATCTTTTTCCCCATCTTATTTACTGACCCTCTGAACCCTCTTACCATTATTAAATGATAAATGAGAAAAAACATAACTGGAAGCATGCTTTATTTCACTGCTAAGTTGGACAGCTAACAATACAGCAACTGGACAGGTAAGTAAAAGTTAAAAAGGCACAATTATAGAAAACCAAGGTTGTGATTAAGGTGAATCTCACACATATTTCAGATAGTCCAGCAGTCAAGTCAGGATTCAAAAATATTATGCCATCATTTTTTTTTTTTTAATCAGTACCAGGGATCGAACTCATGACTGCTTGCTTGCAAGGCAGGCACTTATGCCGCTGAACTAAATCCCCAGCCCCTGTGCTATCAATTTAAAAATGATTTATAGAGCATGATGTAAGTGATACTTATAAACGCTTCATTTCTGTAATTTGTCTTTTTTCACCCAAACTACCACTTGAACACAGACCTTTCCTATGATGGTTTTATTATTTTCCGATTTTCCAAAGCTCAACTACAGTACTCAATAGGAAAATTTAAAAAAAAAAAATCCTGCTCTCTGTTACTACCAGAACATTGAATAATGATCATATGCTCTCATTTTGTCTTGAGAAAATGTTGATGATTTATTTCTATAATTTTTGATACTGAGAAATTTGTAGCAGTTTGGGAAAACAAAAAAAAATCTATGCTTCATTGATCATATCTTCAATTGCTTAAATGCAAAGGATAAAATATCCATTCAATATTTCATTTATTTTCATTCTCATACGGTTGTCTTTATGATTAGTTTCATTTATTCATTTTCAAAGTATAAAAAAGGTACAAAATAGATACATGCATTTTTACTGTTTTTTCTAGCCAGCGATTTCCATGACACTGCACATAGAACGGGTAAATTTCATTACAACTCTTTCTATCCCAAGCTGAAGAAGACCTTTATGTACTAGTGTATCTTATAAGTGAGGTTCATAAAGCTTCGGGTACTTACCTTGTTAGGGCCGACGCCGCAGGGAAAGAGACCCCAAGGACTCAACTCTTGGTGAGGGAAAAAAGTTTATTTCCATGCGCATGGGGTCCCTCAGGCAAACGTGTGCGGAGGGGCCCCGAGGGGAATCTGTGCAGGGTTTTTAAAGGTACAAGCAGGAGGCAAGCAAGTTTACAGAAGCAAATCGCATTGGTTAATTTTGAACGGCGCAGGACTTGGCTAACGCTGATTTGAGGGTCTGGGGCTGAGTAACCATGGAGACCGAGGGTCTTGGGTTGACCTTAGAGTGCCAGGTGCCCCCTGGTCCTGTTTATGCAGTACATTCTTTTGCTTATCTCTATCTTTACAGAGAACAGAACATCTAGTGGTTAATGACTAGCAGAGACATTCCTTTCTGCCCTGCTCTGATTATCTCCTGGGAAAGGTTTAGGGAGTGAAACATTCCTTATAGCTCTGTTCTATAGCTGGGGGGGGGGGTTACATTACAAACGGGGAGTCGATTCTCTCAACCTCTGTCACAGAGATAGTACTTTGTGAAAGAAAACCATGCAAAATACAGCACAAAGTTATTGATTTTTGCCTGGAAATCATAGCTTACAACATTTAAAAAATGAAACTAATAATATATTCCAATTGTAGCTCATTGTACAGCCAGAAATACATTTACTAAATTTTTACTAGGTAAATTAACAGAAGCTGTGATTTTGGACCCAGTAAGGGGACTGCATATTGATCAAAGGCAAACTTTTCAAATTAAATCCTCAGATCTGGAAAGCATAAGTGGTACATAAACAATGAAAGTTGGAATGTCCATTGATCATTTTGTTACCCCACATGGTATTAACCAAATCAATAGTTTCCTAGAACACCTGGATACTGGTTAATTTCAGTTTAGAGTCCTCTGATCCTGTGATACAGAGTTTATGCCGTGTTTTTGTTAATATCATAGAGTATACATTTGGTGTGCAGTGTATATACATCTCTTTTGTTTGCAAATTTTAATACTGACTAATGGCTATGTACTATAAAATATAGAGACCCCATCCTAAGTTCAGTTTTATATATCTATGTCTATATTGAGTTGTAAATCTTTTAAGACAGAATAAAGGTGTGCTAGTAAAGTTTTTCTTTGCAATTTTACTGTTTTCATCACTTGAACCGAGTTCTTATTTTAACGATAATACTGTACCTGATAACTAATACACGAATGCTTTACATTTGGGAAGTTCAAATTTTACTTTACTGCCTGTACTCTGGCTATTTCCATGAAATTATTGCCAAATCCAGTGTCACAACCTATTGCTGTTGTCTTTTTATGAATAATGTGATAGAATTTACATTTATATTTAGATTTTTAAAGTATTTTTGGTTAATTTTTGTAGGTAGTGGAAAGAAATAGCTAAACCTCAATATTTTTATGTCCTTTCTCTTAAAACTATTTTGATAAGATTTTTTTTTTAAACTGGGGATCGAACTTATGATCTGACAGGTAAGATGTTTCTTTCCTCACTGAATATTCTAGGCATCTTGTAAGAAAGACTTGTCTATTTTGTGAGAGTTCATTTCTGGGCTGTATTCCATTTTATTGTTCCATGTACCTGTTCTTATGCAAATACCACTGTGTTTCAATAATTACAGATACATAGTAAAGTTTGATCTCAGAATGAATAACTCTGCAGTCTTATGGTTTTTCAGGATTCTTTTGACTATCTAGAGTCCCATAAGATTGCTTATCAATTTTAGGAGGAATTTTTATTTTTATAAGACTAGTGTACATTAAAAAAGCAACAAACAAAAAACAAAATAATATTTCCTTAAAGAATTTCTGGACATTGAAACTGCAGTCACACTTTTAGAACAACCACAATGAAGTGAATGAAACAGATATTTTGGTCTTGTAGTAAAGTAAGAGGATTTGTTGTAAAATGAGTGAAACATAAAGTGTTATAACCTAAGGCCCCCTAACTATCCTAAGGTCTGTTCTAAGGTATAAGCCCACCTGCTGCTTCCCCTCCCCTTCTCCCTTCAAATCTAACTAGGTTAAGTTTTAACTTCCTAAAGGCCATACAACAAAGGCCTGAGGTAATAGCTCCTCTTCCCTACCCGGTAGCCCGTCACAAATTGTGTTAATTGCATTAGATTGTATTAGATTGTACATTCTTCACAAAAATAGCTTCGTTTGTATCACAGTAATACCTGTAACTTGGCCTTACTGTAAATGTGTGTTTTCCTTTCCCTCTGGGCAAAGGATTGATATGTTAATCAATGCTCTCCTCTGTAAAGAATTGTAAAATCTTACCTAATTGATATGTTAACCATTGTTGCCCTCTACAAATAGAACAGTTGTGGTGCTAAAGTAAGGTAACTAAGGTTGTTAATTGCTGTTAGGCTTCTCTATTCTTTGCTAAGGAAAACAAGATTTCTTCTTATCTAAACTTGCTAGTATGCAGGGAGACTTGCAATTGCCATTTCTGCTTTGTAGTGCGTCACACCCCCATCCCCCTCCTTACATTGTGTGACCAGCAGCTGTTTGTGGATTTACAAGATAAAAAGTCCTGACTTTTAGCTGTGAGGTGCGCAGTCTCCAAATTGGCTCCCTGAGACTCGTCACCAGGCCTGGATTTTACCTAATAAAGCCTTTGCTGCCCAAATTTTAATTTCTTGCTTTCTTGGATTTTATACCGGGGTCCGAGTTATCACATAAAGCAATAAAAATGTTACTTTCTTCATTCTAGGAAATAACTTTTCCTTATTTCTGGATAATTTCAAATCTCACTATAATGAGAAAAATATAGATAAGAATTCAATTCATTATATTTGTTGACTATAAAACACTTTGATGGGTCCTTATGTGGAATAACTGCATCATGTTTACTTGGTGTATTTGAGAAAATAAATTCACAGAACTCTGCATTTTCTGAAAGTTACCAATATTTCTAGTGTCATACATTTTTCACTGCCTCTATACTTCTCTGTTGTTAAACATAATTATAGTATTAGACACAATGTTTTTTACTTTCTGTCAAATAATTATTCATCCCCAGCTTCCCAATGCAGTAAGAAACGATACAGTGAAGAATGTTCACTGAAAAATGAGTTCATTCCAATTTGTTTTATATTTAATGACAAATAAAAATGTCATTATGTTGCAAATATCTGTGAAATAGTATTTATATAAAAGCAATATACTTTAAATATAAAAATATAAACAAGTAAACTGAAAACATAAAGAAAGATTACAAATTATAAAGTCCAAAACGGAGGTGAAATTTAATTTTGCTCTTTCAATTAATAGTTTTGTATGTAGTCTTATTATTGTAACTATACTAATTTTCTAGGAAGTTACTTTGTATAAGTTCATAAATGGATTAGTTTCAATTTGCTAATATTACCAAAATATATCATTTTGAAGATACATTGAAATGTACTTGTGAAATTAAAAATTTAACTAGATATTTCCTTAAACTGAGATGGACGAACAGTCAATAAACATACGTTAGTCACTTTTCAACTACTGTACATGTACCTGAGATAAATCAACTTGAAAAGACAGAAAAATTCCTTGATCCCACAGAGTTGGAGGTTTTAGTTAATGACCCACCAACCTCATTGTGTGGATCTCAGTTACTCTGCATTGCTGAGACAAAGTACCTGACACCCAAAATTAAAGGAGGAAGGGTTTACTTGCTCACAGCTGGCTGACTCCAGGCAGGCTGGCTCGTGGCAAAGGTGCATTGCAGAGCAGAAGCAGCAATATGCCACAAGTGATAACAGCAAGTTCTTTCTGCCCCTTGTCAAGCCTGTCTAGGCGACTGGGCTCAGGGTGTGTGCCAAGCCAACCTGTAATGTGGTAATCGCATCCACTTAATCCCAGGATTACACACACTAGATCCAGCCACCACTGGAAAAGACCCACCTATTAATGCTTGAGGTTTTGAGGGGACACCTAAGCATAAGCCAAACAGTGTGGCAGCGCACTGCACCACGGCAGAAGCCTGTGGTAGCATTGGCCTGCTCGCCTCATGGCTGGAAATTGAAAGAGAAAATGAGAAATAGCTTAAGCCACCACAAACTTCTTCAAGAACAGGTCGCCGATGACGACACCATCGTTTTAAGCCACAGCAATTAAAATTTCTCCCCACTTGCAGTAGCATCAAGGTACTAGCAAGTAGCCCTCTGAGGAATAGTCTAGATCCAAACTACAGTGCTATTTAACTTCATTTTTGTTTATTTCTTTGAAGTTCTGCATCTATTTGGTGGGGTGGCAGGAGCAAAATGAATCACTACATGCATGTTGCTTTCCACTTGCCTGTTCACTCTTCCACAGAACCAACATTTGGTTTCTTTTATAGAGTAAATACATTGTAGAAAATACAACTTTTAAAATCAAATATCCTTTCTCCACATCAACTTCCTTCATATCAGAGAAACACATGAAAGGAGCGTGGTTCATCAAAACTCGAGCTTTGTGGGCCAAGTTAACACAGAAGTGTGTTCAGTGTGGTGCTGCGAGATTCTCATAGAAACACACTGCTTTTCCTAAACAGTGATACATTGTGTGTCTCATTGCTGCAGAGTGGTAAAGTGTAATCATAAGGGCAGGTGTAAACAGAAAGGCCATCAGCAAGAGATATGGGCCTTGTGAGAGTATCAGCACTGATTTATTGATTTATTTTTGGAATTATTGGTGAGACTTTTAAAGAGATGTCAGAAAGTTCTGCGCAAGCTAAGCATGTACCGATAGCAAACATTTTTGAGACTCACAGTTCACCTGTGCTGGCTTTTCTAAAGGAGAGGTGTGTGCAGGCTTCCCCGTGTTTTGTTTTTCTTATTCTTGAGGAGTTTGATACCCAAAGAGAGAGCTAAAATAACGTGAAAAACACTGAGTTGTAAGTCCACAAGTGAAGCTGTCTGAACTTCCAAAATATGTCTCTTACATAGTAAACTCCTCCTTTTTAAGAATAATTTTGTGATTATTCATTTTTTACAGTTGTGGTCTTCTTCTTTTTGGCATCCAAATCTTATCCTTTCACATACTTACAATAATTATTTTATTGTGTTTTTCTTTTTGAAATCTAAGTAATTGCCAAGTCAAACATTTTCAAAACATTAGACAAGTTCTTACACTTTATCCTAGTTGAAATACAAGGTTAAAAACAAAAGAGTAATGAATGCTTTCTGATGGAAATAATTTAGGTTGTAAATCAGAAATATAAAAACTTTAATTTTTAATCTGTCTAAAGATTTAAAGAGACAATAATACACGTGTATTCAAATATTTTAAAAGATAATATTTAACATGGTACTTAATAAAAGCATTTTTCTATAAAATACAGCACAAAAAATTAAATAAAATATTTTTATTTCAAGAAGTGCTAAGTACCTTATTCTATTAGCTGTAGTCTAGAATCATAGTCACATTTAGCTACAAAAGAACCTAAAAAATTCATTTTACATATGGCTGCTGTGTACTTAGCTCAGCTTTAAAATTTATTGTTTCTAAACATAAAGGTATATTGCACCAGGGATTTAGCTCAATAGCACAAATGCCTGCTTAGTATGCACAAGGCCATGGTTTCAATCCCTGGTACCTAACAATAATGATAATAATAAGATTAAGGTATATATACTAAATATAGTATATGTAGCATAGTTTATATGTGGTATAGTATATGTAGCATATTCTATTATATAGTATAGTGTATATAGCATATACACTATATATATATACACTATATATATACACAATATATATATATATATATATATATATATATATATATATATATATGGAAAGAGAGAGAGCCAGGATATACATATATCTCAGGAACTTTCTTTGCCTTGAGCGATACCTACACACCTTTAGTGAAATACAAATTTAGAGTTGGGGTTATAACTCAGTGGCACAGCACCCATCTGGCAAGTGCAAGGTCCTGAGTTCTATTCTCAGTACCAAGAAAATAAATGAGAAATAAATAAAGTTAATTTTGAGACAGTTTCCTTAGTCACTAAGTGGCCCAGACCGAGACTGCACTTGTGACCCTTCTCCTTGTGCAACCCCACAGTACTGGGATTGCAGCAGTGCTGCTGGGCAGGGTGCCCACTGATGGGGATGCTCATGGCACTGCCTCGCTGCACAGCCTGCTCCCACAGCCACGGTAGTCCAGCGTACTGCATAGGTCAGTAGTGGTGCACAGTCTACTGCTCCTATACTACAAATCTGTACAGCACGGCACTGGCTGCCACAGGCAAGCCTAAGATAATGGTGGCTGCATATCTAGATCTATTGAAACACAGAGCATAAGGGATTAAAACAGTGGTGAACCCATGTAAGGTATTTATTACAAAAGCGGTCTCGGAGTCCAATACAGATCTAACCAAATTTCTTCATTTTACCTTTATCTCTGAGAATTCAGAAAAACAAACACTATTTTTAATCTCTGGTGAGATTCCTGAATCTTTCTAAATGAACTTTTATGATTACTTTCTGAAGCATAAACATGTAATATTACAATGTAAATGCCACAACCTAGCGTGTTTGGTAAGTATGTGTGGTTCCCTGATGACTTAGTGTTCATTGAAAAAAAAATATATATATATATATGCTGATATATCTCAGGCCTTGTATGTGGAGGAGGTATAAAAGTGTCAGGAAAGCTGAATGTAAAACGACTCAATGATAGCACTTTTTCTGTTCAAGTGAGATTAGAAGGGGTCACAGAAGAATTCCCAAAGGCTGACACGGTCTAAAATTTTATTTTTATTATTTATAATTAGGAAAGGCCAAAAAATTGAACAGTTGAATACAGGTGGGTGTGCTGGTGACAGAAACATCACAACAGGTAGAGTTATGCATGTGTCAAAATACACAAGAGGCTGGAGCTGCGACAGGGAGGGACCCTCGGGCAGTGAATCCGCAGGCCTGATGGATTTCTGCACAATAGAGAGCTCAGAGAAGGCTGAAAAATCAAACGTTATGGAACTTAAAGTATGGATTTCATGTGGTTTCCACATAGGAGAGTTGAAACTGAAAAAGGACACCCTTTATGTGGGCTTAAGTAATTTCATAGCTGTAGCTTTTGAGGATTGCTTTATAAATGTAAGAAAAAAATCAAAAAATAATCAGTAAGTATACAAAAGAGAAATATACCACAAATTGGATAACTATATGTCATACTGTGATGCTGATATTGTTATCTACAAATCAGGTCTGTTTCAAAATAGATGAATTAAAGACATTTCTGCTCCCATTTCCATTAATATTTTTATTTTAACAAAAAATAGACTTTTTGTCTTGAAAGCATGCCTAAATAATTAAAACATTGTCTGTAGTGTAAGGTCAGTTTGCATGATATGATCATTTCAAGATGTGTCTCTTTGAGATCAATACCTTCACACAGACTCTTGAAAAAATAAATCATTAGTACGATATGAAGTAATTTTGGATGAAGTAGTCATCTTTCAAGAAGATGTAGCATTAATCTCAGCTATAGCTGGGAATAAGGATAATCAAGAGAAAGAAATTCATCATTTTAGCAAAGGGAAAAAAGTTATTTCTGCACTTGAGGGCAAAGAATAAATTACATTATTTTAGAGAAATAATTTAAAGAATAATTACATTATTTTATAAACATAATCCTGCAAGATTGATCCCAACTGTTTTAAGAATACAAAAATTCAGATTATTCACACTGTCTGTGTTTTTCTGTCACCCTCACACTTTCAAAATCAGAGTAATTATAAATAAACTATTTTTTGTTAAAATATATAAAAATGCAATATAATATGAAGCATAAAATAATATGTAATATACATATACTAGTATATAACATAACATATAACATACTAGTATATAACATACCCATAGTAACCAGATGAATAAAATGCACATATATGTCAAAATATTCATAAAATCTTTATAATAATATATATATATATATATATATATATATATACACAGAAAGGCATAAATTCACATACATAAAAATATACAATTTTAATTATTTCATTAAATTTAGCATCAAAAGTGACTACAAAGAAGTACAAAAATCCTAGTGAACTAATTTATCTTTGCTTTGGTGCTGCATGTTTTGTCATGTGGTGACAGCTGAATGAGTCCTGTGTGCGTGTGTGTGAATGTGTGTGCATGTGTGTGTGCATGCACTCACGCGTGTTCAATCTTACATTTAAGTTAAATTGGAAGAACTTTTTAATCATTCCTGTTGACTTCCTGAGAAAATGCCCAAATCTACTTGCCAATCTGGTAATAGTGTGAGACCAAGTACTCTATTTTACTCTCCTCTAGAAAACTTGTTATTTTCAACAGATCAAAAGTTAATATAACGGTGGACACAGACCTGTTTCATGTCCACCCTCTGTAGTACGCCCCAAAATACAAACCAAAGAACAAAGTGCTTCCCGCGAGAGTGTGCATCATCAAATTGAGAGTGACTGAAATTTACAGGAAGTCTTTATATCTAGAAGTAAAAGTCTTCTCATGTACAAAGCTGCAGTAAATATTAAAGTACTTGTCTCAATCACTGGGACAAAATACCCAACATCAGCCATTGAAAGGAAGGGGAATTTATTTAGTTATTTTTTGTTTGGTTTGGTTCTGGGAATCAAACTTTCAGGACCTCCCACTTGCCAGGCAGGCACTAATGCCCCTGGCTAAATCCTCAGGCTAGGGAGAGGCATTTACTTTGGATCTCATTTTTAGAGCTGCTGGTTCTAAGGCAGAAAAGGCATGGGGGAAACCACCGAGGCAGGAAGCAGACAGGGAAGAGAGGGGCCAAGCAGGGAGACCCCTCCTTCCAGGTCGGATTCTCTAGTGACTCCGCTCTTCTGGCCAATTGATCCCTTCTCCTCAAATCGCACTTTTACCTGAGAGTGTTTCAGTGATTGAGCCATCAAGGAGCATATAGCTTTCCTGTGATGCAATCACTTTCCAAAAGCCCTGCCTTTGAACACAAGAGGCTTTTTAGACGCATTAAAGATCTCAAAAATAAGCAGAGATTATTTTACTTTTAGGTGTCAAAACCAAGGGAATCTCCCAAAGTACCCTGCCCTGCAGGTTGCCATCCTGATTACCCTATCATTGATTACTTTCATTGACCATCTGGTAGGTCACAGTCGCAGGGGGCTGCTGGCAAGGGTCATTTGGAAGTCCTCTCCTCTTAAAGAAGACCCTCAACTCCACTCTGCAGAGATGGTACACAGGTGATATTTGCAACTCCAGGTGAGATAATATGGGTGAGAAGCAACACACATTCCCCTTGCTTTAAGCATAAATATGATACATTGTGTGTGTGTGTGTGTGTGTGTGTGTGTGACCTTGTTTACTGGCAGTTGACACTGAATTTGTGTAAAATGTAATTTTTTACCTCAAATTTTATGAATTTAGACCAATTATATAATGAGACATATAAACTTACAAATGTCACTTTAAAATTGCACTGAGATTAGAGTTTAAGACTATTTGTAAGTCATTTTATAAAAATACAAATATTAGAAATCTTTTTAGGATTTTTAAAGTTACTTGTGGATATATATGAATGTTTAATAAAAAATCATTGCATTTTCTAAGTTTTTTATTTAATTTTACACATTAACTCAAGAAAAACATAGAGCATAAAATCTCTTCTTTCAAAACTTAGATCTGGGTACTTTATTAAAATAACAATAATTTTGAACTCAACTGTTTCTGCCAATGTTATTTAAAACTTAGAAAATTTCTTGAGAGGTGCAAATTAAAAACACTGAGCTTCCATCTCATTCCAGAAAGAATGGCTCTCTTCAAAGTAATCAAACAATGAGAATGCTGGTGACCAGGGGGGAAACAGAACCATTCTTTGTTGGTGGTACAACTATTTTGGAAATCAGTACGGAGATTTCGCAAAACACTAAAACTAGAAATGAAATTCAACTCAGCTATTTCCCGTCTAGGTATCTTCCTAAAATAATTAAAGGCATCACACTACAGTGATAACAGCATCCTCATGATTATAGCAGCACAATTCATGACAGCTCAGTCCTAGAGGAAGGCTGTATGTCCATCCACAGGTGAATGGACAGATTATATGGTATTTACACACAATGTGGAAAGACTCTGCCGTGAAGAGGGATGACATTTACTCATTTGTAGGAAAATGGCTGCGCCCTGGACACCACAATGTTAAGTGAAGAAAATGAAACACACAAGGGTAGATATCCCATGGATCCTCTTTCATGAGAAACTCAATAAAGGAAGGATAAAAAATGATCAACAATAGGAAATAGGGGGCTAGATCTTAAGAAGAGGATCAACAGATGTAGAAAAGTAAGGGACGCTAAAAAATTAAGATGTCTTATGTATATTTACCAGTTCCCCTGAGAAATCTAATCATTATGTACTGCAAAACTGAATTTAAAAATGCAAATTGAAAATAAAGTGTTGACATGTTTGAAGGCTGAATTATTCATTTAAGAGTCTTCAAAAATTTAAGTGTGTCCTGCATTTTCATAGTTTAATTTATTTAAAAATACAGTTTTTCTCTTTCTTCAGATACCTTCATTTTAAAGAGACCCAAGTTCATCACTGTATCAGTGTCAGTAGGAAGCATCCTATTTCTGAGCCCTTCTCTTTATTATACATACTTTAGGCTGAGAGTTGAAGTTATGCTGACGCTCAGAAAATAATACTGCTCAAAGAGGCCTCAGAAGTAAAAGCCTCTGAGAATGTTTCTCTATGACCTTCCCTTGAGTGACTGTCAACCTACCTCAAAGACAGCCAAAGAAATCAGAATTCTTCTTCTTTCAAGGTCAGCCATGAAAACCAAAAGCCCTTTAAAACAAAAACAAATAAAACAACCAAAAATAAAAGAAAAAAGCAATAGAATCCCAAAGTATTTCTCTAGCTTCCCACCACCTTCTGTGGAACATCTACCAATGAAAAAGCATGTACCTTCTTTTTAGGGTCGTCTTGCTTCCTACCCAGGTGGAAGAGACCTTACTACTCCAGGGCCAGAATGGATCTGAGCAGAAAGAACTGCCCCTGTCATTCTATGACTGCCAGATTGTACCCTTGTCCAGAACTTTTCTGCATGACAGTCCAGACTTCATCTAATGTAAGTGAAAAAGTGGGCCATTTATGTTGGAGCACGTGGTTAAACTGATTAAATAAATGTGCTATAGCTTTCACTTGTTCATGCTTGATTGCTGTACATGCAGCTCTTATCATGGGTGAGGAAAATTATCACTATCCTCTGTCCTTGTGTCTGTAATTATTAAGTTGTCACAAGCTTTATGTAATACTTTTCCAATGTTAAATATCATATTTAATTGTAGAAATTGAAATGCCTAAACTTTTGAAGCTCTCTTTTTCTAGATGTTGTTGAAATCAAGCAAACCAAATTTATACTCATTATTTCTAAAATTTATGTATTTTTACTGTTATGATTTTAAGCTGGGCTTGATACAGAAGGCTAAAATAATTCTTGAATAATTCTTGAAATATTTTACAGCAAATGAATAATTGTCTTGATTTAAGACACAAAAATCTCTTCAAATGAGTAAATTTTCTACTAAATGCTATTTTGTAATAGGAGTAAATCATTCCTGATATAATGGTAGTTAAAAGTCACACCTGAGCTGGGGATTTAGCTCAGCACTGTGCCTGCCTTGCAAGTGCAAGGTCATGAGTTTGATCTCATGTACAAAAAAAAAAAAAAAACATAGTTGAGAAAATAAGTATCTGTCTCATTTTTTCTTTCAAAATTTGTATTGAAACTAAGCATTTTTTGCAATACTAGGAATTCTTCCAAAACTATGCAGAGGAAATACTGCAGTGTCATAGTCAAATTACTGCTTTATAGCAAGAAAAGTTCTCATCCTAAAAATAATGGTATTAATTCAGTTCATGAATTTTTCCTTGTCCTTACAATCATCCTGTCATGAAGTAAAAAAAGAAAAATATTTCACATGGTTTCCAAGTTTTTATTGAGTGTTTCTTCTGTAGATTCACACCAAGTACTTTAGACTATCACTAACTTGCATGTAGACTTATGTATATGAAAAACAAATCAGATTTCTAATTAAATAACCCATATTAAGGCCATCTTCCAGATGGGAATTAGTCTTCAGGGCATCTTTGGAGAGATTATTGAAGGAATATTTGTGTCCACATTCTCAGTAAAATTATTCAATAAGGTAGTGGAAAATTTCTTTACTATTAAGTTTAACATTCAGATTGCACCTTTGTGTGTTTTTTTATTTTTATAGGCATTTAATATCTAAGTGAGAATATATATATATATATATTCTCACTTTGATATTATATATATATTCTGAGTTTAAGCGTGAGGAGTAATTCTAATCAAAGAACTTCAGAATAAATAATGCTGGGCCATGGTATGTATCTACTGTGAAAAAAAATTTCAATTAGAAACTTTCTATACCTTTCAGCATGGAGATTATATAAAGGATAAATTGACAGTCTGAAGGTAGATAATTTTCAATTCACTGATTTCAAAATCTTTTCTTCTAGGCCCTTGAAATGTGCATCTTTGCTCTGATCCAGTGGTGACTTAGCTCTCACGTACCTACATTTCCCCATTCCCTCCTCCCTCCACTGTACTCTAACTGCACTACAGATCTTTAGAAATCTGAGCACTCTTGGTGTCCAACAGTGTAGATGGAAATTGAAAGTCAACATATGTCTCAAAATTTATTTTCTAATAACCTGCTTTAGCTATATTGGATTTTAATATTTACAAAATTTTCCTTCCCCTGACTTTCTCCTGTGAGGCTTCACAGATGGGAAAATTTCGAATTAGAAGGTTCTATTTTATTGTCAAAATTAAGTTTTAAAGTGAATACATAAAATGGATTTAAAAGTTCAAATTAAGAAGTAACATGTGATGTCTGTACACATGGTTACACTGGGAAATGTCCAAATCAGGTTAAACATTTCTGTCTCTCCAGTCTTCAATAAAGCTTTACATTGAAAAAGTTGCAAAATCTTTTCTTTTAGTTCTTGAAACTGTGCTTTTTTTTTTTTTTTTTTGCTTTTACATAACTATAATTTAGCATTCAATGATCAGCATTTCCCGTTTCTTCTTCTCTCCCCGGTCTCTAATGACCACCACTGTGGTGGTCTCACTTTTGTGAAATCAACATTTTTAGAGCAACTCCCCCACATACATGAGTAAGATTATATGATACTTGCCTTCTAGTTACTTTAAAAATGTTATTAGAAAATAGTGTTAAATAAGATGACAGTTCCTTCAGTGTCCATATCATTCATTTTATATTTTATTCTGGTTGCCTGTGCTCCCATATTATGGCCCCCTCAGCAAAATATTAATGACATTGAGTTGTTATTTATCATTGTTCTCAAGATTATTCTATTTTAGAGACAGATTTATACTTACCAGATGTCATTTTATCTGCTTCCAAGTACAGAAATCCTCAGTTATACTGGAAGAAGCACTCATGTGAACAAGTACACGATCTGCTAATAGAGGAAGGAATCCATGGTCAATATGGTGACAGAAGGCTGAGAGATGTGGCTCAGTGAAAGTTCCTGGCCTATTATCATTTGACTTGGGGTTCTATGCCATTTTACACATATGTACATAGATAGATAGATAGATAGATAGATAGATAGATAGATAGGGCTACATAGATGCATCGATATATAGGTAGATACATAGATACAAAGATAATATGTATACAAATTATGTACTATATGTATGCTTACATAGGAGGAGAGAGAAAAAGGGAGAGACAGAGACAGAGAAACAGAAAGAGACTCAGACAAAAGTTATAAAGTCTTGCCAGTGCATCTTTGAGGTAGGAAGGATATTAAATTTCCTGACTTAGACATTTGCCTTAGTTGCTTCCTCATTACTGATACAAAACATCTGACAACTAAAAGTTAAAAGAGGGAAGGTTGATTTTTATCTCAGAGCTTTTAGAGGTCCAGGCTATCTAGTCAGCTGGAGTTCAGGAAGGGTGGCATGGCAGACAGGTGTTGCAGAGGAGGAATAGCTCGTGGTAGGACAGCGGCAGGTAGCAAGCCCTGAGCCCCCCTTTCACCGTACTTACCATCCATCATACAAACCTATTGGGTAGTGCCAAGGACACATAGCATGGATCTTCCCGTTATCCACACCCAGCATGATGCTAAACCAATCAATCCAGTCATTACACCCTTAATTCAGTGTACCAAACACTTAATCCTAGGTTATACACCCGTGACCCAGTCACCACCAAGAGCCCCACCTCTGGGTACATGAGTATTTGAGGGATTGTCTAGATATACTCCATAACACATTAGAGCAACATAAATAGGAAAAGACTATATCCCTCAACAACTATTGTAGGATTTTGTGGAAGGTGATGGTTTGATGTGAGATGCAATATCTTAAAATTCACATTCCAACTCTTAAACTTGGCTTCTTCCACTGAATCATACATTTTGGTTACTGAATCATGGGTTAATATACCCCAAGTTCCTATGTAAAGGAAGAATTTTTATACTGGATGTTAAACTGGAGTCAAGGAGTCATGGATGTTTTTGAAAGTATATGAAAAGAGTATAACATGGGTAAAACATTTCCCTCTCAGTTATCAGTGAAAACTGTCTTCCTGAAAACAAACTATATGTACATACAGATAATAAGAAGAAATTAAATAGAAATACAAAAACAAAAATTTTAATATTTGCATGCACTGTCTCACTCATGGTGTTTGTTGAAAATTTAGAATATCTTGGGACAGTTTATGATCATCTTTGCTGTCAGGATATTTTATCTGTAACAGTCTCAAGTTGGAAAAATAAATTTTGCTGCTCATTAGAAATGAATTTTCAAATGTCATTTTAAATTTCAATTTTTCCTTTGCATGCAGTCTTTCAGTTTGGGTAATTATTTCTTGAGTACTAGCTCATCACATTAAAAAGTTAGTAACCAGTTTATAAAAAAAAACACCTATCAGGCCATTTATTTTTAATGAACAAAACAATTTTAAAATGAAGCTAAAGATAATCTATTTATTGTCTTATTATACTTTGTGCTCCTGTAGCAAAACCTAAAACTGGATAAACCATAGGGAGTGGAAACTTACCTGTTACAGTCCTGGAGCCCTGCAAGAGCAATTCAGTACCATGAGTGCTGCTCGCTGCCCAGCGCAGTGCCCTCAATCTTACATCCTCCAAGGGAATCAAGGCTGTGACCTCATGGGGCAAATCATGGAAGAACATGAAGGGGCCAAGTCCTCCCATCAAGCCATCTAGATTAATCCATTAATCCATTTATGAGGAACAGTTATTAGTAACTGCCTAACATGTCTACCTCCAAGGGATTTTATCAGGCACTAAATTTCAAAACCTGAATTTAGAGGGAACACATTCAAACCATAGCACAAGGAAACATTTTTTTTTAATTTTCTGCCATTATTTAAACACTTTTAATCATATGTTGACCTAGCTTCCATTTCATTTATCTTAAGAATTCTGTCAATATAATAAATGTTAAAGATCTTTACAATTGGAGATCTTCATCTTGTCAGACAATCTAGAATTCATGAACAATCTTTCTTTTTATACTGAGTGACTGGGCCCCTCTTCAGCGTTTGTAGACCATGAGATATATAAGGATCCAAAGGGCTCAGAATCAGACATATGCTAACAATGTTTCTTTTCCTTGTAGATGTCTGAGAATAGAGTTTTCTAAGGTTATATTTTTAACTGTAAAATTTGATTAAATGACACGTTTTTCAATAAAATGTTTATACATATTAATTTTATCAAATGTAACATAACATTTTTTGTTTTGAGTGACTGTGATACTGTTAACAGCATCGCTAATAAATTTGAGTTAATCATTGAGTAAGTTTTATTACTTAATCTGATTACTCAGAATGGGCCACTTTGTCACAAAATCCATTCTGTATAGACATACACAAATTTCTTTTTATACATTTCCAAACATGGCAAGGGTTTCCAACCTCCTACAATATGCTAATACATGTGTTTGCTGCCTTAATTTTTTCAATCTTTAAATTGTTTCTTGTTCTCCTAAAGCTATCTTGCTTCTCTCTTTTATTGTAGCATGATCAATGGTTCACCAAAAGGATTCCAGAGAAAATTATCGCTAGTATAAATTGATCATATGCTCTAAAAGGGAAAAATTTCCCCTATTTAATTAAAATACATTAATATGATCAAATACATTGTAAAAATAAAATGGAAGGGAAAGAAAAAGGAAGAAAATGTCATGAAAATAATTTACCTATGGAAATATTTTAATTTTTACTTCAGAAAATGACTAAAACAAGTCTAAGTAGAATAAATCTGTGATTCTTTCATACATGTACATAAAGTTTTATAAAATTTTGACTTAGTGTTTACCCTGACTCTAGCTATAGTGCAGTTTTATAATGTTCTTGTACATACCTGTGTGTGGACTGAAAAATATAAAAGAATTCTCTTAAAAGACTTGTCCATACTAATATGGAGGAGAAAACAAATGGTTATTGAATAAGCGGTAACAGAATGATACACTATCTATAGAAGTCAGCATGAAGTCACTTCAAATCCAGGTCTAAATGTCGTATATTTCCTACAGCAGAATATGAAAACTCAATTACTTCAACAAACAAAAAGACTTCCTTTCTGTGTTAACATACTTAAAAGATCTCTGAACTAAAAAGTGCAATTTGTCAAAATCTCTAAGTGTTTCAGCTACAACTTTGAAGTCATATCTTCCTAATAAAAGTTTAAGAGTGAGCTTTGTCCCTAGAGAGATCTACTTCAGTCCCGAAAGTGAGAGGTAAAGCCAGAGTCACTTTATCTCCCAGGGAATATTCTAGGATAAGGGTGAAAATGATATTCTTTTACCTTTTATAAGCAGGGAAAAATCACTTTCATATAAAAAAACCACTTTCAAAGCAAAATATTGGATTTGTTGGACATTTTTTCCTGGTTCCTGCCTGATCCTACCATTTTGCACCTGTGTCTTCTGCTTTCCTGGGCTTTGCTTTTCCACACTGTAGTGATAGGTGGAGCAGATCCCTAACAAACACTGTTTATTAACTCATTCACTAGATCAAATCTCATGAAAACTCTAGGGTAAAAATTATCACCAAAGCTGTAAACATAACACAGCTGTACCATGTTACTGCCACACTGATAATGTCACATTTTGAAAATTGCATTATTATAGAACTAGTGATCTGAGTGATGATAAATATTAACTAAAAAATGGTGTTCCTATACTCTATATTCTACAATAAATTTCCACATTATACTTACTATGAAGTTTCTAGGAATGAATTAAATTATATAATAAATGAGGCCATTAAAAAGAATCCATATTAGATTTTACTTGACTAAAGAAAACATTAAACATAAAATATTATTCATGTTTCTTATGCTAAATATTCTGTTTTCTGCATTTCAATGAATATTGCAAACTATCAGTTGAAATACTTTTACTTCACTCATGATTCAAGCTTTAGGAGTCGCTGCACCAGGAACGAGCAGTGAATTGCAGAAGAACTGCAATCACACAACATGTTGCAAATACTTCACAATCATGCTTGTAAATGTTGACAGTACCTTCATAATGTATTTGGAAGTTTCAAATTTTGAATGGTAAAAAGAGTTAAAGTTATTCATTTTTAAAGACTAAAGAAAGAAGAGTCAAAAGACTGTCTTCATCTTCCCATACAAAAATCTAATTTCTCTTTTGATTAGAGTCACAGATGTGACCCAATTGACTGAAAAGTTGTGGTATGTTTAAAATAGCAAAAATTGACTAAGAAATTTTTGTAGCACACTAAGTTGAGAATTTCTATATGACAAAAATTAAAGAAAGAAACAGAGGCCCAAATGCAGGGCTGATCTCAGACTGGACAAACGTTACGAGACTTCTCTAGTTCCATATTACTGTCTCAGCAATTAATATCCCAGTAAGAGGACATTAATATCCCGGTATTTAAGAATACCGTCAATGGTTTATTGTCCCATGATATTACTGAATAAGTAGAAAATTAACAGTGACTAAGTCTGATGGTTTTTGTTAGCATATTTGTAGTGAATGTCATGAATGTGCTTATATAGAACATCAGACAAAAGCAATAAAAGTTTTCATACTAACCATAGATCTGATCAATTTTTTGACTACCATTTAAGGAACACTAAATAAGAGTACTCTCCCAGGTAATCAGAATCAATATAATTTATATCCCTTCTCATATGATTTTTTAAATAGTATGATGAATAACTATCTGATAGCATTTTTATCTTCTCTTTCCCTTCAGGGTAGAAATCAGTTGATGCAACTGACTTCCCTCTTGCAGGTTTAAAAAGTAGAGTTTGCTTCTTGGTGTTGCTGGAAATATGAGTCAATCTTTGTTACAGTTGACCTTTCCAGTAGGGATTCAGTGAGTAGAAAAATGTGGATAATGTCATCAAATAGTTTAAAATTGAGTTGCGGTAATCCAATTGCAATAAAAATACTGTAAATTGAGCATCATAGAGTGTGTAAGCACTTGATTTAATCTGCAGTAAATATAGTTTAAGTGATAATTGTGTGTCAGACGCTCTGCTATGTGGTATGTATATGAAAATAAATTAAGTGCTATACTGCCAATGTCAGCACAGCTAGGGGTGTGAGCGTGAGGTAAACCGATGAAACAGATTATGATTCTCCATGTGATGTGATACAGTAGTTATGAACAACGTGCTAAAATGAGAACACTGCAGCAGTAAATATTCATGAGGAGAGGATTTTGGAGGGAAGTGATGTTTGAAATGAATGGTACAAAGAGACTCAAGCTTCCCACATGAGAAAGAGTGCTGAACAGAAACAATAATAATTCCAGAAAGAGAGAAGAGACTAGGAATTTACTCACTAACTCTGTCTCTGTCTCTCTGTCTCTGTTGGTCTCTCTTTCCCTCTCTCACACACAAATGCTATCATTAAAAAGTCTTGGGGACGTTTAATAAGGTCTCTGGGAGAACTAGAATCTTAGTCCATAGGAGCTCCCTAACTATGCAGAGAATTTGAAGTAGATTGTGTGTGATGACAGAAATACTTCACTAGCAAGTTTATGAAGCAAAGTTTGCATTTCTATCAGTTCACTCAGACCTTCAGACATCTCCCCCATCTACTGAATTACAGTGCTCTCGATAAATTTTTTGGTTCATTTTCCTTAATCTTCATTGAAAGAATTGTTAGTGCTTAAGGGCAAATAGTGATCTTGGCAGTTCTTTAGGTATTTTTAATTTCCCTGAGATAAAATACAAATAAGATTAGAAGGATGAATTAAAAACAGAAATTTTGAACATTTTGAAAAAACGAAAACCACTACTAAAATTTTAACTCTATTGAAATTTATAAATCTCCTAAATTCCCCAGCATACGTATCAAAGGAAATGAAGAGTCTGCTTTTGAAAATAATTTCCAAGCCATAGTATGTTTGCATGAAAGAGATCTAACATTAAAATTAAACGATGCAAGCTCTTCCCTGAGATAGTCTGTGACTTCAAAGAAAACTGGGGTGTAAAAGACTTGCTCTATGATTGGTTTGTGTCTGAGAGTAGTTATTATCTCACCGAGGTTCAGGATACCTTGACATGTTGAATATATTAAGCTAAAAGGATCTTAGAATCAACAAGTTCAAGCCAGACATTCTGACATTCTGCTAAAGCCGATGACAAGACCCGAAGGTGAGAAATACCTGCTCTATACCTCCACAGCAACAATCTTATCACCAGGGACACACACAGCAAAGAATCTGAGTAAACGCATCTTGCAAAGCTTGCAATGTTTATTCCTATCTTTTATTCAATCATCTTCATATCACTATCCCTCAAGCTCAGTGTCAAACCATCTGTTATAACTCTTTCTTTGTGTTTTTGTATTTTTATGAAATCTGTGTCACATAAAACTCATGGTAAATACATTTCTATGCTTCTCTTTTTTTAATCTTCCATCTGGTACAAAGACCCCAGCCAGGGGTGGGCCAAAGAAAAGCAATTTTTTTTTTCAGATTATGTGACACTGAATACAAAACTAAAGAATGCAGCATATCTCCTGCACTGCAAACTGCTGGTCTCCCATTGAAGGACACAGGTATAAGACACACAGTGGCAAGCATTTGAAACACAATTTGAAAAAATGTCATTATTAAAATGTCAGCACTCAGACACAATTTGCACTAGCATTTTACTTACACTGAGCTATTTGGAACTGGAAGAACACAAGTTTAAAACTGATGGTATGGTATCTATCTTCTTAAAATACATTTTCTATTTAGAAGAATTTTAAACATATTAAATACCAAAGCATGGAATTGCAAGAAAAATTTCAATGTACATTTGTTTTAAGAATGGACTTATATTTTTTTTTGTTTCTGGAAGACATTCATACATCATTCATGTTTTAGAGGCTGACTTAACATCATAATCACTTTGCTGTCTCTAAGAAACTTCTTGAAAATTAAGCTAATTCATTTTTGTTTAGTTATGTTTTTATAGGTTAAGTGGTGTTCTTTATTTGACAACTTAAATACTTTCAAATTTATTATCAGGTCTTGGTTATAATGGTGAAATTTCCTTGCAATTTTCTCCATGCTCATATTAAAAATGAATCCTTTTATGGCTTGCAAATTAAGGTTGAAAAGTTAAAAGGTTCTTCACAAGATCAAGTTAAACACTTAATAAATACACATGTTTCTTAAAGTGAATAATCACATGCTTGTGCTTTTACTGCACAGAAAACTTCTTAGTATACAATTTAGTTGCAAATCAGAATACTTTATAACCCTGGCTTTATTACAACTATATCAAAATAATACCTGCTAAATGTGATAAATTGGGCTATGATTAAATTCATGAAGAGATATAAAGGTATTAATTTTCAAATAACAGGCCAAAATTCTACATATAAAACAAGATTAATCTGTACAAATAATTAAATGCTATCCAGTTAGACATCATGAGTTGAAGTACAAATTTAATTAAATATGTGCTTGAATTCGTACCACAACGTTAGAACGTTTACCGTGAAGCAGCACTTTCTAAAGTGTAAATCCAGGGATTGCAGCTGCTTTCTATACCCTTACCTCTTCTGTGATATAAAATAGTCATATAATTGTATGAGTTGAACAGTAAGATAGCACCCAAATTATGATGGGCCAACTTACAATTTTTCAACTTTATGATGTCATCAAACTACGCTATATTTCACTTTCTCTATAGAATGAATTGCATGAGCTATTCAGAGCTCCACTGAGAAACTGGCTTTTTCACCCAATTACTGCTTAAATGTAAGTGTTTTGGGCACATTTAAGTTAGGCTAAGCAAAGGTGTGATATTTGGTAATTAGATATGTTAAGTGCACATTCTTAATTTTTTTTGTCTTTTTGAGACAGAGTCTAACCATGTAGTTCCAGCTAGCCTTGGGCTCACGTTGTGGCCCAGGCTGGTCTGGAACTTGCAGTGATCCTCCTGCCTCAGCCTCCAGAGTGCTGGGATTACAGGAGTGTGCCACCATGCCTGGCTCAAAGTGCGCTTTCTATTTAAGATATTTTCATCTTATGAAGAGTTCACCGGGACACAACCCTATCATAAGTCAAGGAACACCTGCAATTGTTAACTATTGATGGAATCAATAAATAGTTGCAATGTGCCAAATTGTTTATTATTTAAAGATTACTTTTCCATATTGCATTTTTCACTATTGCCAATTAAAGAGAAGAAAGAAAGGGTGTGAGAGTTAAAATAATGAGCTCTAAGGAGATCTTTGGATCATATACCAGTTCATTTTTAATAAGTTGAGGGACTCTGTATTGTTTTCTGTAATGGTTGTACCAATTTATATCTCTAGTAACAATATAAGTGTTCCCAGTTACTCCATTTAAACAGACCTGTTATTTTTTGTCATTTTTAAAATTTCTTTTGTGCTTATGGGACAGGGATGTGATATACAGTGCAGGCTGACCTTGAGCCCACTGTGTAGCCCAGCCTTTCAGTTTCAGCCACAGGTTTCTTCAGTCTTTTTAATGATAACCATTCTAACACACATGATGATATCTTATTGTGGTTTTAATTTGTATTTTCCTGCTGATTAGAGATATTTAGCATCTTTAAAAATATATTTCTTTGAATATATATATATTCTTTTGGGCATTTAGCAAATTGATCTACCTGTGTTTTTGTTAATGAGTTGTTTGAAATCCTCATACACTTTGGATATTAACTTTGATCAGTCTCATGATTTGCAATTATTTTTTTCCATTCTGTAGATTTTCTTCACCTGCCTACTTTACTGCTGTCTTTAATTCTTCTGTTCCTCTGCTCTTAATACCGTGTTGCACTAAACAAGGAATATTTGTAAGGTAAATTTATGCTCTGCAAGGATTTTTGAGCATTTCTTTATGCCCTGGAGGAACTTACAAACAAATCAGGAAAACAGATACAACCACAAGAGATAGAAGCACCCGAGCCACATTCAGTATTGAATCAAGCAGATGGTAGTCACACCAAAGAGTGAGAAAGAGGCAGGATTTGAACAGCATGTAGACGGGTATTGGCCTTCATTTGGTCAAAGAAAAAAGTTTACAGAAGTAAAGAAGAAGAAACCTGATAACACGTTACTTTATAATTTCTATATCTTTTTAATTTCTTATGTTATCAGTCCATGTGTGCTACACAGACATGGCACGACTACACCGTCATGGCAGGTGGTGCACGTATTTATCGCATCTTAACTCCTGTTACCTCTCCCGCCCTCTGCCCTCCCATTTCCCTCTAAACCTAATTCACCTTTTCATCTATAAGATGTCTATCTTATTTTATGTATGTCTTATTTTTCTTTAATTGTTAACCGCTTCAAATAAATAAATAATTTTCTGTCTTAAAGCCTTTACACTTAATGTAACCCCATTTGTTTATTCTTGGCTATGTTGTTTGAATTCTTTGGTTACAGTCAAAAGATCACTACCAAAATAAAGAGTCCACAAGCTCTTTATCCAAGAGTTTTTTAAATAATTTTAGTTTCCAGTCTTACATTTAATTCACTAATCTATTTTTAGTTTATTTTGTATAAGGAGTGAGATAGAAGTTTGCCTTCATTTCCTGTGTGTGGATAACCACATGTCTCACCACCATTTGCTCATGCTGTCATTTCTTCAGTGTGTATTCTTGGGATCCTTGTTGAAAATAAACTGACAATATATATGTGGATCCGTTACAAGTCTCCCTATTCTGCTGTGTTGCTCTAGGTGTCTGTGTGCTCTACTATACTTGTAGAATTTAGTTCTTCATGATGTCAGTGCAATGCATCCAGCTTTGTTCTTGAGGTATAAATTGATCTTGAGGTATAAATTGATTTTGCTATTTGAATCCTTTCTTGGTTACACACACATTTTAGGAGATTTTTGTTTTATTATTATTTTGTGGAAAATATAATTGGAATTTTGATAGATAATTACATTGAAACCGTATATTGATTTGAGTATGACTGACATCTATTATTTCTATGTATGACCATGAATTGTATTTCCCTATTTCTGGGTTATTTGATTTAATTTATCATTCATCTATAAATTTCAGCATACAGAGCTTTTCCTCTATGCTTAAATTTATTTTAGGTATGTTATATTTTTGAAAACATTGAAAATAAAAAACCTTCATAATTTTTTGTAGGTGGAGGCTGCACAAATATTTTTTTTATAAATAATTTATTTGAATAATCTTTATTAGTAATTATTGCAGAGGAACAAATCAGATAAGAGTATTCAACAATATTTACAGTTAGGAAGTCTAATTCAGTACGGTTTCCCAAACAAGAAAAAATTCAGAAATTGATATGGAAAAGCAAATTTGTAAACTAGCAGTTGCAAACATACAGTTATATTTAAAATACTTAAGGATGATATATTCTCTAAAATATAGCATGAATGTAACAAACATAAATGTTCGTTTTAAGAGTACAAATCACATTTGTAAAAGGTCATTCTTTATAATAATAATTGCTTTAAATGATTAAGAAAATATGAGTTAATGCTACATTCACAATGTACATATTATTTCTATTTTTGCCTTCTATTTTTCTTGTGAGAATCCTTGCTAGAAATCACATAGTAATTTACAACTATAGTATACTTCTGTGCCTTTTATGTTTCTTTCTGAACTTTGTTCTTCAAGGAGACTAAAATTAGGAAAAAATAAGTCTTGAGCAGGAATATTCTATTTAAACTGTTTAATAGAAGCACTGTGTGTCATACTGCTGAGAACTGACTTCTAGAAGGATTGTGGACTGTCTGTTTTTGAGATAATTCTAGCTAATGGTCTGTGACATGCAGAACGCGTGTAAGTTATGGGGCTGGATCAAGTGCACACCACATTCCCACACGGTCTTCATTTTACACAATACGTTGGGACTCATTTATCTCATCTAAGAAAGAAAATGTTTATAGTGAGCACTAACATACATGAATGGATATAAACACAATGAATAACCATGATAATTAATATGAATCTGTGCAAATACTTAATACAAATAAGAAAACTGATTTGTCACAAAATATGATGTAATAATACTTTTAGTAAGGAGGATATTACGTGTATGATAAGATAAAAATTTAAGACAAATTTAAAGGAATAGCCCATTTAATATAGATAAAGTCAACAGAAAGATAGCCTCACATTACACACACTGGATTTTGAAAAACTGCAAAGAGAATACAGTCATAAACATAAACAGGAAATGCAGTGCTGTGTCTAATTTCTTTTCATACTCATCTCACTTTTAAGCAAAACTTTCATGTTAATTTTTATGGAGATGAGAAGAGAAATCCCAGAAGAAATCTCTTTGTTATAAAATATTTAACATTCGTTGGATGCACATTTGAAGTTTCTTATTCATTAAAATAATTTCTCCTAATGGATTACATTTATGAATCTTTATATAAAATCGTAGTTAACAAAAGATTTGTCAGTTTGAATTATATCATAATTTTTATAAATTCTTTTATATATTAAAATCAATTCATAGGAAATATTTTAAGAATTATATTTGAAATAAAAGATTTCATTGAGCAAAGAGGTAACTGAAGAGACTGTGAATATCTTAACAGAAGCAGAATGGGCAGCCTTTTCCTGGTACTTCCATGATAGGAATTTTCTGCAATAAACACATAAAATGCATATATTATAATGGAAATTCTAATCAGTAACATGTTATTATATTAGCATGCTATATTTTAAAAGTTACCTCAAGACAGAAAGCAATATTCATCCCACAAGTCAGAGAGTGATATTTTATTCTAACCAGCATCCCTCTAATACATAAGCATACATTGTGATAAAAATAAGGTCCCTACTGAAGGAACATAGGTGTTTCATGACCCAGGTAGATAGGAAATACAATTAAGAAATGTCAATCCTCACCTCGGTATAAATGTGATCAAGAAACACAATGAGAATGACAGTCTTTCCTCGTAAGCATTGGGATGACAGAAACAAGTAAAGCACACGTGAGACGTAAAGACATTAGACAAAATAAGAAAGGAGATGAGGGGTTGAAAAGAGAACAGTGGATTTTTATACCTACGGAAAGACGAAGTGAATTAATTTCCTATATCACAGTTTTCTGTTTAAAGTTCAAGGCTGCAAAATGGAAAATGTAAAAATATTATTGCCATATATTTCTAGATCATTGAAAAAAATTATCACATAACAAACATGGATTAGAAATAATTTTTGACTATTTTGCATAAGAATTATTAAGAAACCCTGACAATTTTTCCTGTGAATACACACATACTTGAAAAGTTGATGTCCACAAAAAGTAGATGGAGAAGGAGAAGGGGAAGGGGAAAAGGAAGGGGAATGGAAAGGGAAAAGAGAAGAAGAGAAGAACGAAAGGAGCAGGGGGAGGAGAAAATGAAGGGGAGGATGAGGAAGAAATGAGAACAGTGAGGACAAGAACAAGGACAAAGAGAAGAGGAGACTGATACGCGTCTAAGCCTCTGAGCGCTAGGACTGGGTACAGAAGAAAGCAGAAAATGTTACCCTGATACCAATGGATAAAAGAAGGTCAATCTTAATAGATTTTATTCTATTCTAATCTACCAACAAAATGGGTTAATATATGTCCCACATTCCATTTATATCACAGATCTGTGCTTTGTAGAGTTTTGCATGTGCTTATCATCCCGGGTTGTACCTTTTTTACCTTATTGTCAATCCAATTTATCCCCTTATTAATGGAGAGATTGGCAATCCTCCAACACAACTTCCTGGGAAATTTCACTTGTGACTATAAATAGGCTATCACACTAGTGAAGAAATAACCCACAACTTGGGACCCATAGTCACAAAGCTTTGTCTAATAATGGAACTCAGATATATAAAATAGAGTAACATTGTAGAGAAGAACATAATTTGGAAGGCCACAATTAAGGGAAAAAATAAGAAAATAACTGGAAAGAAGTCTTGAAAAGTTAAAGAACTTGAATTCCCAGAATTTGTTTGTAAGTAAAAAACCAAATAAATCTTATATATTATCTTACTTATTTGACTATCTTGAAAGAAGTATTACAATCTTGTCAAAGGTTTATGGTTGCCTGGCCATAAAGAAAATGTTCTGATTTAAATCAAGAATCCCCAGCTCTCCAAACTCATGTGTTCAGAGATGGTGTTTTTGGAAGGTGATTAGAATGCAAGACACTAATCTCGTGGATAGATTACCATACTGATGAACTCAGATCAAAACTGAATTTTCTCTTAGGAAGTGGGTCTGACTAAAGAGACAGATGAATGTTAAACATAACCTAGAAAGGTAACTTCTTGTTGCTGGCCCTCACCTTCAGTTTTCGTCCTGTTTTCTGATTTCTAGTGTAGTGAAAATTGGAACCTTCAGTTCATTAGATTAGGGAGCCAGGCCCCTTTAAAAGTAGAAAGGAAACTGTCTTTTCATTGCATTAAACAGCCAGATGGCAGCCTGCACCTTGATAGCTTCCACATAGCTACACTGATGCATCTAAGCTTCCCTTTAAGTAATTACTTGTCCTTTCAAAATTCCCAGTAGCTCACCAAACCTAGCCACCTGGCAACAAGTCCAATAATCAATCAAACAGTGATCTTTGGAGAGGGTGGAGATGGGTCTGTGTCCCAGAAAACAGGACCATATCCCCAGATTCAGTTCCTGCTTTGGATCTCCCCACAATTCCAGGAGTGGTTTTACGTTGGTTCCTTTTACAGTCCCTGCAAGTTGCCTTGTATTGGTCTTCAGTCTCTTCTTTCTCCTCCTACATTGGAGAGAGACTCAAGCCCAGCTAGGGGGAACCTGGGACCTCTTGATCCAAAGCTCTCCCGATGCAACACAGTGATGTGAGCAATGTTCTTCACTGATTCTCCTTCACCGTGACAGCTGTGCAGTGCAGCAGGCTGTTCACAGACTAACCCTTGAAAACTCTGAGCCAACATAAACCTGTTTGATTCAAGCTGTGCATGCCAGGTATGTAGTACAGAGACAAAAAGCTGCTTATTACAGAAAATTAAAACAGCAAAATTATCAGTTTCAAAAGAGATTAAATGTTAATTTTACAATCACCTGCCTCAGTTAGAAATACTATCTATATAGCCAGTAGATTCGATTTTGGAAATTCAACATCAAAGTATATTTTTAAATATTATTAAGGCTGATTTTTTCTCCTTGTTAATAGTTTAAAAGCATTACTATCGTCTTATTGACAACTATGTGCATGTATATATCCAATATATACTTCATAATATGAATAACATTATTTTTAAAGACTAATATATTTACTTTGAACATATGATATGTAATCATTATCCTCATTAACTTTAGCTATTGGTTAATTAGACATTGAAAAATGAAAAAAAAAAAACTTGCCTAAGTATCATCAGTGTTCAAGGAAAAAAACAGCAATCATATTAAAAATAGAGTTCTTTCCTGTCAAGCTAAAAATACTCCAACATTGAAGACATGGAATCTTAAGAAGATAAATATTTACAAATTGCCATGAAGGAAAGAGCTTCTGATTCTGAATTAAACCAGAAGTAAGTAATGAGAAATTTCACCTAACAGATCAACTATTCATGTACAAATATTAATATTTCCTTGGAAATTAGGTCCTTGAAAATAACAGCAAAGGCTTTCTGTGGATATATTTATCCATTGCATATTGAAATACAAACCGTAATGCTTGTCTTCTGTGAGAATCCTTTTGTTCTGTAACCCATGAATCTTAGTATATTTTCTTTATGATACCCTATAGTTCTCCTGGTATTTATCCCTGATTTCAACATTTCAAGGTCAGTGTTTAAATTAGTTTCTTCTCTCGCTGCTAAGACAAAACACCCAACACTCACTGTTAAAGGAGGAAAGGTGTATGTGGCTCAGTTTATAGAGCTTTCAGTTCAAAGTAGCCTGGCTTCAGAGCAGCGTGGCATGACAGAGAGCTGCCCAGCAGGAAGAGCAGTGTACAGCAAAACAAAAGGCAACAAGCAGCATGTAACTTCCATAGCAGAGGCAGGGGCAGGGGCAGGGTGAGGGGCGGGGGCAGGGGCAGGGGCAGGGGCAGGGGCAGGGGAGGGGCAGGGGAGGGGCAGGGGAGGGGAAGGGGAGGGGCAGGGGAGGGGCAGGGGCAGGGGCAGGGGCAGAGGCAGAGGCAGAAGCAGAAGCAGGGCCAGCAGCAGCAGCTGTGGCAGCGGCCTGCCTCTCCCTTTTTTCCCTTCCAGGCTACCCACATTTTGGTGGTGATGCTCCACATCCTGTGTGTACCTTCGTTAATCTCAGCATCCCAGGCTCCATCCCAATATTACACGCCTGGATCCAGCACATCCAAAAAGCACCACCAATGACCACGTGTGGCTTTGGCGGGGTACCTACATACAAGCTTGAGCAATGTTCACTCCTGCAATATTCACATATTTCCAACTAATGTGAACAGAATTTTTATTACTTGAGATGCACAATACTGCATTAGACAATTTCATATACATTATACATTTTATCTCAACTATTTAATGTCTAAAATCATTTTCCCACCATTACCTTTATTTATTTTTCTTTCAAATATATATCTTTTGGACATGTCAGAGTGCATACTGTATGTATAAAATTGTAGTTTTTAATTTTACCAATAGATGAGTTTCCCCTAAATGGGACACTTGACAATGTCCAGACTCTTTTTCCATTGTCATAACTGAGGGAAAGACTAGCATCTACTGAGTAGAAAAAAGTTTATTGTAAGAATCCTGCAATGCACAAGATGGTTTTGTTCAAAAATGTCTGGCTCAAAATATCAGTCAGTGTTGAGAAGCTCTCACATAGTGTAATCAATTTGTATCCTTTTCTCTATATTCATGCAGTAAGAAACCAAATGGTCCAAACTTTCCGATGGTCATTACATTAAAGTAAGTGATGAATGATGTGAAATTTGAAATGACAGTTATTTTTCACATACAGAACTGGTGGTCAATATTAGAATATCTCATTAAAATGTCTACCATGTGCCAGAATGTTTTATGCTGGTCCTATTCACTAAGTCGTAAGTTGTCCAATACAAAATTGTGAAAAAGTATTATTCTCACTTTCCTAACTTTAAGCATCAAGAGTCAGTGTGAATGAGGAACAGAAGGATTTACAGCTAGTAAATGGTGAGGATTTTACTGAGCTCCATTTAGTTCTCGACTTGAAGTTCATGTATGTAATTTTCTCTGTACTTCTAAAGACATATAAAAGTGAATGCTAATTTTTGTGACATAGAGTACTTATTCAAGCAATTATGTAATTATCAAATGCTTAGTCTCATTCTCTAGGAATTTCATTCATGATTTGGAACGACAGAAATTTATTAAAATCCATAATATATTTTCAGTTAATAGCTATTCTTTTCAAGCCTTATGAAAAACAGTACAAGATATACTAACAACCAATTAAATATTCTCCTCCCTTGCACATTTTTATTAAATTGGAAATAGATGTATGTAAATATTTGAGTCTATAAAAAACATAGGAAGTAAATATTAAGAGAATCTCTTTTAAACACCCAGTTGGACATTCTCAGAAATAAACTGAGAGACCAATCTCATGATTGTCATTCAAATGTTTGAAGAGTGACACTCAGTTTTTTTTTTTTTTTTTGTTTGTTTGTTTGTTTTTAAATCTCCATCAGCAGAGAAGACTTGACACTTTCCTTAGCAAATACTTGGATCCTTTGCCTAAGGGTTCCCATTATAAGCTCTAAGATTCTAGTAAATCTAAAACAGTATATTCTTCATATGCATTTTGAATTCTTATTCATGTTAGTTTTAAATTACAATGTTTAAAACAACTTCAAGTGCAAAACTGAGTTGTTACTAGTTTATGCTTTTAAAAAATTAGGATGAATTAAAGAGATCTGAGAACACATATCAAGGAAAACATTCCATCCGTTTCTTTTCTCTATCATTAAAATACAATACTTGAGGAAAGTGACTCCCACGATTATATGGTTGTACAGAGCTGGCATCCTCCTCTCCCACTGGTTTATGAACTAGATCATTATAATCCCAGAACAGTTGCTTCAATGCTACCGCTAATAAAAGTCTCAGGGCTCTGTTAGCAAAATGTTTGAAAATAGCACCCGTATTATTTTGGCAAAGATAGCTCACTAATTTCGGACTGGGGCAGAACACTGACTCATTGATTAGTCTCTTTTCCTACCCCGGAGATAACGAGTGCAGCATTTTTCTCAGTGCGGAAGGATGAGTAATGATCTTTATTTTAGTACCAGCTTTTATTCCATGAAAATGAGTCGAAATTTTTAACGATGTATACACCTCATGATAAACTCTTAGCCAGTCAGTGTCAAACCTCATTCGCATTAATGAGATCTGTTAATAATGATTTACTTTATTCAGAGCTGTCTTACAGTTCATTTGTGTTGCACTTGTGAAGAAATATCTGCTAAAAAATTTGAATTTGTAATATATTCTTGTAAATAAAAATTTAATTAACTTACCTAGATTTTTGGCATATGCTCTGAAACATTTTCTCTCTTCCTGAGAAATTAAAATTTAAGAACTTTTGTTCATCACAAGGTAGTATATTTGGTACAGGTAGAGCAACTGGGGTCTGAATATCTGTCTCCCTCCACCCACGTGAATGTGGGCAACTCTCAAGGCCCAGGTCCTCTTTCATTGTTCCAACAAAAGCAGAAATAAAAATCACATTGACCCTGGAAAGCTCTATAGCTTCAGGGCAGAGCACGCGCCTGCTATATTTTATGGACTAACCTTCAGTAACATTTTCCCCAGGGAACTTCTTCAAGGTTCATATTTATGGGCTGTAATCTAATCAGAGTGAATTCTGGGAAAAGGATACATGTTGGAAACCCCTGAGATGACTAAGCAGCCTGTCAAACATTTCTGTCAATTTTATCCCCAAACTCAATGAGACACACCGGGGTGGGGAGCATGTCCTTAAACTTTGAAAGACATGTGGCTGGTATTTTTCTCCCCTGTCATCTTGACAAAAGTTTTTTGGTTCATGTCATCCTTTTAGTTTTGTGGTCACAAACTCACCCTGAACACTTCTTCCCTGTGTCTTCAATTAAATGGTGAGACTTTTTTAGTATTAGATGTATACTCATAATTCTTTGCTCAACATACAGAAGAGGCTGGAATCTTACCTGTCAGATAAATCACATGCTATTATCTTCCTCCATGAATTTGCTGAAAAGAAAACAAATTAAGAAGCAAAAAAAAATCTAGAAAACTATATCTAGATAAAAAGAAAAACTAACAGAAAAGGAAACGTTTTTGTGCTGTAGCAAAATTTATGTAAAGTTAGGCAGGCAAGAGAAATTCAACTTTATTACTAAAAGCAGAGGGCTGGAGGGCTTTTAAAAGCTGACACACCAGTGTAAAATTTAGCATCCAGGGCTGTCTTTCTGTGTGTTAGTCTTCCCTATGAAAAGCAATTAAAAATTCTCACTTTGTTATCTTTTCCTTCCAGGAAACAGACCTATACATAAAACAGGGAAGTATAATTGAGAACTCCCCAGGAGAGAAGAATGAATTGAGAAACTAAAATAGAACAGTTAAAAGACGTAAGGAAAAATATGATATGTGAGCAAAGATATAAAGTAAGTGAGAGGCTTTTCCTCTGAATATTGCATAGTAGGAGTAAGGATACAACAAGCAGAAATGTTTAAGAAACTGGGCTGGGGCAGTCTCATTGGGTGCATGCCGGCCTAGTATATGCAAGAAAAAAAAAAGTGAGGGTAGGTAGAGAGTTGAAGAAAGGGCAGAGAGCACAGTGTGTGTAATAAATTAGATTGAAACATAATGAGATCAGTTTATGCAGCAAACGTCGTAAGCAGCAGAGTAGGATTTTTCTTGGTCCTGTGCTGAGATTTTCTCAAAGGCAAGCATGCGTGAGGTAGCACGGGCTCTGGGACTCTTGTTCATAAATCTAGGTAACAATGATGGTGACTTAAATCAGGATATTAGGGAGATACCACTGAGCGTTTATCAGAATTTTAGTCCAAAGTCATTTTTTATGGTCTTATTGGTAGTTCAGTGAGTCCTGTGAAAAAGAAATCCAGAGTGCCACTGAGAATTTTTGAATTTTTCTCCTGATAAACCAGAGGAATAAACTTCCAAATTCCACTGATGGAACTCACACTAGGGTCCTTCCCTCCTCCCAAACTGTTTCTCCTCACTATTCCAAGAGTAAATTTGCTAATCCAGCTAATCCACTTTTAGATTCTTAATTAGTCTCCTACTTGAGGGAGGGGCTCCTTCATTATTATTGTCTGTGTTTTACTTCTCCAGATGCACTTATGATTTCAGAGGCAAATTTGGAACTCGGCCCTTTGCTTCTATGCTGCATTAGAGAATTTTCTTGTCTATGAGATCCGATATCCAACACTTGCAATTTAAAAGAGGAAAAGTTGAATATGCTCTTGGTTTCAGCCTACTATCAATGGGCTCCAAGGCTGTGACATCATGTCCGTTCAGAAGGGTGAGGGAAAGCAAAGTTGCGGAGTTCCTGGTGGCCAGATAGCAGATCAAGGGGAAAAGGACAAAGAGGTGGAGGCAAAGAGCCAGACCTCAAGGCCACACCTCCACGACCCGCTGGACACATCCAGAGCTGCACTCCACCAAGGCCTAGAGTGGATCCCAAAATCAATCAAGTTTGAACCACACCCTGACCACCTCCTCTGAAAACTGAACTTTCTGGGTATTAATATCTTTCTCCTTATTGGACTGTTAGCGTAGGATACAGATTATTACATTTTTTGCTCCAGTTCTTTCATCAAATGTTGTTGAAGAATTAATGAGGATAATTAAATGTACCAAAATATATGAAATAAGAAAGAATGTCATTAGCAAAATCAGTGGAGATATTTCATTTGAATATGTTAAGACAGAAAGACTCACTTGCCATCAAATAGAGAAGATGAGTTAAAGTTATAAATCTAAGCATGAACAATATTTATATCATAGTAATGCTATATATTTTTTAAAATAAAATATTTTAAGGTACAAAATGTACTTTTAATTATAACAAAAAAGTGCTCTAATATAGTTTTTAAGTGTTTCATATTGTGAATATTTATGGCCATATAAAGAAAATGAGGTTATCAATAATCTATGCATTAGAAAAAAGAAAGCAAATATGAAAGATTGAATACCAGGACATTTCATCATTTAGATGTAAGTGGCACAATCATCAGGTGACCCTCGAGAGGAAGGACCAATGAAAATAGAACAAAAACCAAAGGAATGTGGAATCCTAAATTCAAGAGTGAAGCGCTTCCAAGGGGAAGGATTATCAATTGTGCTAAGCATTGCTTCATTTTTTTCACATTGGAATGAGAAGTGAGGCCATAACCTGAACACAAGTATAAGGGAGAAGCTGCTGATGTTTTAATATAAGACAGGAACTACTGAGGTTATAGTCTGAGAGATCACAAGAATTAATGGGCTGGGGAAATTCAGTAGAGGAATAGGGCTTGCCTGGGGTTAGCACTCAGGAATATGAAGGTTGCCTTTTTTTCCAACAACACTTAATGTTGGTGTTTGCTCGGACCAGTCTCAAGAATAAAGGAGCAAGAAATGTTCCCTAAAATTAATCTCACTTGAGAATTTTCCATACTTGTAATTTACAAAACTATATGAGATTAGACAACATTTAAGAAAATAGGATTTTTCTTATTTGGATTGAAAACATATGGCAAAACCATAAAAAATTTAAAATACATGTAATACTGAAATATTCTGTAATAGCTAAGTAAGTATAGATATATCATGTTAAAACTGCATAATTGGTGAGCCCTATAGTTCCAAAGGCTGACATTATTATTCTTAACTTAGAAGGTCAAAGACATTATAGTGTAAGGCACAGAAAGAATACAATGGAAGGAGATTTTCTATCAAAATTCTACTATTTCTTAAATCTGTGTGTTTATGCTCTAGTATAGAACATATTTAGCCCAGGATTTAGCCCAGGATTTAGCTCAGCCGGCAAGTGTGAGGTACTGAGTTTGATTACTGGTACTCCTCCCCACAAAAAAAAAAAAAAAAAAAGTCATATATAGAACATATTTATAGCACCAAGTTTTTTGAATTTTATGGAGAAGCCTTGCTCAAATAAATGATCATGTAATTATTAAAGTATAACTTTATGTGTAAATTAAAGAGAAGTTCTTGGCCTATACTCTAACAGTGACACATTAAGGAGTTTTGAATTCAGTGTCCATCAGAGCAACAGATGGCACTGCTTATTCTTTTTCCTTTTCTGACCAGTATGTGTATTTAGAGCATGTTCATTCCATTCACCTTGAGTAACACAATACAGTGTTCAACTGTACAGGATTTGGGTAGTTTATGGCCTGTTTTATGTCTGCATTTATTTTCAAGGTTTTACATCAAAAAGATTCCTTTGGGAATGCCTGCTATGTCACCAATTCCCCTCAATAAACATACAAAAACCTTGCAGATTAATGCTGGGGAATGGCCTTCTGTGATCAGATTAGCATTTATGAAATAATCTGTGGAGGAAAGATAAATCTAGGTTTTTATTTGTTGTGATTATATTATTTATTCTTAGTGGGGTTTTTTGCAGTTTTTAATAATAATAGATTCATATAATGGGGGGGGTTATTACCTATCAATCACACCCTCTTAGCTACCTAACATTATCTTGGGAAGGAAATCTTTTTAGAATTGGAGGTAAACTAGGACACATTCTTTCTAAAAACATAAGCATTACATCACGTAGTGACTGATTTTCTTCACAGTGCAGTGTGACAGTCAGTGACTGTGATAGTAGAATTAGCCCTTCCTTTCTCCGTCTTCCTTTCCTGTTCCTTCCCTTTCTTTTCTTCTTTTGTTTGCATCCTGCTTTCTCTTTATGCTTAGAAAGTTTTGTCAATTCAATTGTTGGCACTTTTTCTTGCTCTTCAAATTCTCTGTGAAATTTTTTAAAAAGTTACCAATAAAGATGAGTCCGCCAGGTATGGCGGTGCAGATCTGTAATCCGATCCAAGAACTCTGGGAAGCTGAAAGGAGAGAACAGCGGGTTGGAGGCCAGGTCGGAAAACTTGGTAAATCAGTGAGATGTGGTCTCAGAATAAAAAATGTTTTTTAAAAATGGCACAGGATGTAGTTTAGCATGAAAGCCCTGGGTTAAATTCCCAGGGTAAAAACAAACAAACAAACAAACAAAAAAACCAACAAAAAAAACATGACAAATTGTGAACTAATTAAATGAGGAGCTAAAGACTTGTGTAGATATTTCCTTAAATAATATGTACCAATGATTAAAAAGCACATTTAAGAATATTTGAAATCATTTGTCATTAAGCAAGCATATAAACATTAAAAATACCATGAAATACCATTTGTTATCCATTAGGATACTTGTATTTAAAATATTTTTTTAATTAAAAAAAGGAAGTTGTGGAGAAAGTAAAACTCATGCATTACTGGTAGGAATGCAAAATGTTTTAGCCGTTCTATAAAGATTTTATCAATTCTTCAAAAACTTAAACCTAGAATTAACATAAAGATTCCATAATGACTCTTATATATAGCCTAAAAAACTGAACGTAAGTATTCAGACAAACTGCATGTTCAGAGTTTTTCACATTGCCTGTCATGGATCATTTCTGGAGGTCCCCCCAAAACCTCATGCACATAAGGATGTGTGCAGGGAACGCGACAGTGTCATGGTGCCAATGTAGCTGACTTGTTCTTTGGAGGAGGGTTTCGACCAAAAGAGACAGGTCACTCAGAATGAACTGGGAAATACATGCCCATCTCTGATTTCGCCTTCTCTCTACCTCCTGGCCGTCTTGCTGTGAGCAGCTTTCCTCTCCGCAGACAGTTCACATATTCACATATTCTTCCAGGAGGCACACAAGGACTGAAACTTTGAAAATGTGACCCAAATAAATCTTTAAATTCCAGGTGTCAAGTATTTTGTCCCAATGGTGAAGAAAGTGACTAAGCCTCTGAGAAGGATGACCCAAAGTCCAAAAGCAGATGAATGAACACATCCACATATGACAGAATATTATTAGGTCAAGAGAATAAAGAGTTTTCTTTGTTTTAACTTTGTGTTGTTTTGCCGTGATGAGGATCTATCACAGGGTCATGTACATGCCTAGCAAGCAATTGAGCTCTATTCTCAACTTTAGAATAAATCTTTGATACAATTCCTAACAGATAAACCTTGCAAAATTGGCAAAGTTACTACAGTTTGCAGCTATGGCAGAGCACCAAGGATGAATGATTACTCAGAGTCAGAGTCCAATTCAAACTCCCAAAGACCCAGGGAGATTGCCCTTCACTGAAATTCCCTCTGTGAGAGAGTCTCAGGAGGACAGCCGGGAACTGAAACTACCGTGACTTTGTATTGATAGACCCAGGAAGCAAGGATGAGGGACAAAGGAAAGGTGACAGTGCAGGACTGAAAAAGGGGAAACTCAAGAGAAGTTTCAGGGAGGGCTGAGTGGTCCACTGCATGTCTCAGTTAGGGCCAGTCTAAGGTTACATATGGTACTTGAAAGAAGTGATGGTAGCATAATACTGTGAACTCAATAAATGCTACAGAATCATTCATTTCAAAGTGATTACTTTTTAGGTCATATGAGTGTTTTTCAATACACTATCCTAAAAATTGAAAAGTTATTTTGATGTGATTATCTCTGAGATTTTTTCGGTACACATTTAATCTCCAATTCTTTTTCTTTGAGATTCCATAAGTAGCACATTACTTGTAATTAGTACATTACATTGGATTAATTTTTACTGCATATACAAAAATTGATAAATCTTTACAAATCCCTATTTTCCTTCTCCCCTCTCCTGCCATGGATTATGGACTGTGTGTGTGTGTGTGTGTGTGTGTGTGTGTGTGTGTGTGTGTTTTCCTTTATGTTTAACGGTGATTTTTCACTTAACCCTACCATGATTTTGGAATTGTAGCTAATTTTTTTTTAATCTTTGAAGCTTTGTATGATGTGGACTATTTTGGTGAATGTCTTATCTGTGAAAAAAATGTGTATTCTACTATTATAAGACTAAGCTTTATATAAATTTCAAGTGGATTTAAGGAATCTACGGTGTTCTACATCTTCCTGAATTTTTGTCTACAAGTTATATATCTATTAATGAGGAAAAAATGTTAACACCTCCAGAAAATAGTATCTTTGTCCTCTTTTTCCTTTTAGTCAGTTTCTGTCAGTTTTTGCGTGATGTTTTCTCCAGCACTCTGCTTAGTCGCACGTCCATAAGAGATTCATTGTACCTTCCTGCATCGCTGGCTCTTTTATCCTCAGATACTCTTTTTTTTAAACTTTGAGACTTCTATTTCTCTGACATTTACTTTTTGATCTTATTAGGAATATTGCAATTTTGTTTGATTGGTTTGTATGCAGAATTTTTTTCTCTTTCTATTAAATTTACCTGACAAGACTATTGGGCATTATCTTCCGGTTTTGCTGTTTTTGTTTTGTTTTAGCATTTTCGTTTTTGTTTTGCTCAATTTGATTTTGGTTTTCATCAGGCAAGTACTTTATCATTAAGCTGTTTGTTTACAAATTCATTCTGAAAATCTTTCTTTCAGTTATGTATATTTTCATTTCATATGGTTAAGATACTTTTGAATTAGGATTCTTGCTTCTTTTTCTTTTATTTATTTCCTCTATTCACTTTTCCTACTCTCTTTAAGATTATTTGATATTCTTAAGAATTCCATTTTACTTTAGTTATTTTATTACATTTCTTTGTATGATTTTTGTTGTTTGCTGTAGATAGTACAAATTACATAACTATATGGCATATTTATACCAATATTTTATCACTTAAAGCGAAATTTAAATATCTTGCCACAATGTAGATTACTTAGACCTTTTAGACTTAATTATCTTCTGTATAATAGCTGCATAGATGACTATTTAAAACTGTGATGAAAATCATCAGATGTCCGTGTTAAGAAGTGTGGACTGGAGCAGCCGGCTTTCCTCTCCACCTCCCTAGGTGGTTCCTGTTTCTGGCTCCCTGCTCTCATGCCATCTAACTGAAGGGAGTCAGTTATGGAGGAATAACCTTGGATGCGGTACCTTGTCCTTGACTCTTCTCTGGCTCTGGTCTTCCTGCTTCCCTTCTGCCATGAAGTGAACACCCTCATGCCCAGCAGCCTCCTCCCTCCATGCCAGTCTACCCCGCTGCAGCCTCATAACCAAAGAGTCCTCTGACCAGGGCAGCAAAACCATGAACCCCAGGAAATATTTCCTCTCTCAATTTATCATCCTTAGATATCTTGTCCCAGCAACAGAAATCAACCTTCCTGTGCATGTCAGTTTTGCTGGGTTTTCTCTATGCTGAAGGATTTCAGAATTTTAGATTTATATATCAGATATTTTGGGTATGTTAGAAATCTGAACTTATTTAAATCTCATACAATATATTAATAGTTTGTTTGTTGTTGTTGTTGTTGTTTTGTTTTGTTATTTAGCATGCACTTGATCTGGTTGCTTCAAGCTTGAAATTTCGACCAAACTTCTGTCAGGAACTTCTAATGACTTTCCCACAGTGGAGATATCTGTCTTTAGTGTGCCTGGTTTAAGGACTGAGAGGTAGACATAAAGAGGGAAAGCCCTGGGGTCATGATTCTAGCTGAACAGTAGATAGTAAGAAATGGGAAATCAATCCCGCTGCACTTACACACTTTCTTTCTGTTCTCACATATCCAGGAGGTGAAGTTGTCTCAAAGAAAAAGAGACAGAAGAAATAAGAAAGGAAGGAAGGGAGACCGAAAGCAAGAAAGCCACTAAGCAAGCAAGCAAGCAAGCAAGCAAGAGAACAAGAGAAAGAGGAAGAGAGAAAGAGAAGGAAGAAGGAAAAACAGAAAGCCAGGAAGCTGGAGCCGTATCTCAGGGGTAAATTGTGGCACAAAGCTCAAACTTCAATCTCCAGTAATGAAAACAACAGTAAATGACATTTAACACTCTGCAAAATGCTGTTAAAAACTAGGAAGAATGCTAACAAAGTAGAAAAGAAGTGGATGCACATAGTGGAATTACGGCGTGGTGAACCTCAATAACACGTAGAATCAAAATATATTATTAACTGTAATAGAAATATTCAAAAATTGAAAAAAATTGGACTAACAAGTGAATTTTATAGATCAGTGATGAAGATTTTAATTAATAAATATGAAAAAGATAAATTTAAATATAAAGCTTTAAAAGCTTAGAGTTTCACACGAACAATATTGATTTTAGGAGAAATTATATGCTCGCTGAATCTAAAGCATTGTTTTAATGAGAAAGCTAATAGGAAATGGTTCTTATTTCAAATTGATACTCAAACTGACTCATCTTTTAGTAATTTACTGTAAATACGATGAGAAAAATATTCTTGCAACATTTTTGAAATTGTAATTTCAAAACTAAGAATATAAATTTATTGTTGTGCTTTTTAAATTATTAGATAATTCAAAAATACATTGAAAGTACTTTTAACACATTTACTCTACTATTCAAATGATAAAAATCGTATGATCCTGGTGCTGGGGATTTAGTTCAGCGGCATAAGCATCTGCCTTGTAAGCGCGTGGTTGTGAGTTCGATCCCTGGTACCGGTTAAAAAAAATCATATTATCCTTGATTTTAGGTAGCATCAACTCCATCTAAATTTATACTTCTTTAATTATTTCAAATCTCCTTTCTGCCTCTTTCTCTGTTTCTCTCTCTCTCTCTCTCTCTCTCTCTCTCTATCTCTCTCTGTCTGCCTACCTTCTTGTCTTGATGAGTTTTAGCAGAGATTTTTCAATGTTAAAGGTACTTTTAAGAGGTGAAATTGTGTAACTGGAAAATTTTTGCTTTGTTTTTTGTTGTTCTCCTTTTCTTTGTTATTTTATTCTTTGTGTTCATGTGCATTGTACTTTTGTTCACAGAATCTTATTTTAGTTTCTCCTCTCTCTTCTAATAAAGATCTATTTACAGGTGGTATTTTAGTTGCTACTCACACCTTCAGTAAGGTCAATGTTTGTCATTCAAAAACATCTATAAAACATGTTATAATATATTACTTCATTTGAACTGTGAATCATTTTAAAATGCAGTTTTCACCAGTGCATAGCTTGTAAGTTCATGCTTTTGCTGTTACTTCCCAATTGACTAGATCTGATGAGGATGAGGTGCAGAGTTCTGTTTCTTTGATGCTTTTGGAAAACTCCATTATGAACAAAGATGTAGTAAAATTTGTAAAATTCTTAGATACTTGTAAAGGATGTATATTTTCTAATTTTGGAATATAATTCTTTCATTTAAGCTGGATTAGCTTTTTTACATTTGTGGTACATAATAGTTTACTCTTGAGTAATTTTTGCCTTGTGATCTACCAAAATTTTTTAAATATACATATTATAATCATCTAGGGACTCTGAATTTACAAATTTGTGCTAAACATAAAATCATTGTTTGCATTAAATACTTAGCCTTAAAACATATACAGCTAAGAGATGATTTACTTTGTTCTTTCTCTATCTCATTTTACATATTTTGCTCCATTAATATGAAGAGTTGTATATTTGTAGTATTTACATGTTATCTCTGTTTCATATTCCATTAAATATTTTTCATGTTAATATAATATAAAGTGCTTATCTGTATCAAGATGGATATTGCTTTATATTCTATCTCAAATTCATTTATCTAAATATATCATCTGATGGTGAATGTCATACTGTGTATATCTTCAAGTTTATAAAATAAAACTTATATTCAGAACAGCCATCTGGTAGCAGCCATGGTAGTTTGAAGCATACCCATTGAGCACAACTGGCACAGATGCCTTTAACTTCCTGCCAACTCTGTAGCCCCAAAGCACCTCATTATTTTTGTACAATTAACACATCTATGGTGAAGTATTTTAGAGTAAAAACATAACCTTACCAAAGTAACTCAGCAAACTCAATGCTATATACAGCTCACAGAAAAACAAGTGAGTATCATACTTTAATTCAGTTTCCTTTCTTTCTTTCTTTCTTTCTTTCTTTCTTTCTTTTTTCTTTCTTTCTTTCTTTCTTTCTTTAATTCTCTCAAGGACTTCTTGCTAAATTATTTACATGTTAAACTCATATAATGTTGTAATTTTATCTGTACTAGGAGTCAAAGTCAGGATCTTGCACTTGGCAGGCAGCAGGTGCTTATGCCAGTGAGCTATGCCCTGGCACTAAGCTATAATTTAAAATACAATATATTTTCTTTTGCAATGAGCTTGTGTCTTCCTTCTGCTGTGAATGACTTGAAACCAGAGTCTGTCCTAGCAGACAGAGTGCTTGGGAGGGTTAAGATGTACAAACTTTAGGATGGACCAAGAGAGTGAGGCTGCAGGTGACAGCCTGAAGCTTGGATCTTCAGGTGTGATTTTGGAGCTCAGTCCATGTGATTCTGTCTGGTACTGATGTACACCAGTTTAGATTTCAGAGCTGTATCTGCTGAAGCAGTTCTGTCCTTAGTTTTCTAGATCTTTGAGTTTACCTGTTTCTATGGCTGTCATGGAACCTGGGATACGGAGGTACGGAGGCCTGGTCAGATACTAAGGCACCAACCAAGGGCTTGGTGCCTGAAGTCACTGAGACATGCCTAGACTTGGATCTATGGATTCTGGCCTGGAGTTGCTGTCTAACACCTGGGTGGTTGGTTATGCATGTGGCAGCCTACTGGCCAGGTAAGAAAGAGCGATGATTTAGAATATCCCAGAACTTGGGTAAACGTAGACAGTAGTAGAACACACGATCGTAGTGATGGACTCAGGGCTGAGATAAGTCTCTAATCCTGATTTTGATGGATTTGTGGAGCTGCCAGGGCTAACAGAGAATCTCAAGACCATCCTGGAACCTGTATTCACAAGTGCCCACCTGAGCCCAGAACTGGCACCAGGATCAGACATCTTAGAATGCAGATCTGGCTTGACAATGATGAACCTGAAGATTTTATCTGCAAGGATCAGCCTAGAATCTAGATGTCCATGTGTTGTGCCACAAAATCTATAGATGTTGACTTGGTGCTTGGACAGACTGGATGCATTGAGGCCGGACCAGTGCTATGGGGAGTCTGAAACCTGTGGTATTGAGATCAGAGCTACAGTGAGAGAGGCCAGCAACCAACTCTACTGGACAGCAATGGAGCCCTGAGCTGAGTATCCTGGCCTGGTGTCAGTGCTGGATTTAAAGATCTATACGCAGCTCTTGCCCTGGAGCTGGCAGCATGAGGTACTGCCCGCTGTTAGGTTTTGCTGAGGTAGGTCTAGTGCTGAGGTCTAAAGCAAAGATGTTGCTCACTTTGTTTATTTCTACATTGATGTGATCTCTTACAGTGATGTTTGTGCTTGAAAGAGAAGGGTCAGTAATGTGAAACTCCTTCCGTCTTCTTCCTTTCATCTTTACTTGTTTCTACATGATAACTGTAGTGTAATCTCCTGCCTGGCTTCCTTTTTTTTTTTTTTCATTTTTATCGGTACCTGGGATCGAACTCATGACTCCCTGCTTGCAAGGCAGGTGCTTATGCCGCTGAGCTAAATCCCCAGCCCTGCCTGGCTTCCTTTTTAGTGAAATTATTATCACCCGTTGGCAGTTGTTTAAACTGATGTTTCTGTGGGGTTACGAATACACCCATCTTATTGGCATCTGTCTTCTGCTTTTGAATTTTAAGTTTAAATCATGCTCAAGACATGTAGGTGACACCCATTGTAATTCCTGTCTTCAGCACAATGTACTGTGTTTACAACACACCATAAAGAGGATGCTCTATCTTGACAATGGTTCCTTTAGAGATTTTTCTAAATGCTCTAAACCTACCTGTTCATTTACTATTCAAAACTTCTGAGATAGATACTAATATAGTGGCCAAAGGAAATACTAAGATACAAAGATTAAAAAATTGGACAAAGATAATATATATAGCTTACGATTGAATTGACATGTAAACCCACCCAGTTTAACTTATTAGAACCAGGATTTGATGTCCAAGTTACAGACATTTTTGAGGAAAATTACAGACATTTTAAACTTATAGAACCAGGATTTAATGTCCAAATTGCATACATTTTTGAGGAATCAAACAATATTTCCTCAAAACTCTGACTTTCAATACAATTCAGCAAACTCACAATTAACTTTACAAGCAAGTTACGGTGAGTCTACTTTTAAATAACTGTAGATTATATAAAAATCTACCACTGAAAATTAAGTGTCTCTAGATATTTCACACAAACCTGCATTTTTCTGTTTCAGAAGTCATTCCACTTCCTTATATTCATTTTTATTTAGGTCAGAGTAGACAGGATAAGAAGAAAGTTGGAGGAATAATTAGAAATTTTAATACTAGTTATGTAAAGTCTTATGTTTCTTATTTTCCCCACATATTTTAGTAAAGAATTTTGCAAGTGAGTAACTCAAATTCAAGTTTTTATTTTGAAGAAAGATCAAAATATAAGTGAACAGATGTACATTTTCAACTTATTAAGTGCTTATATTTCATTATCAGAGGGAGGGTACAAAATATGGTACACAGCATATGCCATATTTGGCCCAAATGTAGATTTATAATGTGTTTCTCTAAGTGGAAATAATAGTGTCAGAAAAATATGCAAAACAATATTGGATCCTACAATACAATTTCCTGTCTTAAAATGAGATGGTAGGGTATGGATTTAATAGATTTACTTCCTGTAGGTCTGTCTTTCCATGGATAAAAAGGGAAACCTTACTTTAGACTGATTTCCAAATTACTTATTTCATTAAATACTTTATAAGCATATATTTTCTGTGCTCCTTCTTGCTGTCATCTAATACTACAACTTCCAGTGCATTTTCTGAGGCTTTAGTCTGGCCACACTGTATATTTTAAATTGAATTATATGCTTCACTTTGATATATCCAAATTTCTTCCAAATGATTTCTGTAAATTTAACCTTATTTTTTGCTCAGAAATTTATAAGTCAAGAAAGAACTCTTTCAGAACTTAATTGAAGCCCAGGGGTGTGCATACAAGATATAATGATGAAGAGATGAATTGAGTTCGGGAGGAACCAGCTGAGTAAGGACAGCAGTGTTGAAATATAACAAGATGAAATTACTTTAAAGTCTCCTTTAACTCTGGCATATGAATTTCAGATATACATTAGGCTATTTCATTACAGGCTGTGGTTTGTCCATGGAATTATTTTTTTAAACAAACAAGAAGAGAATACTGCATTATGCAGAAAGAATTGCATTGACTAAAGTTCTACTCAGTTGTCATGACAACCCTCATATTTTCCACAGTATGTAGACTATTAAGTGTTGAGCTAAAATGTTCTTTTCTACAAATGCTAACATTTCAGCACAAATTTTCAATTGGAATGCTTTGAATGGACCGCAGGTTTATTAGGCTTCCATGAAAAACTTGTCATCCTTACGCTAGTCCTTTAGATGAAAAAAAAAAAAAAAAGTACATGAGAAAAATATGAGAAACACAAAACCCATGATTCAATGGTACTATTTAACATGTCAAGTATTTCAGCCATCAGCAGATACTTGGGTAGTGGAATCTGAGACAGCTGTTGTGCAGATAAAATCTTCAGTGACTATGCAGGCGTCACTCCTGCTGGGAACTTACTTCAGACTGAAAAAATTCTCAATATTAGAGAAAACACTCTCTTGAAAATAAACTTGCTATCTTTTTTTCTTTTGCTGTTACAAATTTAAAACATCTCGCAACTCCCTCTCCTTATAATAGTTTAGGTAAGTTTATGTTTGACTCAAGGCCTCAGTTTATGCTTGACTCAAGCCTCATTGCATTGGATAATTACAATTCCAAACCATCCTTTACATACATATAATTACTAATGTTTACCTCATCCTCATTTGTCTGAATGTGCAAGGTTCTCCATATTGGTCATGATCAGAATTCAAATAGTATTATTTATTTACAATTCCATTTTTGCTTAACTCAGAAATATTCAATTTATAATTGTTTAAAGACACAGATATAGAAAAAAATGAACATAATAGAAATAATGAAGCATTTTAAAACAGGAATCTAAGTAGAATAGAGCAAGCATAGTTGTGTGCCACATGACAAGGCAATTTCAGTTGTTTGTTCAAAACCTGAGACTTACGTGAGTAATAATTTATTGATGAGTTTTGACCACTTTGGTGAGGGTAATCCATATTGTTGTCTTCTAAGATTCAAGGTTCCTTACTTACCTGAGCAGCTGTTTAAAGGTAATACTTCTAACATATTAAAATACTTAAAATTATTTCAAATATATTGAACAAAAAGAAAGATAAAATATTGAATACTTTATATGATTACATACTTTATTATAAGAAATTACCTAGTATTTGTCTGAAATTATGATTAATCAACTCATTTGTCTTTAAGTACTCACAATCTTATATTATAGACTAATAACACTTGTGTAATTGTCTCAGTGAACGATTAACCACTTCTAAGCCTTTTAGTAAAAACAATTTGGAAACCACAGCTGAGAAAGCTGGTCATTTCTTTAAATACATATATGAGATAATTTGGCATCTGCTTAATAATGTGTGCAGCTTTGAAAAAGACAATTAAGATAAACTCCTTTTAAACCAAACTTTTATGCAGAGCAGTCATTTGCAAAACTTACCTGTGAAGCACATGGCCTGTAAAAGTTCACTGTTTCAACTCACTGCATGTGTCTGGGAAGTAATTCATATTTATGTGGAGTTACAGTATCACTATTCTCTGGTGACAATTCCAGAAGAGAAAGCTATGTCCTGGCACAAGGTGAATGAGCTTGTTGCCCACTCCAAACAAGTCAGGATACATGGCAGAAAACAGTCTTCACACATGAGCGATAAATTACAGCCCATATTAGCTAGTAAATCCTGAAAGAAATTATTTTGTCGTGTGCTTTAATAGCTCTGTTAGAAAATAGAATTCAATTTTGCTACATTAATTTATGGCCAATTCAGTCATCAGAAAGTATAATTAATTGTGAGAAAAAACTTAGGATCCAGGTTCTGTAATAGCTCCATTACAGACAGTTGACATTGGAGAGATAGCCTTCTATTTTGGCCTTGGGAAATCTTTCTGTTTTTCTCCATTGATGGAATAGATATACCAAAATCAGCATAATACTAACTGTGCTCATGTTTAGCTTTTTTTCTAAATACCATTTTAGAAGTATAGGGTTGTACTAAGTCTTACTTGGCAAATCTAAGCCTGTTAAATTTGTTAATTGATGTGCATAATTAATGAAGTTAAAGTTCTGCTTTCAGTCTCCACAAGGGCCAGTTAATATCCCTCTGAAAGTTATCATTCTTATGTAATAAATTATACTTGGCCATATTTCTGGAAAGATGTTTTGCAAATGTCTTCTCTTGTTCATGAAAGAAGTTGAAAATTTTGTAAGTTTCAGATAGCCCTCTTTATGGAAAATGTATGGTGTAATTTCTTATTGATTAGTAAAATTGTCTATTTAACAAATGATTTAATTATAATTTTTGAAATATTTATATTTTCTTCATTTTATATTATCTAATTGTCATAATCGCATTTCATATGAAGTATTGTTCATAAACTCATTGTTATTTAAAATATGTTACAGCCAGGTATGGTGGCATATGTCTGTAATTTTATTCCTGGGGAGGCTGAGCATGAGGATCACTGCGAATTCAAGTCCAGCCAGAACTACATAGCAAGATACTGTCTCAAAAATAAAACAAATACAAATACAAAAATTATAATCTTAGAACATTTATACTCAGACATTTTTCCTATTTTTTTGCTGTGAGTTACTTGGCTTCATTTTAATATTAATCTTTTCAAAAATCATGTCCCTGTTGGCTAAAAATTTCTGACCATGCTGAAAGTTTTTCAAAAATTCTATTGTGTATTTTGCCCCATTCTCACTGTAAATAAGAATAAAACTGCCAACATTATATAACAGCTTGAATGTTAATTTCTTCTTTCATATTAATTAGTCCACCTCTCTTAAACGCAGTCTCTTATAGTCTCATGATGGGTGCTAAATTCAGACAAATCCCTTTCAAGAATGTAACATGCATGCCCTCTAATCAGTTCTGCTCCCAGTAGAATGATTTCTCATCTGAGAGTCTGAGGCTGAAATGCCATGGATATTGGAGAGGAAAGACCCTACTTTGTTGAGGCAGGAATTGGAGAGTAAAGGAGAGTCAGGGAAAAGAATGCTAAGTCATTCTCCAGTGAACCAGCCTTCTGATCAGGTGCCACTCCATGACAGCACATGAACTAATTAATGGATTAATTCATTTACTAATATGGAAGGTTCCTGGAGGATATTTTTTAATTTAAACAATAACATCTATTCATTTTCAAATTTTATATTCATTTAACATCTTTGGGTTCTATAAGATGTTGCTTTTTGAAATTTATAAATACATCCTCTCTAACCCAAGAATAAGAAGATTAAATATAATGATCAATCCAAGAGTAAGCATGAAATAATTATGGTAATCATAATATCAATAATAACAACTGGTAAGTCCTTATCTTTTAAAAATTTGGAAAGAATATATCAGTTTGTTTGCACACCATCTTTCACCATATCTGAGACTGACAATACCTGGGAGACTAAGTTTATACTTGAGAAAAGGTCAACTTGGCTTGTGTTTTTAGAGGTTTCAGTCTGTGGTTGCTAGGCCCTATTGCTTTGTGCTTGTGGTGGCCCAGGACATCATAATAGGAATCTTTCACAGAGGTGGGCTTTCACATCAAGGCAACCAGGAAGCAAAGAGAGAGAGGACAACTCAGGGTTCCAATACCTCCCTCTAAATTTTGTCCCCCGAGTACCCAATGTCATTCTCATCTCCTGAAGTGTCCAGCACTTTCCAATAGCTCCACAAGATGAAGACCAAGCTTTGAACACCTGGTTCTGCCAGGCGCCTTCAACATTCAAACATTAGCAGTTAGGTTACACAGTATTCCATAAAACAGGTATGCATAAAGTTCTAAAGTTTCACTTGTTTTGAACAACAAAGTCTATTGTAGTGTCACATAAAATTTGCTCATAGTCCAGATAACTAATTTAGTAGTGCTTCTTTAGAATTTGCTTTCTCATATCAGACATCCTCAGTCTTGGAGAACTGCTATAATAATGGAAGCTTCTTAGTTACAGTGATGTTGGCAACTAAATGCTTCTACAAGGCTGATCTTTATACTTCTGGAAAACAGCCTGATCTTCACCTGATCTTCATTTTACCTGATTTTCATGCTTCTGGAAAACAGCCTATACCAGCTCCTGAGTTAGACAAGGTTCCTGAATTCCTCATTAGGAATCTCTCCTTTCTGTTGGCTTTTGGACTTTATCCCACCTCTACCTGAACCACAACACAGATTCCTGGGGAAAGAAGCTGACTTCAGCATAAAACAGTGTTGGGTCTGTTATCCACTGATGACTCCTTGGGACGTCTCATTTTCCTACAATTGTTTGTAGTCTTGCATACTCCTGTGCAAAAAAAGAGAGAGAATGAATACTATATGTGTGTGTATACACACACACACACACACACACACACACACACACACACATATATATATATATATATATATATATATATATATATATATATACTCTTTTAAGAATCTTTCAGATCTTATGGAATGAATGTTTTCCACACTGCAATAATTTTTATCATTCTGTTTTAACTGTCTCTTCTACCTTCTCTTTCCTCTGTGCAATAATCTTTTTGCATTGATTTTCATACTGTAATTAGATTTACTTGTTTTTCTCATGACAGCTTCAAAAATTGAATTATTTTGATTCTGATCACATTTCCTGGGGGGAAACCAATTAGCATGATTATGCTCAACCTCAAGATCAAGGAAACTATCCCAATACTTCTCCCAAAGTACAAGTAGCATGCCCTTTCTGAAATTTGCATTGAAATATATACACAAATTATTTATGAAGAGATGATGTACTTTCCAGGTCTCAATATCATGAAATTGTAAAAATTCTCTATTCCCAAATATACCTCCTTTTTCTTGTAACCTTCTGTTTTTATATCATATTGTCATCTTATGGTTTACTTAGATACATTTCAGTTTTTCCATTGAGCTTGACAATTTTCTAGCATGTTACCCCAAATGGCATTGTGACGGTTTATTTATTTATTTAATTTTATTTTTACTAGGCCGATTTTTGCCATGCACAGTGCTCACATTCACCATAACGGATTTGTACCAGTATATAATATGTCTTAAATATTTTTTCCATTCCCCTCGTCTGCTTTAAACCCTTTTCCTCCTCATTTACAAAAGCTTTGAGTCATTTTTCCCCTCTATTCTTAATATCGTAAATTGAAAAATTTAGTCAGTCTGCTGAATAGTTTAATTTCTTTCATAAGGTCAACATCTGCATGTCATTCCAATAATATTTCCTACAGAAACCAAGTGAGTGAGATGGTATAAACTTGTCACTTTTTCTTAAAGAGTTATAGAAGTGCATATGTTCTAAATATAATAATTATATTGGGAATAGACAATTCTTTAGTTTTTATTTTTCTAGATCGAACTATTCTTTAAAATCCGAAGGAAAAAAGAATATTTCTATTTCTTTCCTATTTCTCTCCTCTTTCTCTTTCTCTTCCTTCTCTTCCTCTTTACATTTTCCAAATGTTATCAGAAAATGCCTTATATAAATGTAACTTACAGGATCTAAACTATTTATGTTTTGTTCTTCTGTACTAAGATGTTTGGTCATTCATGAAATTTAGGTCAGAGTTATGAACAATTTTAAGTCAATGGTTAATTTTAAATTACTTCCATGATTCATAGAAAATAGTTTTACAGACTGATATATGGCAAAGAGTATATTTAAAATGTTTTTAAAATGGATTGTTTTCTTAAAATTCAATTGTATATAAATTATATTTATGAAAATATCCACTATGTTGCTTGAATTATTTCATAGTTCTAGTAGAAATATCACTGTTTTAAAGTTAAATAAAATTATATTACAATTTCCTAAATGAAAAGTGTTAGCATAATTTATCCAAAACTCTTGCAGAAAAAGATATGTCAGTTTCATGTGGGCTGAAATAGTACTCTTTTCCTCCACCCCTTTGTTTTAACAACAATACTCAATGAGTACATGAGATAAACAATGTATTATATTCACAGTGTAATGAGTTTCACCAGGCTTCAATTATGCCACTAGATGGAGCATTTAGCACTGGAGAGAGATGATGGATAAAAATAATGTTTTTTAAAAATAGATTTTAAAAAGCTAGTATATAAATCTGCCATTAAAAGGCTGTCTTTTAAACTTAAAGAATTTACTTTACACTGTGATCTTTTACAGTCAAAACTTGTTTTTAGGACTGTAAAATTAGCAATTTGAAGGATTTTGTTTTTCAAAAGAAAAAGTTCTGCATCAGTGTAGTGATTCTATTGTTAATTTTTGAAGGAATTTCCATATTTTTTGTACTTCATAAGTATAGCAAGTATACCCCCAGAAGGGTATGGTAATTCATCTTTGCAGCCTGGCATGCTGGGTCTTACTTGTAACTGCAACACTCGGGTAGACTGAGGTAGTAAGATCCAAAATCTAACTCAGCCTGGACAGTTTTGCTACTTAGTAAAATACTACCACAAATAAAAACGCTAGGGAGGCATTTCAGTGTGAAGTTCTGGGTTCAGGACACTTCATTACACACACACACACACACACACACACACACACACACACACACACACCATGTTTCTCTGTAGCCTCTACAGTGTCTAAGTCTTTTGGATCCCTGACTTTCTAGCAAGAGTGAGGGGATATGATATTGAGATCCTGATTTACATTTCCCTCATGAGTGGAGTTGTTCAAACATATTTAACACATCTGTTGACTAAATAAAAGAATTTTAAATATTTTTAAACCTCACATTCTTGTTTATAAGGCTTCAAAAATAAAGGTAAGATGTGCTTGGAGAAAGAAGATGAACCACTGACTGCACAATAGTATTCTTAGAAATCCTCTCCTTGGACCTGCAATAGAGTGCAACGTGTTTTGTGAAGTTTTGAGAACAGAGAAATACTGCTCAATTCATATTTAAATAATGGCTCTTACTAATGGCAGAGAACCTGTGTGGGTTGGTTCTGGTGAGAAGAACATAATGAAAACAAGAGTCCATTGGCAATCAAAAGACAGCAGCAGGGGTGCTGTCCTGTCACTGCATGGCGGTGAACATAGCAATGCCATAGCTCAGGGGATGAGGAGGCTGGGATGAAAACAACAGCACAGCTGAGTGTCCTGAAGCAGATCGGAACCTCTGAGCTCGAGTCGCAGGTGGGAGCAAAATATGATGCGTATCATGAACCCCACTTCACTAGTAAGCCATTTCTTCAGAGAAAAACCAGTATATTCCCTGAAGAAAATAAGCCAGAATTGGATTTCTAAAGCTGCTATTCATCCATGTTAAATTATGTATTGCCAAAGTCTTGGTTCACCAGTTTACTGAAATTCATTTAGTCCTGTCCCAATGTGGAGCTGTGTAACTGGGAGTGAATAGAATTTCTCCACACAGTGCTGATGGCAAATCAATACTGAGTAGCAGCAGAGAAAGGAAACCTCAGATGGGTTTGCCTGTTACATGGAGCGACATCCCACAAATCCTAAAAGTTCAGACCATGGCAATTCAGTTTAGTGCTGTATGATGTGAAACTCAAGGAGTAGTATTAATCAAGTTCGTGCTGGTCTATGAGGAGGAAAAATATACCAGGAGGAAAGTTAGAAATTTGTTTCTCCTTTTAAAAGATTCAAGAAGATTCTGTTAAGTAATACATACGTTAATTAGCTAGACTTAAGCATTTCTTGTCTGTTTAAAACATCATGTTATATGCAATACTTATACTTTTGTTGTGTTGATTGAGAAAACAATCAAAGGAAGAAATGTAGAAGGCTAGAAAGCAACCACTAAAGAAAAACCAAAACAAAGTGAAAAGGAAGATTAAGGAGAGACCCTACAAGACTGCCAGCTGTGTAAATGATTACAAGTGGCAGCTTATGTGGAAAAATACTAGCTAGAAACATTTTTTTTTTTTTTTTTTAGTTTTAGGATTATATTCTATGAGCCGAGACCATCAAAATTGAATAGTATTCTAGATCAGAGGATGATTTAACATTTATGTATAAATGTAAAAGAAATATGTTAAAAAGGAATATGCCTTCCAAAATGATTTATTGGGAGTCATTTAGTGAAAAACTCAATTTTAACAAAAACTGTAAGTATGGATTAAACTATGCATCTATAATTAGGCTTAAATAGTTGTTTTATGAATACTTATATTTATAGAACATAGTGGTACTTTAGTTTTAGTTGAACTTTAGATTTATTTTGCATTTGGTCCATCAAATATTAAAACTTTGCAAGTGTATACGTAAAAAGTGTATACTTTTTACGGCATTTTCATGCATGGATGGATGTATCTATTGGTACTTTAAGATACACATTTCTTAATTAAGCTTGGTTTGTGGTACTGGATATTGAACTTAAATTCTTGTACTTAGATTCCTCAGATCTAAGTTGCCCAGGCTGGGCGTGAACTGACCCTCACATCTCAGCTTCTTAGTGAACTGTTATTACAATTACATTCTTGATACCAGCCCATTAGCCTGAGAAGATGATGATAAATAAATAAAATTTTAATCTAAAAGTATATAACTAGTAAAAGTCATCGAGGAAAAGCCTTATAACTCTAAATGACAGAAATATAGTGATACTTCCTACAGAAGCATACAGCACTCTAAAAAATCTTGGCATTATTTGTCTTTTTCCATTGTTGAAGGTGAGATTCATTAATTACATAGATGATATTCAAAATTTAGGTAGAGTTATGACTGATATCTTTACATGTATAAAATAATTTAATGTAGATATAAAAATAATTGAAAAAATGTTTCATTGCAACAGTGTTACAGACTATGAACAAGATGTGCTTGGGAGCTGGGAGATATTATTCAAAATTATGACTTACATTTTAGCTACTTGATGTCATTAATCCAAACAAACTTCCTTTGCAAATATGAAATGGAGGTGCTATTTCACAATTACATGTGAATTGCATGATGTGATGGGGTATTTTCATTTATGCTTTACTAAAAGTAGTTCTGTAATACTATTTATTATTTTGAAGACATATTTTTAGCTTTTGTAAAACTGTTCTACAATCCTCTTGGCTAACCAGGTACAGTACTAGTTTTCCTCTGGTATTTGTAGAGGATTTTTCAATTATTCTTCATGTTTATTACCCAAGTCCTTTACACAAAATGGTATGGTATTTGCATAAAACCACCTAAAACACTTTTATATACAGTACTTTATATCATGTCTACATAACTTATAGTGTGACAATATAGAATATTTCTCATTGTTGTTATGCTATATTTTTTGGAAGAAAATCATAAATGTCTGTACAAGTTTATAACTGACATAATATTTAAAAAATATTTTTTATCTGAGATTGTTTAAACCCATAAATGTGGAACTTGTGACTGAACAACTCACAGATATGAAGCACTGATTTTTATTATAGCATGTAATAAAATAAAGAGATTGAAATAGAATTCTAAAAGTGGATATATCATGTGGTTAATAAAACAATTGTGAAAAAAATAATTTCAACACAAAATAATTTATAAAACAGATATCATCATCTAATATATATTCACAGCAATTTTAGAAAAAATCATTTATTAAATATGTATAAATTTTATCAAAATTTGGCAGGATACATACATTTAGATAAGATTGAGGCTTGGCATCTGTTTCCAAATATATATGTGAAAATATGTTCCTAACTGGAAAAGCTACACACAGTACCGTGTGACTTCTTTGCCTCACAAATACAGGATTGATATTTTACACACTTTCTGTAGTGTAGAAATGGGATCAGTCCCATTATTATTTTAAGAAGTGTAGAAAAAGATGAAAATATGCATCACTTCAATCTTATGTCTATAACTCCATCCATCACCTGTCATCCATACAATAATTCATTCTAAAACAGTTTTGTAGTGTTAAAATAAGTTGATTAATATGATTATATTCCCTCACTAGTAATAGTTTCTATTATTACTTCAACTGTTTATAAAGTTACTGCAGGTCATATGTGTTACATTCTGATAGAAAAATGTGTCTACATATTGCCCATATCCTCATATTCTGTAGCAGATTGAGATTATGGCAGTGGACTAATCAATATAACACAGGAAAATACAAGGCAGTACTCCTTTCAGAATGCAGTATGGGTGCTCTTTCTTCTTTTGCATAGATTCATAATGAAAACTTGGCGGGGGGAGAGGAGAGAAAAATATGAAAAATTTAAATTTTTGCCACATTATAGCTGATTGCAGACCTTGGTGTTTCATCCATGTGATGCTGGTTTTGTGAGCATGTGGAGTACAATAGTGTGGGGTCAGAGAGCCTTCCATCTAGATTCAGAAGACCTGGGAGGAAAGGTGGTACTCTCCTCAGAAATCAATGTATGAAGTTGTGGGAATAAATCCAAAAATATATTGGCAAATCTAGGAAGATGGAGAAACCTGAAAAGTTCAGTGTCTACTGAATAAAATAAGTAACAGTAAGCAATGATGCCACAAGAGAGGTGTCATGAGTTTTGCAACTGTCAATGCTATAGTGACAGGACCATGCAACCTTTCTTCTTTCTAAATCTTTTTGAAATAGGATTTTTATATGCATCTCAAGCTGGCCTTCAACTCACTTTTTAGCCCAGGGTAGGCTCAAACTTGCAGCAATCCTTCTGTATCAGCCTCCTGAGTGCTAGAGTTACAGGCTTGCATCGCTACACCCAGCACATCCAACCACTTTGAAGCTCACATCTTGCCACAACTTATTATGGGTGATGGACATGGAACTATAAGAGGCAATGTTGTTTCTGTTAAATTTCAGTTTTGCATTCTTCTGATTCAGTTCTATCCTTCTATATCTTCTTTTGACAATCAGAATGCTTACTCTTTGTTGTTTTACACTGAAAGTGTTTAACTTCCTTTTCTGATTTTTACAGGGGCTCATAGCTAAGCATTTGCCATGAGTCTCAGAGGAGACTGTGAACTTGGACTTTTCAGGCACAGTTTAATAGAACTATTAAAGCTTTGGTGACATTGAGAGATGGACTAAGTACATTTTCTATAAAGAAATGAGCATGAGTCTTTGGGTGACAATGTGTAATATTTAGATTAAGAGTGTCCTCCAAAATCTCCATATGTTCACATTTGAGACTTCTGTACTATGATTAAGTTATGTGCATGCCATGGGTGGGCTGGTTGGAGGTGAGCAAGTGGGAGCAGGACCTGGAAGCATGTCTCTCTGTCCTTAGAATTCCCTTTGCTTTCTCCTCTCTGGCTTCCATAAGTTGCATGTCTTTCTTCAAGTCAGGTCCTTCACTGATTTTTTTTTTTTGCCTTTGAAACAGTTTACTACATACTGAAACCTCTAAAAAACTTGAGCACAAGTAAACTTCTCTTCCTTTAAATTGTAAGTATTGGGAATTTTGTCTCAACAGTGTGAAAGTGAATAAGAAAACACCTTGAGGAAAAAAAATAAGAAGAAAGATGATTTATTGTTATCTCAGGTTTCAGAAAGAGTCCATTCTTGGCAGGATCAAGAGTGCAAATCTGTCAAAATTTCTTCTGAGAAAAGAGCCCCTGAGACTTCTGCTTGAGAAAGGGCTCCTAAGGAATTGGTTCTTCAGATTCATTTTGTGACCTCAGCCATCTAAGACTTAGGGGTCACAGAAAGGGACCTGGCTACTGAATCAGTAGTGACAGCAGATCTTGGCATTGCCAAACAAAACTGGTTTTACTACACAAAGAAAGCAAGAGCTGTGGGATCAGGAAAGGCTCCATCCAGATTTCAAAGGAAGATGTGGAAGGAGCCTCTGAGACTGGAGACCCAGGAAGCTGGAGACAACAGGAACATGAAACATTTGCTGAGGAATGACACAGGCAATGAACATAGCCATCAAGAGAGAGGAGGGGGGGAGAGAGAGAGAGAGAGAGAGAGAGAGAAAGAGAGAGAGAATGTGCCCTACAACCACAAGGTTATAAGGGTGGGGATGCTCAAACCTTTGGGAACTTTCACATTATCACTGTATACACTGGATGCCAGATATGGATTTAGAGTACTGAATGGTTGGTTGTCTTGCTGTATTTTGGTCCTGCTTTGGTCTAATTCATTTATGTACCCAAATTCTTGCTTTTAGGAATGGGAATATTTATGTTGTGACACTATGAGGAAGGGCTCATTTCATTTCCAGTTATATGTGGTGCAATAGTATTACTCAAGGTAGGATCAGGAACTTGCTATCATCTTATTTGAAAATTAAGTATGGTTCAAAGAAACATGCCTGGGTGAAGCTGACAAAGAGTAACCTATGCTCCTCAATCTTGCTGTTTAAACTTAATTGGGTTCAGAAATGTCTAGCACATTAACAAGGAACACACCTGATCAAGAACCACAAACAATGTGCTGATGACTTCCTTGTCATAATTGTCTTTTAAAAAACATTAAAATTATTAAGTAAATACATGCTTAAGCAAACATCAAAAGCAGATTATTCATGTAGTCCATGATAGCTCTGGAGGATTTCCTGTGTGTTCATTGCCACAATTGTCACCAAAATCTGTTAGTTCACAAGTGCAGTCACTACTGCTACAGGAGAACAGCTATCATTCATTATTTTTCCTCATTACTTCAAAGGGAAGTCAATTCTGTGTGGAACTAATTATTGGAATTATTCAAAAGAAGCGGTTATTACAGAAGGAATTACTTTTCTCAATAATGACATTTTCAAAAAGAACTTTACATTAAATACCTTTCTTTTAAGAAATTTGAACAAATATTCAACAGTACTAACCATGATGCACTTACTGGCAAATTTTCACTTTTGAAACAAGTTGTAATTTAGAATAAGTACTCTTGTGGGCTGGGAATTCAGTTCAGTGGCATAAGTGCCTTCCTGGCAAGTTAGAACTCCTGAGTTTGATCTCTGGTACCACAAATAAATAAATAAAAGAGTAAGTGCTCTTGTAAGTCCTCTGGTTAATATTTTTCTAATTTAAGCTCAAAAATATAGATGCAACATTTAGTGAGTTTTTTTTTAAATGCATAGTGTTAATGACTGGTCATACATAAATATAGCACAGTTTTAATGTTAAATGGTGGTGTAGTAGAAACTTAGAATGTTTTTGGCCCTGAAAAAGAGGTGGTATGGTTCGGAATTTAGCTCAGCCTGTCGTGAGTTTGATTTCCAATTCCAAAAAAGGGGTAGTATGATGGAGATTATTAGTGCAAATATGACTGAGTATTAATGCACATATTATAATATTTGCTAAGATAATTTTTATTTTTTGCTTGCTTTTTTCTTTCTATTCAGGAGAAATAACAGGAAATATATCCCGGGATTGTTTTTCCTGCAGTGATAGAGACAAATAATAGGTAACTAGATGGTAGATAATAGGCAGAAAAATAGATAAATAATGGTATTGAGGTAGTATAATAGTTATAGTTCTTTGCTCCTTGCTGTGAGTAGAAAAATGTACTTTTAACTATAAAGTGAATGTCAAAGTAAAGAGCTCATTAATGTGACTATATTTTGCTTCTAAAATAAAAAATATATATAAATTGAATTTTCATTTCATGTGTTGTCAATTTTCTTGTGAACACAATACATCTCATGCATAAAAGCTATGCAAGGTTCCACCATGCTTCAATGAGTACTCAGTTTTCACTGATGTCACAAATTGGTGTGCCTTTGGTGTGTCCTTGAAAGGACATTCAGTTATTGTGCTTTTTTCCCATTATTAGCTCTATCTGTTCCTAACAAAATGGAAACAGTAACTTGTATTCCATTTTGAATATCACAATATACTCAACATAACAACTGTTATGTTCCATACATTGTGTCAACTTGAGAAGTTTAGCAATTTAAACGAGAGACTCAAGATGGAGCCAATTTTCCTTGTAAATACTGTCATTCTGGGCAAGAGGAAGGCAAGGAGATTTTGTGGGTGCAACAACCCCTCTGGTGGGAGAGAGTGGGTGTGTAGCCTACTTATAGTATAAAGGCAGAAGAGGCTTGTTCTCCCTTTTTTGCTCTGGTTGCTTTTGATGGCTGCTGTCTTGAGGTGGTGCCCTGGTGCCAAGCCACCTTGCTTTGTTGCCAGCTGATTATGAAATGAAACCTCCACAAACTGTGAGGTAAATAAATCTTTCCTTCTTTCATTTGGGGTGCTGAGTATTTTGTTCCAGCAATGAAAAAACAACTTCCTCTGAGTTTATTATTCTAGTATGCAGTGAGGACACAGTTCTCCTCTGCACTATAGGCACTTTGAACGAATTAATGATCTAGAATATATAATTCTAAGATTTTGAGGTAAAATCACTCTTTACCATTCTGATTAACATAATTAATTTTAGGGATATGGAAAATGCTCCCAATTGCAGAAGCACAGTTAATATTTATCATGCAACCTGAGTGTTTTGAGATGTCTTTTATCTATCACCCTTCCCAATTCTGAGTGTAGTGCTCATCCATCAATGAGGTAGTAAATGCACATTTACCTCTTAAGTCATTATAAAAAGAATATTGGGGCTACAATAAAGTTGATTGAGAGTTCAATAGGAGATGAGTTTAATTTCAACACATTTTCTTTACAGGAAGAGAAAAGTGTATTCATGCCAATGGTACTTGAAAGAAAACAAATAATACTGCTGGCATGTAAATATGGGGAAACCTGCATGTACCATTCATTCTAATATACAGAATTCTCTATCCACGGTCACAGGATGGATACAGACAGAGTGCTCTCTTCTATGAAACAATATGGTTCTTCTTTTTCCTGTGTCTACCTTCCTTCCAATCATGTCATGCAATTTTATCAGACCTAAAGGTTCCAAACTGGGGAAACGACTCCTTTTAAAACTATTTCACCCATCTACTACATCCCTGTGAATCTTTTCAAGATCCTCACCTTTCAATCCATCAGATAGTTTCGAACCACTTTTCCTAGCACTATGTTCTGTTCTCTTTAACTCAAATTCTAATCACTGGTAAGATGAAAGGTACTCCATTGACATTTACCAAGCTACATGTTTTCAAGGAGTCATTTAAAAAGTGCATCAGATTTATTTTCCTCCAGTTTCTTCTCTCTGTCTCTTTGTCTCTGTCTCTCTCTGTCTCTGTCTCTATGTCTGTCTCTGTCTCTGTCTCTGTCTCTCTCTCTCTCTCTCTCTCTCTCTCTCTCTCTCTGGCTCTGTTTCTCTCTCTCAGACATGGGGTTTCACTGTGCAGTTTATGCTGGCTTTGAACTCAATTTGTAGCCAAGGTTGGCCTTGAATTTGCAGTGATCCTGCTGCCTCATGCCCCCACGTCCTGTGATTACAGGCATAAACCACCTTATCCTGGCTTTATTTCCAGTATTTCTCAGGTCTATGTATCTATGGTTTACAGATGAGAATTACAAATAGACTGAGTGGATCTCCTTTGACCTGCTCTTGCCTCTTTTCTAAGGATGTTCTTGTCACTTCTTACTCCTTACTTCCAGTATTTAGCCATGAGAAACTACCAATTGTATGTTTTTTGCTCTAATTTTTTTCTCTACAAAACCCTTCCACCATCCTGCCCTACCTCTCCCCATATACCCAATCAGGATGAGTTGTAGAAGCTCCTCACGATGCAATTTTTCCCCAGCTGCTTCATTACAATTAGCTTTCATTTACCTCAATCTCCATTGCTAAACTTTTCCAAAAATCACTTCATTAGTTACTCTTACTCATTGGTTTATAAGACTTTGTAGGCCAAACATCAAGATTTGTTCAAATTTATGGATAAAGATCTGACATATAGTAATATTAACAGTATGTTTGCTGATAGATAAACATATTTAGAAAATATTTCTAAAACGTTCAATATGATAATAATGATGTTTTACCAAACTTGGTGAAACATGAGTAATATGTTGAAGTCTACACTAAGATACATTAATATCTATACTGCAATATTACTATAAATGTCTTATAAGTGTGAATTAATAAAGAGTAGAGATTAAGAACATATTTCTTTTCAAGAACTCAGATTGGAAAAGCAGAGGCAAATTAATAAACTAGCAGGGATAGACTTGAGTTCATTGAATTTTATAAGGCATTCAGTGTCTACAAACAACTAATGTTTTAAGAATGTCAAATTTTCTTGCATGTGATTTATACACTGTTATGGTTTGAGAACTGGTGGTCAACTTAATGCTAGTTCGATCACATCAGCATGCATTGAGAGAAAATGCTCCACCTGAGGAGGGTTGCCAGGATAAATAGGGGGAGAAGAAGGGAGGTGTTGAGGCGTTATGGAGGCATTGTGGGTTCTCCTACAAGTTGCTGTCTGAGCTGTTGGTTCTCCTGGAGAAGCTTTGGTCCTCACATCGAGCATTGTTTCCTGGCTCTGGAGGGGAAGACATGTGCCGCTTGGTCTCCAGGATGAACTGGTCACACTGCTTCCTGACACATACCAGACTGTGCTTGTCGTCGTTGGAGCTCGGGGCCTCTGTGTTGCTGAGGACAGCTGTGGTGCCTTCAGGATACCCCTAGTCTTTGTTGTGAGTGTGGCTTCTTGGCTCCAGCACAGAACCCTCATCCCACTAGCACAGCTCCTTCAACCTGCTGGCATAGACTCTGTGGCTTCCATCACTGACCCTTGCGTCTTCTCAGCACGGATCCATAAAAGAGACTGGCATGAGTCCTCCTTGTGGGCTCTGGACTTCCAATTGGACTCCTGGGAGGCATTGTCCCGAGCTTTGGGTTTTTATCTGTACTCATGTGGGACATTGCCGTGGGGTTTAGACTCTGGGCTAAATAATCTATGTGTTTGGTGTTGCAGATAGATTTCCTGCATGTGCCTGTGTTAACTTCCAGTGACTATTATAAAAATATTATAAACTCCATGTCCTAATCCTAGTTGTTCTCTGTGTACAACCCCTGACGGCAACATACACCAAGGTCATTTTTAATATTTTCATATTAACCATTTTCCAATTTTTTCATTGTTTTATTTGTACATACAATTAAAACTCCCTTTGGCTCAAAATATATTTTAATGAAATAAACATGTTTCATTCTTATTTATATCTAAGGATATTTACCTATATTGAGGGAGGAAGTAAACACTATTATTTTTATAACATCACTCAAAATATCTAAATTATTCTCCACAAATAAAGTACTGTTAAAAATAGTAATAGATGGAAATCTTCTTTACTTAAAAATTCTTAAAAACATCTTTTCAAGTTTATAAAGTAAAATTGAAAGTGTTCCTTACAGCAGTGAAGAATAACATATACCAATCAATTCTCGTGAAATAGAATGCCAGCTTATTGTAGCTAAATCAGGGATATCTGTCCTATCTATATTTCCCCTGCACACAGAACTCATAAAATGGAATCATATATACTACCAACGGCATTTTTCCCTAAAAAAGCAACATTTTAGGAACTGAGTTTTAGGTATGTAAGAGCCAGATACAGTTAGAAACTGAGTGCTAATTTTCTATAGTACACACATCAAAGCAAAGCTCATTTGTTAAGGAAGAAAATACAACTCAAAGACAATTTATAAACTTTCAACTCCAAATCATTCAATTTCTTGTTTTAGCCTGTGCTGACGCTGTATCTTACCATTTGAATTTGTAATATGCTAAACTGTGTCAATACATTCCTCCTGTTACTTTGCCTACTTACATGATTGTTTTATTATTTGCAGTAAAATGGATCTTTATTAGCAGGAAACCTTATTTCTTCTGTTTCAATTAACTTCTATGATTCTGATTCTTAATTTCTACCTTTTCATTCTTGAATATTTGATTTTAATGTATATCTTATCACTTCTAAAAACTGAGTAATAGCTCAGTTTTAAAAGTGTGAATTAATTGAAATTTTATAATGAGCTTATGGAACTCAAATAATATTGCCTGCACATTAAAAGTAAAGAAATATGTTTGAGTACATTGCTGAAGATTACACAGTTAATACATAGCAGAGTAAAGTTAAATTCCACACATATGGCTCTTTGGGCACAACTAATACCCCATTTCAACTTGGAAAGACTTTTGAGAACACAAGTATATTTTTTATTTACCTTTGTCTTTTGAAATTCTGAAAGACATTTCAAAGCAAGTTTCCAAAGACCAGAGTCATAAACAGTAGAATAATTTTGAGTGCAGCAGCAGTTTCCCTTGAAACATAATTTTAAAATAAATTTCAGTTATTAGAATAATGAACTGTAGGCTTCATTTAGCCTGAGACATGCAAGGGTTTTCAGCTTCTTCAGAGAGGAATTTATCTCTCAGAACACAAAGCAACACATCTCTGTGGAAATAGCTAATTGCTTACCCTAGGAGGCAACTGAAAATAAATATAGAGAATTCGAGCAACATGTTCTTTAAAGGCTGTGGACAAGGGATTGTCAAAGTGTGAGGAAAGGCGATGTCTGAGTTTCTGGTAATATGAGCTAGAATTTACGTAGACTGAAACCTCACTGAATAACAAAACCAGATGCACCCACTACTAAAGTTAGAAAGTTTAAACAATCAATATTTAGTTTAAAACAAGAAACAAATATCTGTTCAGAGGCTGTGTTTTGGAAGCCTAGATATTTCACCACACACTATCAGGTTTCCATTTGAAGCTGCCATGGAAATCAATTAAGAGAACAAGTGTTGAGTTCGCTCCCTGGGCTCTGGGTTTGTGCCTTTCATGCAGAGGTAGGCGAGTGCCCACTGACCTGCTGCTACTCACAGAGTCACCTGTCTCTTCATCATTTCTACCAATGCTGCATTCATTTCTGTTGTTGCTTCTGCAAACAAATTACCGCAAATCCGGTATCTTAATTCAATACATTTTTCCTTACTCTTATCCAAGTTGGAAATCTAAAATCAGTTTAACTGAGTTAAAGTCTAATTGTTCACAGAAAAAGTTCTTTCAGGAGATTCTGGAGTTGTTAATAATTCTCTTGTCCTTTTCAGTCTTGAATAGTTACCTGTTTGCAGAGGTCGTGTCCCCTTCCTTGGCCCTCAGCAACTTATAAGTGTTAACTTATACTGTTTCTTTTTCCCATTACACAAAAGTTTTCCTTTTGTTGCCCTGGAAAAATAGAAAAATTTTGGTAGATGGAAGATATGAAAGGGAAAGGATGACAAGATTAGAGTAGGTCATGTGGTTTCAGTCTTCTTTGGAGATTGCTACCATATAATCTTAAAATTAGTTGTTAAAAAGGCACTCATTATACTCAGTAAACTCTGTGAACAAAGTAGACCTAATTGAATTTATTTCTGCTCATACCATTTGTGCTTTTGTAGTTGTTTACAGTCAACTGGTGCCTCACTTTAGGGACATCTTGAGGTTCATCTGGAAAATGTAAATTCCTGCTTCAGTGAGATTAGCTGAAAGTTTCTACTTTCTCATCTACTTTTGCAGTCACTCCTGACTGTATAATATTCCAAGCGTTCTCTCCATGTAGTATCTCAGGTGATAGCCAGGTGATCTTAGGTGATTGTTTGCAGGGCAGTTCAGTATTTCCAAAAAAAAAAAATATCTAAATGTACATTTTACCATTCTAAACACTTAGGTTTAGAAGTCAGCGTCATTTCTCTGGCATCCTTCTATTAGTGAGTTGAGCCAAAAAACAGATCAAAAATAATGGATTCTTGTCCCAGTGTCTTAGTTACTTTATCCTCGTTGCTGAGACAAAATACCTGAAGCCCAAAGTTTGGAAAGGAAAGGTTTATTTCTTAGACTTTTTGGAGGTTTCAGTCCACACTCAGTTGGCTCCAAGACAGGCGGGCATGGCTGGACCACAGTTCATGGCGGCAGCCAACAGCAAGCAGGAACCAGAAAAGAGCAAATCACACCTTCTTCCTGCCATTACATCACATCCTGGCTCCACCCCTTTGTGGGTGTAGCACTAACACCATCAATCCAAGCACTATACAATGAGCCATCACAAATGAACAATGCAAACTCATGAGGCCTGGGGGACACAAACATAAACCATGACACCCGGCCTGCAGGTAAGTCCACGGAGACTCTAGAGGGGCAGTGGGAATGAAAAGGAACAAGAGACACAAAGAGCAGAGACAAGATGAAGAATTCCAATCAAGTCTCTCTTTATTCAAGGAATGAATATCAAATATTTAGGGTATTGAGGAGGAGGGATTTGGGTTCTGAGACATCAGCAGGTAACTTAGCAACAGTGGCAGGACCAATGGTTATAGGTCAATTCAAATTTCCCATGCATGGGCTCATAAGGCAGGCTGATTAACACTGACATAATTTTTCTTTTTTTTTTTTGCCTTTTTCCTTTTTATCAGTACCAGGGATCAAACTCATGATGGCCTGCTTGCAAGGCAGGCGCTTATGCCGCTGAGCTAAAATCCCCAGCCCCAACATTGACATAATTTAAAGTGGTAAGGCCCGCAAATGTTAAAGTGGTATGGCTCGCAGATGTTAAGGTGGTACGGCCTGCAGATACAAGGTGGCAGCCAATTACAGGGCTTCCCACAGGCTCTACAAAAATTATGAATATTGTGAACATTACCCAATGGGAGCCAGGTTTTCAGCGACCATAAAAAATAAGGATGACCAAGTGTTACTGTTTACTTAGCACTGAGGAAGTTCTAGGACATGTGACTTTTAGTGCTAAAACTGGAAAACTCCTATTTTTTTTTAAAGCAGAAAACTGTTGTCTCTCCTTAGACAAAGCCACCACTGAGAAACCAGAGACAGAATAAGGGTCTGTTGTTATATAAAGCAACTTTTGAGACAATAGATATTTGAGCTAATAGACTATAAACTACTTATTCTTTATACAAATTACTAACCTGGAATTATCTCAGTCCCTTTCAGAGCTGATTTTAAGAGGCCCCAAAACTATATTTCTCTTATTCAGAATCCATCAATCATAAGAAAGAGAACTAGAATTAAAACATCATAGTTTTCGATCATACCATACTGCCTAGGAGTTGCTTACATCTGATTTCTTTATAGTTATGCTCACTTTTTATTACATCAAATCAAGATGTTTGACTTCTCAGCTAGTTTATTTTGCATAAGATACAGATAGGTCATGGGAAAATTGTGATATCTTAACAGTGGAGAGATCATCTTGACATATCTTTGTGATAGTCATTGCAAGATTGGTATATCATAGCAGTGCAATAAGTGTGTGTTAATAATAAACAATAACTATAGCATTTCTGTTTAAAGATGCCTTTATGGCTTTTAATTCTACATTACTATTTTAAAATGTGTCAAAATTTGTAATCTTTTTGTATTTGTCAAGTGTACCGTATTATTTGCGTCAGTTATCTAAAATAAATTACGATACATTTTAAAAGCAATGGAATTTTATAGTTTCATGATTTTGGAGCCTGAAATTCCAAAATCAGTTAGGACCACATTGTTTTTGAGTAGATAAAAGCAAAATTCATTGCTTGCCTCTTCCAGCTTCTGATGGCCATGGGGGCTCCAGGAGCTGAGACCACATTGTTCATTTTCTACTCTTGGGTCACATTGCTTGATCTTCTAGGAGAAGACAGAGGATACCACCATGGGCTTTACTGCTATAAAAAAACATTGGACAGAGAGCTATCTGTATAATCTAAGATAAATTATTAACTTCAAAATCTTTAACAATCCCATTGTATCCATATGAGGTAAATTTTACTTTTTTGGGACTGCACTATGAAAATATATTTTAAGAAGCTACCATTTAGCTCATTAATGGTATACAGGTGATTATGTGTACACCTATCCAGGCTTTCAAATAAACAAAAGTTTAAAGCACTTTATAAATTGTTAGAACAAATATTACAATGCCATAGGGTGATGATAAGGATAATTCAAAGTGTCATAAAAGTTGTAGGCTTTTATGTTCATGACCAAAGAAATTCATACTTTGTTTTCTTAAATTAATAGTAACTAAAGAAATTATTCACAGTTTCCACAAAAGAAAATATTCAAATTCTGGGATATGAGATGAAATGCTTAGCTTTAGAACTTATAAATATTGTAGAAAATGAGTTTCATGCTCACATTCTAAATTCAAATTTGGAGCATAGAAAAAATATTCTGTAAATGGTCAAAAAACAATATATCTTGAATTTCTTCCTGTTAAGGACTGTGTGTGTGTGTGTGTATATGATGTTTTTCAGAAAGAAACTGAGGCTTACTCTATAAAAGAATATGGATAGTTCTCTGGAGAGATAGGCTCCCAAAGCCAGAATACTACAATTGCACAGTTATCTAAAAGCAGTCGTCTAATGATGTCATGAATATTAACTCAATGATAAAATGCCTTGTTTACAAACACAGCACAAATTTTACACAGTAACAGTTTGACACTTACCACTGGTTTGTTTTCTGCAAATATTTAAATGCACTAACAGGAAAGCACTTAACAAACGATTTTAATTGCTTACAATGAAATAAAGCAAAGAAAATATTTAATTAATGATGTGCCTCAATAAGACATTGATTAATCTGTTAGTCATTTCCAAGATTAATTTGATAAAGATTTCTTTCATTCATATCATTATGGAATGTCTGATTTCTGTATAAATATTCGCAAATAATACATGAAAGAAAAGGTAGTAAAAATTTTCAACTTTCTTTCTTTTTCTCTCCTACTCTCATAAGCCCCTGCCACTCCAATCATTAGCTTCATTCTTTTTGGTATAGAACACTCCCTGAAATTGCATTGGATGATGACTTACCAAAATTAGTTGTTGTGCACTTTGCAGAGTACTACATATCACATGATACAAATTGCTAAGCATATACAATCTGACAGAGTATTAAATTTTGTAAATTTTTTTTCAAATTATGCTAGTAGCATGCTAAAAAAATTAAGCATATGTGGAAAAATCCAATGTTCTTTTTCCAAGTTTCTCTTTTAGCAAAATCTGATATAATTATCCCTTCTTATACCTGTTTCTCAGAAGCAACAGTTACATTGAAAACTAGATTTTATCTATTTCTGTAATCAGTTTTGTATTCTACAGATTTTACTGAGTCATTTGAGCTTGAGAACAATTTAGGAAGATGGTATGGGAAGACCTTAGTGGTATTACGTTAAACCCAGGCTACCCCTGGCAAAGGCTTCCTCGGCATTAGAAGCCAGGAAAGGGCAGGCGGCACCCTCACCAGGTGGACTGAAAAAGACAGAAAGTCAAGGTGCTCATGGCTCAGGTAGGAAATAGGTGTGACAACCACATCATCTCCTAGTGCTTCAGATGGAAGAGTTGAGTGTCTTCTAATTAGGTTACATGGGCACTCTAGGAACCTAAAATAATGAAGCCAATTTTACGTGGTGAAGTTCCTAAAATTCCTTCTCTTTCTTTCCTATTTAGTGAATAAAATTTGTTATAATGTATTAACAAAGTAAAACAATCAGGGAAGTAGAAGCTAGTAGGTGAGCTTCATAAAGAAAAACAACAAAAACAAAACTAGAAAAGTAAATTGTATTATAAACATTAAATTGAATGAAGTCAAAATTTGCAAATGAACAATGAATTGAGTTTAGGAGAGGTAATTTAGTTATTGAAATGGAAGCATCCCATCTTTAAAAAATGTACAAGGAAATGCTATAAATTTCCTAGATGAGTTTCTTGCTATAGACTCTGAAGTCATCTTTTTTTCAGACCTCTGGGTTAAGGGCTGGCCAGCATCCTGTGGGACAGTGAGCCTCTGACCGTGTTTCTGGAAGAGCTTAGCGGAAGCATGAGAGAAAATCTGTCCTCAGCAGTGGGGCCCGCCGTCATTCGGTTTGCTGAGCCCCCTGCAGAGCCAGGGCAGAGGAGGCCACACTGTCTCCCCCGTGCTGGGACACGTGTGCTGGCCTGGCCTGGAACCACAGCTGGCCTGCTTGTTAGACCTGCCGCCCTGGGCTCACTCTGGCTCTGTCACTCCATGGGGCTCAGGCCTGTGGATGGATAACCTAGTCTCCACGCAAATGGGGAGATCTTGGTGCCAAGGTGATGTCCTCTCAAATTTACCACACATTTTAAGACAACGACTGCTTTGGCCAAGTTTGCAACTGTTACAAACAATCCTAATCTCTAAATTTCTCAGTCACAGAAGGCAAGACTTTATCGTACGATGGGATTTCAAAAGGAATCACAAGTGGGTTGAAGTGGGTCACAATTGTTATATGGGATCATTGCTTTTAGGTTCCAACAACTAGGTTGGAAAAAATCAACTTAGGTGGGTGGCTTCGCTGTGAGAATTCGCAGATACGGTGTCTTCAGAAACTAAGAAGATTTCATTTTTTTAAATTTTAGATAAAAACAATAAAAACGATAAAAAACTTTCAAAATGATCCTAGAAGACTAATAATACTTTGCTTATTGCTATGTTCAGTGCAGTAGCTCAGATAACAAGATACAGCTTGAAAAACTGGTCAAGCACTACAAGCATAAAACTTTCTTTTCAATGAAATAATAGAAATTTGTAGAATAACTATCTTAACTACCATATATATATATTTTTTTTCATTTATTTTTCCTTTCCCTTCCTTCTTTTCTCCTTTCCCCATCCCAGTGTCTCCACCCATTTCAAAATATCTATTGTACATTTTAACCTTATTTACTCTGTTAATTTCTTGCACTAGGAAGATAATATGATGCTACACATATGAGTCTGCTTTCTTTGATTTATGAGTCTGGTCTCAAGTTTTATCCATTTACCTACAAAAATCTCGGGTTTATCCTTCTTTATAGCTGAATAGTACTCCAGCATATCAAAATATCATATCTTTTTATCCATTCCAAGTTTGATCGTTACACTACTAATCTCTATTAGTTCATCAAACAGAATGGTTTGTACTTTTATTATTTTATCATCTTTTGCACGCCTATATCTTGTACTCTGAGCAACTACTTTTAAAACAATATTCAATATATTAACCATTGTTAATATAGTATTTTGTTTTGAAATTCTGTATCATCACTTTTATTTGATTTTTGTTTTACAACTAAGAAGACTTTTTATAAAACAAGTGAAATGAAAAGTATACTGTTATGACTAAGTGTAATCTATATAAAATTCTATATAAAATGTAAAGCTAAACATGGGAATACACAGGTCATGCACTACAGACAAGTACTAATATAATTGATACCATTTTCTGACAAACTTCTTATTGCTTTTAGATCACCTTAAAGATAACTGTTCACTACTTTTTATGATTTTGTTTAACAGGGGTCATTAAGCTTTATTGATATTATAAAAGTAAAAAGGTGATTTTTAACTTCATACAGCTCACATATGCAAATTTGCAGTCAGAGAGGCAGAGAGAGAGAGAGAGAGAGAGAGAGAGAGAGAGAGAGAGAGAGAGACTGGAAATACGGAAACCAGATGGAGTTAATTAATTTTCTAGCAGTAAGTGCATCACTGAGGCCAGCAGCTGTGAACGTGCATGATTATAAGCAAAATACCCAGCTAACATAGTGGAAGTAGAGAGGGTTGAGGGGGAAGGAAGCAGGACGTAGAAAAGAGCAAGAATTAAAAACCTTTTTTAAAAAAGAGCAGGAAGAAGCATGATTCTAATACACTGAGCTGAGAAGAATGAAATAATCCTGATGTCAAGGAATTTTCAAACTAACACTTGGCTCACATGCACACTCTGTGTAATCCTCTTTTTCTACAAAGCCTACTTTCTCTTGTTTTTTAACGTATGCTAGTTTTCCATAAAATATTCATCCTCAGAATATGTCATGACTAAATTCTGTGAAAATAATTTCAGGGCTTTTTTTTTAATTCAAGAATGTGGGTCTCATTACATTATCTTTTTTTTTAAATGAGTGCATCAAAAAAGCTATATGTGTGTGTATATGTATATATATATATATATATATATATATATATATATATATATTACACTATTGTAAACATTTAAAATAACAACACATTCTTGAAATGTCATCCAGTATGTTTTTGAGAAAAATCTCTTCACAATAAGTACATGTATTTTTAGGAGATTACAGGAAAGATATAATCCTGAGCAAAAGTTGATAACTTAAATATACTTTGAAACATGAAATGTTTAGTCATACCTATTTCCTGAAATGTTTGGCGTTACATATGTCTTTTTTGATCCTTTGGTGATGCTGCATTGCAGAATATTATATTATAGTGTATTATATTATTTTCTTTCATTAGTTTTATTATTTTCTTTGAAACAACAAAATATTTTTATTTCTCCAGTCGAATGGTAACTCTATGTTGCTTGCATTCTAATTAATGCCAGTACTGGAATAGAATTCTGAAATCGTAGGTGAGTACCACTGTCTGAAATTACATTATTTCATTTATACAGATTTTGTTTTGCAGCAAGATTTTAGCCTGTGGAGTAACCGCGAGCCTCTAGCGGTGATCCCTGGATGTTTCGGAGGCCGCCCGGTCCCGGCATGCATGCAAAGCGTCCTAACCTGTCCTTTACTTTTTCACTCATCTCACCACCTACCGTGGACCCTGCACTTCAGTCTCCAGGCTCGCAGGTGCTGCAGGACTGGCGTAGTCTCTCAGGTCCCGAGTGATAGGGCTTCAATGCAGATCTCCATTTTATATTTAGAATTCCACTTTGATCAGTGCTTAATAGCTTCTAATAAAAAAACCAGTAGTTTTTATTTTAGGTCAGTTAAGTAGAGGTTTTCAGTTCCCAGGAGTAGAATTTTAGAGCACCAATCTTGGGCTTCACACTTTTACGGGTATTGTATCACTTAACGATGTACTTTTTGCTTTTTTCTAATTATTCATTTTCCAATTTTACTGTTACTTTGTTTATGATATTTCAACTTTATTGCTATATACTTGTCAAATACAAAGATCTACGTGACATAAAATAGGACACTTTGATATGCGAACCTTATGTAACAGTCTCACAATGAAGGCATTTAAAAGGTTTTTAACATATTTATCATCTCACAGAGTTACCTATTTATATATGTGCTTTGAATACTTAAGAGCTACTCTACTAACACATTTCCACCGTATATTTTCAATTCTAATTAACTGCACATGTATTAGACACCTAGAATTCGTTCATCTGATAGCTTTAAGTCTGTAATTGTAAACACACATTTCCCTGCATACCTGCCCTCCCAACCTGGCAGCCGCTACTGCACGCTCAGTTCCTCTTTTTGACATACTTGTACATTTCACATACAAGCGCTGCCATGCAATACTTATTCCTAGCCATTTCCATCTCATTTCACTGAGCATAATGTGCTCTGTGTTTATCAGTGTTGTTGCAAATTACAGGCTTTCTTTTTTCTTAAAGCTGAATTTCTTCATCTGGTTTTTCATTACAGATGTGTCGGTTTGTTCCATACCTTGTCTACTGTGAATAATGTGCATGGAATGTAGGTTAAAAATAAGGATCTTATTTTCAGTCTTAAAATATTCAGTACCATACTTTTTTTCAAAGTTCCATCATACTTTCTTAATGATATACCAATTTGCATTTGCACAGTGTACAAGGGTTTCCTTTTGCCACATTGTCCCTAATACTTATCTTTTGTTCCTTTGTAATAATCATTGTAACAAATGTGAGACAGCACGCTCACAGGATTCAGTATAACCCACGCAGGTGAAAGCTTTTCTGATTTTTAGAGCAGTATAAAACTGAAAGAGTATTTCATGCTCTTCCCTTTGCTCAGGCTTTGACACAGTTTTCTTGGAGTCAGTGCTAAGCATAGAATGAAGAGGAAAGTCCTTCTCTAAGTGAATAACTAAATGAAACATAGTTGCCACTTTCATTACAATTTGCAGGTTTTCAGGAAAAATCACATAAATTTTTATTTTTTTATTTTTTTACTTCATCAGGTAAAATGCTAAGAAGTACTAGTGTGATCCTAATTTGTGTGTCAGAATCAGTCACATGAAATCTTTCAAACTATAAGCATTTTGAAATTACAATCAGTAAGACATGACTTTCAGCCTACAGTTAAATCTACAGCCTTCCCACAATTTTAACCCATTTAAGAACCACCGTAAACAAATACAAGGGAGAGGTTTTACAGAGCAAAAAGTGACTACTTAATAGGAACTTCTTATTTAGACATGAAAAAATCAACTGTCATATCTACTTTGAGCAAATATATATGTAAACGCATAAAAAATATATGATTAATCATATTTTTAGCTTATAATTTTATTGTTAGTTTAAAATGACTTTTCCATGCTTTTAATTTATGAAAAATTATTTTGCATTTCTTTAAGTTAATTTCATATTAAATATAATCTTATTATTCGAAAATGTGGTTTGTACTACATATTGTACTTTTAAATGTTTCCTTTTCATGAATTATTTTCCTTGCTAACTTTTCTAAGAGCCTGAATAAAATCTTTCTATTTTCCAGTACTGTAGTATAACTGTACGCATCTTCACAGAAAATGTTAAACCAATTTCCTTGTGTCCATCACAGCTGAAATCCTTCGTCTTGTTTTTGGTAACAACATTATTTCAGTTAATTCAACTTTAGCTAACCAACATAAACAACAGTAATGCACCCTTGGTAGTGACTTTCGTATCCATGAAATTAATCACTCAAATGAGTGAATTTTTAAAATGGATGAGTTTATGTTCTTATTTTACTAGGCCCCTTAGCTTCATCATTTACAAATCTTAAACTTATGAGTAGAATGCTAGAATAATTTTTTGCATGTGAGAATCTGATGAAAAATGTTTTCCTATACTTTCTTTCCAGTTTCCCAAATGACTTAGAGTATTTATAAAATATGTATCTTTTAAAAAGAGAAAATAAACTTTAAAATTCTTCTATTTCAAATACTATCAAGGAAAGGAGTACACAGAAATAGAATTAAGAAATTTTCCAAAAGTTTAATCAAATTATCTCATCTAGATTATTTTTCAACTACGACACAATTCAAATTGGAGCATTTTGACTGTACATCTTTAATAGGGAAAGTTAAAAGAAATCTGTAAATTGAAAATGATGCAATTATAATAGGAGTTTAATTCCCAGTCAGGCAATGGGTAAAATTCTCATTCCTTTATTTTCTCTTCTACTTAGTGCTTTAGGACATAGCCTGGTTGTTCATGTTAGAGCTCTGTTTTTCCTTGGACAAACTGTGTTCCACAGCCAGGCCAATGAAATGAAATGGAGCCCTCCATGAAGCAATAGTCTTTATTAATATCTTTGTTACAAGTGTCTCACTTTCACTCAGACTTACTATCAGTGGAAATAAGCAACAAAATGAAAAATAATAAAACATACTAATAACTGCATTGGAGTCCCCTAAATAACAAATATTAACATGAAAACATTTGAATCTTAATTTTGTGTGTGAAAGTGTGAAATGAAACTTATTACCTTAAAATATTTGTGGACTACAGAAATTATATGAAACAGCAAATTTATTTCAGACATAAAATGGATCAACATTTCATATTTGTTGTTAATTTTATGTACAGAAATAAGTTATTTCTGCTTTCTAATATGTTGACATGAAACTTTAAAGAACCAGTTTTCTTCTGAAATTTTCAATATCAGCATACTTCACTTTTGATTAATTTTTATTGCAATGAGTAACTCAAATGGTCAGTGCCTGTTCACAATTTTTAATCTATCATAAGATATTTAACTGTTCCATGAAAATGTCCTCTAATACAATGTATGTATTGTATTTTTGTTAAAAATAGCCACCAGCATTGTAAAACTGGTTAAAAAACATGAAAAAAGTAAAAAATATATATGCATAAACAATGCTAAATATCAGCTAATAAATCCATGCATGACTTGGAGGCGAAATATTTTTGTTTCTCTCTAATATATCAACTACAAAACTTGGTATTTTATGGTACACTATAGGAAATAAAACTGCTCATATAGTATAGCTTATGAGAAAAAATAAAAAATTTTGATAAACGTCTCTGAAGCTTTGACAGTACTGAGAAAAAGATGATTTCTTAAATTAATTATTATATGAGTACCATTTTATTCTCCAAAATAGCTAATATAAAAAAATATTTTCTAGAAGTACTTAACTTATATGTATATAGAAATACAATTAAACTACATATAATCAATATAAAGTACTAGTTAAATTGTATATATAAACAATAACCCATATATATATATGAACAATGGAGGAAAGAAAGTATAAAAAGGAAGGTAAGAGGAAGGGAAAATAGAAAATAAAACTCGATGTATCACAAAAGAATTTTAAAGCATAACAAGCTATGTATATAAAGTCAACAAAATTTAATTCTCAAAACATTACGTTGGTGTTATATTTTTTTATTGTAACAAACTTAGTGAGCTTTGGTATATTCAGTTATCAAAAGTCTTTGCTGAATGTTGTGTTGGGTCCACTTACTGAAAAGTCCTACATTATTATTATTATTATTTTTTTTTTTTTTTTTTTGAACTGGGATCAAAGTCATGACTTCGCACTTGCCAGGCAGATGCTTGTACTTTGAGCTACATCCCAGGCCCCATGGAATGCCCTCCTTTCAACATCATTCAATGGTTTTTAAAATGTGAGAGCTATTCAAAATCTTTTTAAATGAACTTTTAATTTTAAAGTTACTGAGGCTTATATAAATGTGATACACTAAAATATTTAGCATAATATTTAAAAAATTAAATCAACAAGTGGAAGTTTTCCTTTGATGACCTTGTGCCATCCTTGGATTCTATGTTGGTAATTTAAAAGTGAGAGAAAAATTCCTGCAGTAACACATTAGGTCATCTTTTGGTCTGATTTTTTCCTAACACAATTACTCCTTTTTTTTCCTGTCAAAATTTGTTAAGCACTATCCTTTTCTCAGAATTGAAAGACACTTTTTTCTATAAATTTTTCTACACTTTTTAGTATGTACTGTATTCTGGAGATCCCTTTGAGTGGTTCTTATAATTCTAATGGTTATATTATTGTGCCCTTTTTCTTGGATTTCTGTTATCAGACTGTGTATTCTTTGTTCTGGGTCTTAGTTACTTTTCTCAATACTGAGACAATATACTCAGCCCCCAGAATTCAAAGAAACAAGGTGCATCTTGTCTTACAGTTTGTACATATTTCAGTCCATAGGCAACTTCGCTGCAAGACAGGATGGCGTAGCAGAGGCACATAGCAGGAGAAAAGACTGTCACTTGGCAGGGCAGGCAAAAGGCAGCAGCCATAGCAGCAGCAGCAGTGAGGTGGCAGAGCAGCTTCATAGTACCCTTTGTGGTCCACCCAGACTACAGCTTTCAGGTGTGGCATGGTGTATGCCGCTGTATGATGGTGGCCCCCAGGCCTCATGCATTTGAATTATGCATTTGTGATTGATTCATTGTCTAGTGGACAATGGATTGGATTGCTGGTGTCAGTGCTACACCCACATAGGGGTGGAACCCGAGTATGATGTAATGGCAGGAAGGTGTGTCTCTCCCTCTCTTGCTGGGTTCTGTTTGCTGTTTGCAGCCACCAGGAACTGTAGGTCTGCCATGCAAGCATGCCATGGAGCCAACTGAGTATGGACTGAAACTTCCAACAAATGTAAGAAATAAACCTTAATTCTCCCTGATTTGGGCATCAGTTATTTTGTCTGAGCAACAAGTAAAAAAGCAATTAAGACAGAATTTGGAACCAAGGAGCAGGGTCATTGCTGTTACTATACATGAGCATGTTTTTTGAGAGGTTTTGGAAATGGCTTGTGGGCAGAGTTTGGAAAGGTTCAGACATGTCCCTTGGATGCATAGAGCTGTAGCAGCATTGGCTGTTCTATAGAGGATATTCTGGTCACAGCTTAGGAGATCAGAAGGCTGATAGAAAGCCTGATGATAAATACCAGGCTAGGGAGGTTTCTTCTGGGAAGAAGGACTGCATTAGTTGTTGGACTCCCCACTATGTGTGGTATAGCTTGGCAGAAAGTTTGTTTGCATTTTGCTCATGTCCAGAGACTTTGCCTCAGACTGCCACAAAAGACAATGGACTGATTAATCTGGCAAAGGAAATTTCAAGGCAGTCCAATGTTGAGGCTGTGGCATGGCTATTGCTGGGGGCTTTTAGCCAGCTTTATGTTGCAAATCAAGAACAAAGAGCCCAGCAGGATAATATAAAATGCTGTCAATTTGGCCAGAAGAAAAACTCCAGTAAAGCTTTAGATTGTAAAGATAGAACTGAGACTTTGAGTGCTGAGAAAAAAACAGAGAGATAACAAAGATATCCTCAGGGCATCCCTGTAAGCAGTGGGTCCCCACCATTTGTAGCCTCAAAACTGCAAAAGTGAAAGAATTTGTTCAGGGGAAAAAACTGCAGAGAACCATGCTCCAGAATGGCAGCAACATAGAAAAGCTTTGCTTCACAATCAGGTTCACAGAGCCCAGGGATCCAGGCAATTGACCCCTACAGCCAAGAGAGAGAAAAGTCTGGCTACTGCTTAGGCTAACAGCAAACCTTGGCATCATCCACATGGTGCCGACTTTAGGTGCAAGGGAAATGCACAAATTCTGAGGGTAAGAAGGCTTCCACCTGGATTGCAAAGGGCCTGGAAAGCCAAGCAGTGTGCCCCTGAGAGGGCAGTTTGTAAAGATGTAAGGGTGAAGCCAAAGGTGCAGTGGAGACTCCAGAAGTATAAAAAAAAAGCCAGGAACATGGATAATCCAAGGAAAGCTGCAAAACAACAAGCATAGAGGGCTTAAGAGAGAAGCTGCTGGAGCTAAAGTCTCTGGAAGTGCTATGGTGGTAGAATTACCCAAGGCTTTTGGAGCTTGCAATCAGATTACTTCAAATGTTGAGTATGGAACTCTAGGACTTAATGTTCACCCTGCTGGATGTTGGAGTTGCATTTTTTTCCAATACTTTATATTCCTCTATTTGTAACTTTTGGAATGATAATGTTTATCTTGTGCCTCTGCATTTCAGAAATGTTGAACCTTGTTTCCTTTGTAGAGGGGGTTATAGTTAAGAGTTTGCCATAGATCTTGGAGGAGACTTGGTACTTGGAAAATTATAAAAATTATAAAATGTACAAATTTGATGCCTTCAAACATGTACCTCAAATCACATCCCAAATCAAGAAAGAATTATTGGTAAAAATAAACCATAGTAATAAAGACATTTCTATGTAATGACATAGAATATGTCACTAATGTAAATTAAAAATGAGTCATTTCTCTAGGTATACTTTAAATATTTCCATCAATGTAGATGTTTTCTTCATATTTCCTCTCATATCAGCAATTGTACTCATTTATATGTTCTAGCTCATCAATTTTTATTGGAGGCAAATAACTCATATCAGTATATAATTTTTATACACTTCTTAATTGATTAAAATTTAGATTTTTTAGAATTAATAATAATTCCAGTATATCTAATCTAAAGAAAAGAAGAGGAATGAAGGAAAGAAGAGAGAACTGGAGGGAGAGAGAGAGAGGAAGGAAAATATGAAGACAAAGACATCCTCTCTTGCTTTTTAGAGAGCATTGACTTTAGAAAGCTCCTCACTATAATTTCTCTCTCTTTGAAATTAGGTAAATATTTTAAACAACTAAAGCTTTTTGGCAGATTTACAACTTAAAAATAGCTTCCTAAATCATGAAAATTGTCCCTTTGATATATTGCTATTAAGAAAGATTGGAGATTTTATCCTTTAGTTTCCTTCTTTCATTGATTAATCAACTGATTGATCACTGAAGATTGAATTGAGGGCCTCCTGTAACACAGACATGCACTCTGGTACCCAATAACTGCACTCCTACTCCAGTTTTTTTTTTTTTTTTTTTTAATTTTCGAAGTAGAATACAGCCTAATTTACATGGATATCTAGTTATACTTTGCAAAACTATCTTTTCATAATGACATAACAAAGCTCATTTTGTCTCTGAGTTGGTGGTTAACCAGCACATAGGATCATTGTAATTAACAGGTGAATTTAACATGAGCGTTGAGGGACAAGGAGCTTTGTTCAGTTCTTTTACTTGAGGACTCACAATTTTGTATTTTGAAAAATGTGTAAGCAAGGAACATCTGGTTGGTTGTACAAACGTAGTAATATATTCTTAATCTTTGTAAACAGTTTGAAAGATTCAGTGGCCATTATGGTAGGACAAAGTTTAAATGAACCAAATGAGCTTCTGTGCATGGTAGAATACTGTCCGTTGTAGTACAGTACAAGGTTCTAGCCTTGTGATCATTTTAGCTGACCTGGCCAAAAAGAGTCTGATAAAAGTACGAAGGCAATGTGTTTCCAAAAAATGAGAAAGGTGTTCTCAAGGGGGAAAAACTTCTTAGATAAACCTTCTAGTTTATATCACTGATTTCAGAGGTCACACAGCCGGGAAACAGATTATTAGTTTCCTGCTAATTATACTGTAGATAGCATGAGGTATTGTGACAGTTGCCTGGGTTACCTTGAAGGTCGCATTGTTGATAACACTTAGCTTCCCTTGTATCTACAGATACCAGATGGACAGCTGAAGTAGAAGTCTTTGCAAACATCTGTTTCTGTTCTGCCTGCTGTTTTACCCTTAGTCAAGTTGTCTAATTCTATCATACAGGGTTAATTTCACTATTTCCCATTGAACCTGGTATGTGTGTTTGCTTATTTATATATTTTTCCCCTATGGTTCTTGTTCTAGGGTGCAGATTCTCTAGTGTGGACTGTTTTGTGCAGGATGAAGGTGCCCAGCCTCATAAAACTTCAACAGCCAGCAGGAAAATTCACTGTGACCACCTGAGTTTATCCAGCACAAAAAGCAGCATATTTTAGAGCCATGCAACTGGTCAATGGAAACTAATGCATTTTGTCACACTGCAGCAGACCATCAACAATCTGCTGCTCTCTTGGTTCTGTGAGCAGCTTGTGCAATCCCTTGATCAATGCTGACACCTTGAAGGAAGCCTCAATTATGTGAAGTGTAACCCTCCTCCAGTAAAGCTCTGCATGTGTAAGTTATTCTATACTTGCAATATTTGGCCTGGTCGTTTCTGTATCATTTTGGGGTCTAAAGATACCATCATCTGGTATCATCACATCTGTTTTAAAATTTACTCACTAATAAAATCATTTTTTTCTGTCTGGATTTGAAGACATTTTCATGTTTGGTAAATTATGCTTTCAATTATATTTCCACAGCACTACACAATGCTAAACATTTTATCTTTCACAACAGTTTCTATCCCTTTGAGTATTTTTAACTGATTTGTAATTTTTATAGGCCAGCTTCATTATTAAGTAGAGCATTATTTCTTCTGCCTCAAACAAAAGCGTCAGTGAGTACTATACTCCTGAATTCTTAAATTTCTGGTTTTGCAATGATTTTATTTATTTATTTATTTATTTATTTATTTATTTATTTATTTATTTTTGAGTTCTGTTTGCCCACAGAATTGTAAGGATTGTACTAAATCTCAATCAGCCTTCCCATATCATTTGTATTGGGACTGACAGACTTTTGAGCTGAATCACTACTCTGCTAAGAATAATTTTGACCGAGTTTAGATTTGCTAATTGTCTGAAATTTCTCTGACCTTAAAAACTAAAAGCAAACATGAAAACATCTTCTGGTGATTTGAAGTGGACAAAAGGGAAACTCTGCTGCCTTAGCTATTTTTGCTTACTTCTAAATACCAGCCTCATTTTAAATTGATTTCCCTGTGCAGCCAAAAGAAGTCTGTTTAACTTGTTAAGTAAGTCAATGGAATCTAAGCTTTTAGGGATCTTTAGTTTTTATAATGTGTTCATAAACTTTTAAAATTGAATTTAGATAAAGATATGGTCTTTATGTTCAAATCTCTTCAGGATATTTTAAAAGTTAATAAAAGTGTGATTTTTCATGTAGTGATCTTGTTACTGGACAGGCATCTCAGGGAAGTTGTTCCCTAATACTTGGTAATGCAAAAGCTTTACTAACAACAGTGAAATTTATTGAAAACCAAAGTATAGTCTTTGCAGGGGGAACAGGTCAGTTAAAAGAGGCAATGACACAAACAGGCAGATACTGAATCTTTTAAATTCTTGAATTATGAGAGGAAATACAGTAGGGAATTTACAAGAGTCATAGCCCAGCTAGGTACCTGATTCATTCTACCTATAAGATCTTTAGAGAAAGTGTCTTGGTATCCAAAATCCAGATGAGCTGGTGCTAAAATTGCAGTGCACATGGGAATGGATACTTTTCAAGGTCATGCGTTTTTTTGTGTGTGTGTTCCTAGGTGTCTTTGGGGCACGGAGTGAACTTTACCTATTGGTTCTCTAACATTTTGACATGGTTCTTGCTCTGTCTTGTTTTTCAGTCCTTGCTTTGCAGCTGCCTGCTGTTTATTCTTGCTCTACATCTTACCTTGGTCCGTTTGCCCATCAAAAGTGAGCAAAGCTTGTACAATTCTGAACAGATAAAAGGTTTCGTGAATAAATTTAAGTAACAAGTCAGTGTTAACCTCTAAATGACTCAAACAGCCTCAAACCACAATTGAATATTAATGAGACATATTATACCCATAACAATATTTCATGTGGTGAAGGATTTTTCTACTGAATCAGAGGAAAATAAGAAAATGAAGAAAGCAATATAATAATTCAATCTAAAACATTAAAAAAACAAAGAAAGTTTGTTATGTAGCATCTCTTACTAAAATGGGAAGATAAAAAAGGATTATGATTTCAACATAAAGAAATTTCATTATTTTAAAATGCATTCCTTTGTTATTATACTAATTCTATTTGTAGTCATCAGAAAAAGCCCATAGATTTTTTTTTCACTCTTGAGCCAGTTTTTCAGGACTTCCTGAAAATGTGCATTTAAATCTCCACATATTGGCAGAGTATGTCTTCTCACATAAGAGTCTGATGCAGAAGCAACCTCTAGCTCATACAAAGATAACCAGTCCCAGTCACCAGAGAACAATGAGCCAGTAACTGTGCGGCAGACCCTCATTTTCCCCATAGCCATCCATCTCTCTGCTTGCTGGGGTGTAAGCAAGAAGGGTCTCTGTGTACTCCATTACCTAGAGTTTTTTTCCTCATCTTCTTCCTATTTGGTTCTTCCCAAGGGAGGCAGGTATCAGGGGACTATTATCCTCCCTTCCTGAGGCTCCCCAGGTCCAGGAATTTGCTGAGCATCTGTAGCACATTGTCCTCTTAATCCTCTGAGCAGAGCTATCTGATAGCTGCTCATTTCTCTGATACCTGAGTATCCTACTTTCCTTCGTATGCCTTTGGAATGGCCCAGCCTCTGCTCTCACCACCTGTTATTTGCTGAAATTCTGTTGGAGATAGAACAGTGGGTATACCAGAAATCTAGTTCATGACATTCACTTGTACAAACTTTGGAGGCACTGTGATTCCTGGGAATGATTGGACATCTGTATTATTCTATGGGGAAACACAAAAACCAAGTGTAACTAGCCAGAAGTATTTTATAACTATTTTTTAATAAATGGCCCAAGAAATTTTAAGAGTATGAAACCGGGCTTTCTACAAACTCAAATAATTGGATTGATTTTTTTTAAAATAATTATTTTCTGTGGTTAATTTAATATTGTAATTTTCTAGATTTCTTTTTGATAAAAACAAGCCTTCCAACTGTACAAATTTGTTTCCAAGAAACTTGTATTAGAACTTACTAACCCATCATGTTTCTAGGAAATCTTTTGAGGTAATACTACAGTAGGTGAAAATAACATGATTATGAATTTTGAGATATCCTTTCTAAACTATCAATGCTGATATTACAATATCAAAAATCCTGCATTCGATAGTATAATATTTTTTGGCAAAAATAAAGTTAAATTTCTAGTTGTAGTGTGTCTAAAGTAGTTTTGAAGAAGGAAAATGAGGTAAGATTAAGGGTGGAATTATTGAGAAGATGATATTTGACCAAAGTTCTGGTTTCTGACCCAGTATCAAGACAATATTAAATAAAATGAAGCAATTGCCTGATATAAAAATTCACAGGTGCACCAAATATTTATTTTCTTTTTTTTTCTTTTTTTTTTTTTTTTTTTTGTCTTTTTCCTTTTTATCGGTACCAGGGATCGAACTCACGACTGCCTGCTTGCAAGGCAGGTGCTTACGCCGCTGAGCTAAACTCCAACTCCCTGCACCAAATATTTCATTGGGAACCCTAAGTCCTATTTTTAAAGTATTTTAAAACATAACCTGTGTATAAAATTATAATCAAATTAATGGGAAAATCTAGAATGAACAAAGCATCCACATTTCTTAAAAAAGACAAGATCAGCATCCCGTAATTCTTTTCTCTCTGTCCAATGTGGTTTGGCTAGGAACTGCATCTGTCCACATTCTGCTTTGAACTCAGGCACTGAATTATGAAAATCCTCCCTCTGCCTGCTAACCTCTAGACATGGTAGGAATTTCCTACTGTTCCTTGATTATACCAGAGACTGGCATTTTCTCTTCACACTGAAGCGCTTTCTCCCACAATTCTGGTGGTTGACTGCTTCATGTGGTATTCATAGCTTATGTATTAGCTTCTCAGAAAGGCCTGCCCAACCAACTACCCTGAGGTTATCTCTCAGTTCTTCCCTCTTATCACACATCTTACATTGAACATTAACTCTCTTATTTTGAGGCACTTAGCATTTCTCTTTCCCCATCTTACATAAGTTCCAAGAGAGAATGTACTTGAGTCCTCTGTCATTGAGATCCCACAACTAAGAATAAATTCTGGCTCTCTGATAGTGACCTAACAAATGTTCATTTGGGACTAATGCAATGCAATCGTGAGTTTTCCATAACTAGGAATAACTATGCCAGTGGGTTATAGTGTACTATAAAATATTGTCTTATTCTCCCAGTAACCTTAGAGCTCAGTCTGAATCATCCTGGTAAAAGGCACAAAGTAAGGAGATAACCCCTTTCACCTCCTGTGAGAATGGTTCTTCACATTGGACTTGAATTGATAGTGAAACCTTAAACCAAGTCTTGCTCTTTCCTACCTGCAGAGATTAAACGTATGAGGTTATGGATCACAAAGCAAGGAACAGACAGAATCCACTTGTATTATGATGCTCTGATTCTTTAAAGTCCACTCGGATTTCTTTTAAACATAAAGCAGTCATTATTTTCAGGGACAAATCTATATGGTTAGGAAACCATGTTCATATTTCCCTTCATTAAAATTAATACATAGACTCTTGCTTCACTCACGTTGACTTTATACAAAATATAATGCACAAGAATAAATATGCAACCAATGTTAATATATTTCAGGAAATACATCACTTAAAATATATAAACAGAATGTTAAAATTACAAACAGAATGTTAATAAATCTACATAAAATATCTAATGTGATAGATTCTAATATTGGAAATTTGACTGATTAAAAGATTTAGGTTAGGAAAAGGTTGAAACTTGTTCAATTTATGTATCAAAGATGATTGTGGCATTTTTATAAGTTCTATTAAAACAAAGAGAAGGATTTTCAAAGAAAAATACATTTTATGGTATAAATAGTGAAATAAAAATTAAAATATACTTATAGAAACAAGTTGATCAGTGGCTGCTTTTCTTCCTACTCCTGGGTAATTACTTTTGAAAAATAATTATTCCTGATTCATTATTCAAAACTCATTGTGTTTCTGAAGAATGCTTGGCACCTGATACAATAATGAGTAAAATGCAGTTTTGCCTCTTAGAGTTTATATTCTTAATGGAGATGGTAGAAAAAGCTGAATGTAATAGGCATGTGACACTATAGTAGAATATTATACAAATCTAAATCAAATTAGAAGCACAAGGAGTGTGTAGGGATTGATATTTTAAGTACAGTGTTGAGGAAAGGGATCTTTAATGATGTAGAAATGAAGTCAAAACTCAAAAGAATATAATAGAATAGTAAAGTTGAAGAAAAGAGCAAAGTCATTTAAAGAAAAAAAATGATTAGAAATTTTAAACATTGCCAAGAAAACCACTGTAACTGGGGTACAGACAATGAAGGGAATGAGGATCAACTGTAAAGACAGGCAGAGAACAGATGCGCACCTGAGACAGATTCAGGGGGGCGGAAGGAGGGTTTTCAGCAAAGAATGAAATGATCACATTTGTATTTCAAATAGCTGGTATTTCTGAGAGTACATTAAAAGACACTTTTAAAAATGTAGATTACTACAAAAGAGTGGACAAAAAAGCGAGGAAGCATGGACCATGGTGATGGTAGCAATTGCTTTAAAGAATTGCCTTGAATATATTCTGAAAGCAAAGATACAATTAGCTAAAAAATTGAATAGAAGTTTCTGGGGAAGAGGAGTGTGATGGCAATTACAGAACTTATGGCTCAAAAACTAAAAAGGTCAATTAGCCTTTAAGAAAATGAGGTAGACTGGAGAGCAGAACATTTGGAAAAACAAATCAGGAGTTTCATTCTCCATGTGCTAGCAGAGATGTCTCCAGCTGTTAGATATCTACAGCTGACAGTTAGCAGGTGGAGAAAGCCAAAGCTATACCTTAGTTCCCTGAAAATAAGAGTTAACTGGAAAATAAGCCCCAGCATCATATTGCAAAATCTTTGTAAGGTACGTCCTGCACCAACAATAAATCCTGGTTAAGAGTATCAACCAGATGGCCATATTTAGCACAACTGCTGCAAAATGCAATACACCACATATTGAATTATAAATTTCATATTAGTCTATAAAGAAAATATCATTTACATTAATACTTTTTTTTTAACATTTTTTTAAATTGGTACCCGGGATTGAACTCACGACTGCCTGCTTGCAAGGCAGGTTCTTATGCCGCTGAGCTAAATCCCCAGCCCCATTACATTAATACTTAAAGGAAAATATGAATTGTAATTATGTATCTGTGAATAGCCACAACACACTAGACAAGGATCAGACACATAGCTGTGTCTGCTACAAATCCTCTTGATTCAGTACGTTGTATGTTGTAAGAGGCAAACTTAATGCACTTGTGTGAAATAAACATTTTATGGTTTTTGCCAGCTGCAATTTTTCATCACCTTTGTGTGGACGGTCATCCTATCAACACTTTTGTTTCCACACCTGCCTCATACATCTTCAATTAACACTTGATTGAATGGAAATTTCATGAAACCAGCCCAAAAGAGGTCACGATTCATGAAGAATCCCTGAGATAAAATCTGACCACAGAGCTGTTAATGTACTAGGAGCAGGCTGCATGGACAAGAAGTGCCTGTTTAGGGCTGGAGGTTTAGTTCAGAAGCATAAGTGTCCTGTCCTGCAAGCGCAAGGTCCTGAGTTCAATCCCTGGCACAAATAAATAAATAAATAAATACACACCCATTTAAAGAGAGCTCTGTTTCTGGACATGAGAGATTGGGCTCAGTGGTTCTACAGGAAGTGGATTTACAAGAAATTCAGGTCGGAATGCAAGGTTTGCAGAATTACAGTGATGTTCCAGAAGGAATGACATGGCTGTATTTGAGTAAATGTAGATTTTTATAGATGCCTAAGTGTAGATTGTTCCATATGAAAAAACAAGCCATTCTCTAAAAATAGAGTAACTATACCTTTTGGAGTAAAAATTAATTTAAGACTTGGATTTATTTTCAGGAAAGGATTGCAATTTGAGAGTCATCCATACATAAAATGGTGTTTAATAACTAATGCTAGCTGGCCATGGTGACAGAGGACTTATTGCCAACACACTCTGGGAGGCTGAGGCAGGAGGAATGCAAGTCTGGGCTCAGTCTAGGCAGCTTAGAAAATTATTGTAAAGGAACTAATTTCTCAAGATAAATGTAGTTTATTATGTATTTAAATACATTAATAACAATAAATAATTTTACTATGACTGAAGACAATACAGAAGATTTGAAATTAATAAATATGGCTCAACCATCACAAGGATATAAAATCATAAATATGGTCAATTTATGACTTGAAAAAATGTTCAAGCTATAAATTATCAGCTATAAATCGTGACTTGGTAGCAACTAGCACTGTACATAGCATTCTCACTTTATATAACTAGTGTTCACTTTTGCTTGCATAAATTCATAGGCGGGGCCAATATGAAGCACTCAATAGTTTTAACATTAAGTTTTGTGAGAGGAAGTGTTTTGAGAGGCTAAATTTCATATTGTCAAACAGATATAGATACGTGAAAAGTAGTTTATATTCTGCCTTGCAAGCAGGCAGTCGTGAGTTCGATCCCCGGTACCGATAAAAGGAAAAAGACCAAAAAAAAAAAAAAAAAGAAAAAAAAAGTAGTTTATATTTCAAAATACTTTTACTCCCACAAACAAGATATTCTTAAATTAAGACATAGCTACATTCTGTCTAATTGAATTTTCTATTACTAAGTATTTTGTGTTTTATATCCTAACCAAATAAAGAAATTAGCAAGAAAAATATAAACACTGCTTCATGTAAGCAAGCATATTAAAATACTATTTTAATGTCCAAAATAGCATCAGACTTTCACTTTGGCTTGGAATTTTCTGAGGCTGGAAAACTTCTGACCGATTACTCAAATTTATTTCAGTGTGGCATTGTAAGCAAGTAAATGTGTATTTTCATCTTTGTTTCTCTATGAAAGCAACCTTTAAATAGTAGGCCTTCAGAGTGCACGTGACTTACAAAAATCTTGGTGAACTGATTGGCAAATTAGAAAATAATTAAATGATCTACTTGGTTTTGGTCAGGTAAAAGAGCAGTTCAAAATAGTTCCCAAATTACCTCTTTCACAGTTTCAAAAATATTTTAATATCTGTACTAATTTGGTTTAATAAAAGTAGTTTCTCTTAGTTCATTGAAAGCCAACATTTGTGCTATTATTTGTTTCTTTTGTAGAGGAGAGAATTTATATTTTTATTTGTCTTGTACTTTGAGTAACTACTCTGAAGATAATGCACATTGCACTTACTTTTGTTATTCTCTAATTCTGTTATTAAATTTTGCTTTTTAAATAAATTAAGTCAGTATTATTGAGGATAATGTCATTTTATTCCTGGAAAAATTATCTCTCAAAAAAAAAAAAAAGTCGGAAACAAGATATGTCTTTAAAACATGTAAGGAAAATGTTTAAGGAGCCATTTCCACAACCCTTTCATTCTTTTTTATAAGTTTTGTGGGTATCTTCGTTGTTTTTGTTCATTCACAATAAAAATTGCAAAGAGAGAGGGCAAGAGAAATAGAAAAGAAAAGAAAAGGAAAGGAAAGGAAAGGAAAGGAAAGGAAAGGAAAGGAAAGGAAAGGAAAGGAAAGGAAAGGAAAAGAAAAGTAAGAAGGAACTATGCGTCTAACTCATCCTGAGCATCCTGGACCTACAAACCAGTATCGCAATAAATAAATGAATAAAAGTCTGAGAAGCCTTAGGCCATGGTCTCAGTAACCAGAAAGTACCTAGATTTATTTGGTGTATTCTTAGATAATTGGAAAAGACAGGAAATACTGACTTTTCCTCTACAAAGAGATTATAGATGATTCTGAGAATAGATAAATCCTATCCTTTATTATAGCTCAAAATAACAAAGAATAAATTTATCTAATAATGGCATTATCAGAAATGTACTCTTACTATTGGACATAAAATAATCACTTGGAATCAGCCATACAATGCTGGTAATACTATTTTCAGATCTATAGAATATATCAATAACGAACATGGCATTCAGAAATGATTTCTCAGCAAACTATTTTATTGGACTAAATATATTTTTGTTATTGTGATACTTGATATCAACACAATAGATAGCATCTGATGATTTCACAATGCAATTATTGTACACTTTTGTTCACCAATGTTAATTATTATAGTTTGTAATAGATTTTTAATATATTATTTCACTACTGAAGTACTTAGCAGCTATGTGTAATTAAATATTTTAAATATTTGAAGACTTTCAAAGTATTTGTAAGTTATCTAGTCTATTACACTCATAAAAAGAAAAGTGAAACTCGAGTTTGGAGGAAATCTTATTTTTGTTCTGAAAGACAATCCTATCTCATTTTAATCACTCTTCCTTGTTTTAATTTTTCGTTTAATTTGGAGTCCTTTCTACATCTGAAAATAGCTATCATAGCCCTTAATTAATGAACAAAATGCTAATTAAGTGTCCTTACTTTAAAATATCTAGAAGTTTAAAATACTGGCATAGGTTATACGGTCTGCAGTTTCTATGACTTTTTATTTTTTGCTTTGTACTGGGAATAAAACAAAAAATGACCTCACACTTGCCAGGCAAGTGCTTACACCGCTGAGCTAAATCCCTGGTCTTCTATGATTTTAATAATTCCCTATCAGCTGTAAACCTGGATATAACCTGAGGCTTAGAAAATTGCATGACTGTTACTCCTTTATTTTATTGACATTTTATCTCTGCATATGAATGCCAGTGCATGATAGACATCAACACTGACCTAATCGAATCCTATATGTATTAAGCAACGTACTAATTGAATACGTGCTAATTGCCAGGCAAAGATGATTGGTATAGGGTAGAGGAATGTGAAGTTAATCCAGTTACATGATGTTCCTAGCTTTTTGCTGTTCTTCCGAGTACAATAGTAGTAAGAACTTTTCAACAGATTCATAGGAACTTGGTGTCATTTTCTAATCCCTATTTAACCGTCTCCTCAGTGATACATCGCTCAGAGAGGACAGCTGCTACACCCGTGCAAAGAATGTTTTGTGTAAGCTATCTTTATGCATGGTTCCTTCCACAGTCCATTTGTGCCCTAACTCTTTTCCCATCCCCTCACTTTGAGTAGAAAAGTAATGCTTTTTTTCTTTCACATTTTTCCTGGTTGGCTAGCTCCAGGCAGCAAAAACAGCAGCGCTAAAGGATTAATTGGGCAAATCTTGCTCCATAGAAATGAGGAAAGCCTAAGTGGTATTAATTTATCACAGGTGATCACTTCCACTCAGAAAGCATCAGAGACTACTTTACAAAGATAATTAAACAAGGATCAATAGCACATAGGATGAAATGCATAAATGTACATGTCTTCTCGCTGGAATTTTTCCCAGGCCTTATTTAAAGCGTAAGGTACATAAGAACAAGATTCCGGATTTTCTAAAATAAGCCAGTCACTTGATAACTGTTAACAATCATATAAGTCTTATTAATTTTAATTGTGAAATGTGCATTTTGTGTGAAAAAGAAAATCATGATATTAATTTCCATCACTATTTTGTTCATATGCTAGACATTAAATATTTATTTGTAGCATATGTGAATATACAAGAACAAAAATTTTCCCTCAATAAATTTGTAATCTGAAGGCATTCATTTTAGTCATGAAATATGAAAATGTGTGTGGCACAGCATAAGAATTTCTATAATTGTTTGACAAAACTGTAATTACTAGTTGGAAACACAAAATCATTTGTAATGTTATTAATTTTAACTCTATTACTGAATCACAATAGCGTTATATATTGTGTATCTATATCGATATTGATATTGGTATCGATATTGATATATCTGGCTCACAACTTCATTGTAGGTACTGATTCAAATTTTTTTAAAAAATCATTACACACACATCATGGTCATCAAGTAAATATCATCACTCAACCCTATTAATTCTAGTTAGAGAGATAAATATTACAGGGTTTTAGACTTTATTTTATTGTCTAGTAAAAAATCCATTAGTTATTGCAAAGAAGGTTCTCATAAGTTTAATCACTACATTATTTTCAATATTCAATATGTAAAGACTGTTGGGACTAATCTTATGTTTTATAATTGCACTTGAGTGTTTTGCTAATCATTTTAGAAGAAAAATATTTATATTTATATAATATTTTATTGTCTAGAAAAGAGAAAAGAAAAGTGATAAGCCCACTGCATTACACTTGATTTGCTTTATTTTAGTAACTTATTTTAATATATACTTTGTTGGTGGAATATTAACACAAATCAAATAATGAATGTTGAAAATTCATTTGGCTTATTAAAGAATTTTAATATGGATCTAAAATGTAAAGTATTAAAACTCTCAAATAAGGAGAACAAAATTTGATAGATTTTCAATATCTGTTTTGTTTTCACAGACTTTTGAAATGACAAGATTTCTTCTGTTATTTATTTATTTATTTATTTTTGTTTCATTTTGTATGCTTTCAACAGATAACTGTTAGAGAAATGTCACAGGGTCAACTTGAACTTCATAGGACCTTCAGCATGGCCTATTCCTTTTAATTTTCAATCTAAGCTTTCTATGTGTTTTTCAAATACCTACAGATCATTTACCTTGCTTTCTCCTGAAATATATCCCTATTCCAGAGCACAGCTTAACATAAAATAGGTTTCCTCTCAATAAGATTCTCTCCCAGCTACCAATACATCTCAGTCCTGACTCTCCTGAAATCTCTTCTCAGAAGAGGTTCCTTTAGGATGATTACTAACAACTCAAGGCCCTTTGTGGTGTTGACTCAGCACTAATCTCAGTAGGGTCCATCTTTAACATCCCTGTTTAGCCTCTCTCTTAAGTCTGAAAGTAGGTTTAAGTTTACTTCATATAAATTTTATAATCACAATTAAGAGAGCTAAGATGATTGTGCTACAAATTCTATAAGTTCATAGAACAAAACACTTAACATTCATAGGATTGGAATAATTTTGCGTGTTTGGGCCTGGTTATCTGAGGAACTCTTTGAAGATCAACCTAGTTACATTCCTACCACCTTGATTTAAAGGCCTATATTGTCTTTGTTTTGGTCTCCTTGCTATTGTTATTTGTATTGTTTCTTGTTTTCATAGTAATTTGCTTTGGTTTTTATTGTTTTGTTTTTCCTTCAAATTCAGAAAGGACACACGTACATGCAGAATCTTATAGAGGCCTAGAACTTCTAATCAGTTTATGAGAATTGATTGTATTATATATAATATGAACAGCTACTTTGAAGAAAAAGAGACATGCTATCCATTGCAGATTTCCTATCATCATACTGTGAAATTCAGTAATGAATTTATTCTTGTTTTAGAGTGGTTTTAGCCTGTTTTGTGTTGTTTAATTTCAACATGCATGAATGTATGGACAGCTATTTTGAAGAGGACAAGGAACATTATGGCAGCCATTGCTGACTTCCCTATTGTCTGGTTTTGAAGGTCTGTAGTGCCTTCATTACTCTGTCATGACCAGTTTAATACTATTTTGTTTTGTATGAATTCATCGTGTGTGAAGATATAGACAACTCTTTAGAAGAAACTAAGAGACATTATGATAGCCACTGTTGATCTCTTGTTGTCTTGCTTTAAAATCCTGTGTCACTTACATTGTTCTCTTCTGATCTGCTTTGTTCTGTTTTGCTTTATCCTCTTTAAAATAAAAAAAAAAATACTTCTGCACATGATAATCACTGCTTGACCTAATATAGTTTTCAAGTTCAGTGTTTGGCACAGTTTCTCAAAACCTCAGAGTCCACTAGGGATCCCATACAAAAGCAGATAACACACTTATAGCAAATTTTAAAAATCAGCTTTTAAATTGAAAACTAAAATATAACATTTAAAAATAAAGACTTGTTCTCTTCTTATCCCCGCATTTAGCAGGTTGAAACAGAATAATTAACACTTCAAGGGCAGCCTGTGTTACATTATGAGTTCAAAGCCAGTCTGAGCCAGGAGATGAGACTCAGTCTCAAAAAACCAAACAAATAAATAATAAAAACTTAATAGTTTCTTCTGAGAAGGAAGTTAATATTGCCTATAATCCTTTCCGAGGTCTCTGAATTGTTTATGAATATCTTAAAATATTCATCTTACCTAACCTTTAGTAGTTTTGTTTGCTTACTCATTATGTATAATAAATCAGAATATCTTAACTTACAATTATCATTCATATGGAATAGCAGAAAGTGTTTGACAGTTCTGTCAGGTAATTTAAAATGCTGGATTGAATGTGGACTCAAAAATTGTGAAGTTATTTCTCACTTGTCAAGGAAAATTTACATTGCATTGCTTCCTGGAAATTAATCTGTTAGAATCACAAAATTCATATTCCCAGAAAGGCATGCAGGTTAACCTCACCATAGCAGAAAATGGTATTTCTGATAACTGACATCAAGTCACTTAAACACAAGAGAGATGATAAAATGAAATTAATATTTCTTAGTTAATTAAGTACCATAAATAATGCCACAGAAAAGATCTATAATACATTTACGACAAATAATTGAAGAAACAGAGGCTGGAAAAAAAAAACACGAAACATCTTAGAGTTGAATACAAAAATATAAAACTAGTTGTAGTCTCTTAGACATTAAAAGTCATGGAAGCTAATTAGAATTTAAACTAATATTTATCCTAAATTTAATTGTATAATATTTTATACATGTAAGATATCTAACATGCTATGGCCAAAAATTGGAATAATTAATAAAAGTAAATTAATTGTAAACATGAAGTGTTAAGGAGAGGAGTTGAACCTCTGAGGGTAAAGTTCTAAGTTTTATGCAATTACCGGGCTCTGCCACCTTAACAACCCTTTCCTTGAGTTAATATTGAGATAACAGCAAAATTTATATGATATCATGTTTTGGTTATCAGGGCATAAATGGCTTATTGGCCCCACTTCTCTTGTCTTTTCATACTGGGAGAGGTTTTTAGTAGACAGAAACCAACCTGGATTACTTCGGTTAGAAACTCACATCACGTAGGACTGTTAATCGTTGAAAAAACGAACCCTTAATAGAGACTGCACCATTAGGATGCCCTGATCCAACATCGAGGTCATAAACCCTGTTGTCAGCATGAACTCTAACAATAGAACTGGGCTGTTATCCCTAGGGTACTTGGTCCGTTGATCAAAAAGTTTTGGGTCAATTGGTGATAAGAACTTCGACTTGTATTGTCTAAGTTAATACCATTCAGAGGTTTTATTATTCTCCAAGGTCATGCCAACTGAAAATTATTAGTCTAGGTCTATTTGTTTTTGTGCCCGTATGGGTTTGAGGTAGGTTGAGTTTTAATAAATTAAAACTCCATAGGGTCTTCTTTTGTTATATTATCCCCACTTCTTCACCGGGAGATCAAGAGACAGTTAAACGCTCATCTAGCCATTCATAGGAGTCCTTATTTAAAGAACAAGTGATTATGCTACCTTTGCACATTCAGGATACGCGGCCTTTGAACTGATGTCACTGGGTAGGCAGTGCCTCTAACACAGGAAATGCTAGAGGTGATGTTTTTGGTAAACAGGCGGGATTTATGTTTGCAGAGTTCTTTTTGCTTTATTTTGTCTTTCCTGGATAGCACTCCTGTGTTGGGTTAACAATTAGTTTAATAAGGATACTAATGAGGGGTCTCATCTTATTAAATTGTTAACAATCAAATGTATATTTGATTTAAGCTTGTGCAGGGAGAATGATTTCTTGTTACTAATATTAACATTTCTTCTTCTGTATAATTATAGATTAATCCAATTGTTAGTCAGGGCTTCATTAAGTTTTATTGGGATTAAGAGTTGTGTGGTTTGTTGAGCTTGAAAGCTTTGTTAACCAATGGCTACTTTCAGGCCAACTATGAGGGTCTTACCTTTTATCCCCTGTTGAAAGTTGTTGTTTTCTTGTTCTAAAGAGCTGTCCCTCTTTAAAGTAAGTTTTAAGTTTTTATTGAATTTGGAAATATTTTAGGAAAACTTAAAGCTGAACTACGATTCTTATTTGGATAACCAGCTTTCACCAAGCTTGGCTGGCTTTTCACCTCTACTTCTAAATCTTCTATTTTGCTACACAGACGAGTTTGCTCTGTTAGCTGTTTGGAAGTAGCTCATTTGGTTTTGGGATGGTTGACTTCACTTCACTTTGCTGAGCTGGTTCTAGTTAATTCATTATACAAAAGGTAGTAGGGGTAATTATGCTTTTTTTTTTTTTACTATTTATTTTGTCTTTCATCTTTTCCTTACGGTACTGCCTCTATAGCACCTAAAAAAAAAAAAAGTTCTATCTCCTATACTTTTTTAAGATAAATGTTTTTTTTTATAGTTATAAAGGTAGTTGTAGTTACGGGTTTTGGGGTTAGGATAGGTTCAAAGTGGTCATTGATAGTAGAAATCATCCCGGTGTAAGCCGAATGCTATGGTTTAAGCTACACTTTGTTTCCAAGCACACTTTCCAGTATGCTTACCTTGTTGTGACTTGTCTCCTCTTAGATTTATTAGTTTTAGATTGAAAACTTTTGGATACTTGAGGAGGGTGACCAGCGGCGTGTTCGTGCTTCGTGGCCTAGTTCAGCCAAGCTCTCTATTCTTGGTTTACTACTAAATCCTCCTTAGGTCCTTAGGTTTCATAAAGACTTGCGTCTGCTGTTCTTCAGTAAGAAAATGTAGCCCATTTCTTCTCACTCCATTGGCTACACCTTGACTAACATTTTTATGTAATGTACCTGTACTTTCTTCGTTTCCATAATTGGATTTGCTGAAGATGGGGGTACATAGGCTGGATTATCAAGGGGTGGTGAGGTGTATTGGTGTTTATCGATTATATGACAGGCTCCTCTAGGTGGGTGTAAAGCACCGCCAACTCCTTTGAGTTTTAAGCTATTGCTCATAGTTCTCAGGCGAAAACTTGTTTTGCAAGTTTTTATGTTTATAGCTAAGCATAGCCTTAGCTTTCCTATGTTCAGACTTACTAAGATTACTTTTGTTTTTGTTTTATACTTTATCTGGAGTTTTCTATGACTTGGATAAAGCTTAGTCTTAATTTTTGTCTTTCTAGAACACTTTTTACGCCGGGTTTTATTAATTTGGGTTAATTGTATGACCGCGATGGCTGGCACAAAATTTACCAACCCTGGTAGTTGCATGACTTAGTCAAACTTTTGTTTATTGCTTAAATTTTATTACTGCTGTCTCCCGTGAGGGTGTGGCCAAGCAAGGTGTTGTGAGCTACGTTGTAGTGTGCTTGATACTCGCTCCTTTTAGCCTAAGATGTGGTGCAGAGGGCATTCTCACCAGCATGGGGATTCTTGCATGTATAATTCTGCAAACAATTAATAAAAAGGCCAGGACCAAACCTATTGCTTATGGATTCAAGGAGTCATCTAGGCATTTTTAGTGTCTTGCTTTATATATAAGCTACATTAACTTGGACGCAAGTACATTATTGTATAGTATAGTTCATAGAATGAGTAACTATAATTTCCATCATATGAATGCGAATGGGTTTGTGTTGTGACAGCGTAATAATTTTATTATACTATTTGGATGTTAGCTATTCTTCAGCCTTCTTCATGCTATTTTCTACAAATTAACAAAAAACTGTCTTACTTTCACAGACTAAAAGTTTCTCACTTAGAGATGCAAAACTGTTATTCTGTGGTTTAAAATGAAAGGTTACAAAATTTGAATCAAGCTTTTTAGGGATTTATTTTCTTTTTCCACACACCAAAATTATGTTCAGTGTTCTAGCAGATGCTTGGTTTTTTTCAGTTCTAGAAGAATGAATATATTTTGATGGTGGCAAGTCAGGAAATCTATTAAAAATACTTATTTTACTTTATAGACAATAATTCTAAAAATACAGTGTGACATCTTACCTATTTCCTCTCTAAACTATATGAAATCTTATTGCCAAATTCTCTGTGATTGAGTTCTCCAATTCTGGTTTTCCCTCCCCAAAAACTGTGAAATATTATTCTTAAATTCATGGCCTTTCCTCCCAAAATAAAATATTTCGAACAATTAAAATATAAAATATTCATTAATGAAATATTTACTTTGGATTAACTGACATTTTAAATTTCCTCTTTATTAACATCAATGTCTTGTTATCTAATGATATAATCTATATCTATATCTATATCTATATCTAGTCACTATCAAGAGATCTCAAAGTTATGAGATTTATCTACCATCCCTTAACAACTAACTTCAGCAAAGTACAAAGTGTAATACATTTCCGTTCAATCTGTATTTCCAAAGAGTGATTTTCCTTAAAATACAGCTGTTTTTTGAAAAAGAACCATTTTGACTTGTCTTCTCTAGTGAGGTCTTCTCTAACAATGATAATAGAGTTGGAATAATACTTATGTGTGTGGAACACACACACAGAATTTACATAGAGGGCAAACTTCATTATTTGAAGGTCTATGAGCTCATCCTTAATCACATAATGCCTAGTTTGCTCTTTTTCGATATACCTTCAACATTATGTGACATTAATTATTAAATCTGATGAAGAAATTTGTCACTAAGAACTCTCTCTTTCTAATAGAGTTTCCATTGTTTTTCTTCTTCTAGGGACATAATTTGTAAGTTTTATAATCTGAATATTCACAATTTTCTGTTTTAGTAAATCAAGTAGCATAAATAAATTTTTAAAAACAAACACAAGTATGAAGAAAGATGCATAAGTTTGCTAAGCTTAAAGCTTCAAAACTAGTTGAAAGGAATTAAGTCTTAAGTAAATAAATCATGTGGATTACTTGGAAGACAACATAAGAATCTGTTAGAGAGGAGATGAAATTTCTTATCTAATTAATGTGCAGATTTAACAAAATTAAGTAAAAGCTAGATAAGAAATGTTAGGGGACATAAAATTTAGTTGATTGGGAAATTAATATGGAAATGCAAATTAGTTGAATAAAAACTTATGACATATATCTGTATACGGAGAGGAGCATCAAGCTAGAAATATATACTACTATTAACTTATTTTGAATCTCATTTAAAGTACAACAATTTAAAAGTGTAGAGAACTGATAAAATAATGATCAATGGAACAAAATAGAATGTTCAAAAGTGTATCATCAAATATATATCAAATATATATCATCATGAATTATTTGATGAAGACACCAAGGAAATTCAATAAGAAATTTAATGTCTTTTCAAGACAGAGTGCAAAATAACTGGATAAACACATGGAGGGTGTGAACTTTAATTTTTGCATAAAACAGGAAAGGTAAACTTAAATACTACAGAAGCATAACATTTGTATCCATAATACTGATTAAGCAAAATTTCACAGGCAATACATTACTAAGCATAAAAATGATAAAAATATGCAACTAGACAGATATCATTAGAAAACTAATATCATTAACTGTCTGGGAAATAAGTGGTCGAGTTAAAATCATCCAAATGGATATTGGAAAATTCATTGATAAAAACAAACCTTGATGATAAAAACTACCAATACTTTCAGAGTTCTCTGAAAGGCTTATAAAATTACATAATTGCATTGAAAAGTTATTAGACATTTCATTATAAGAATAAATATGCACTCATTTTCCTTTTAATCTTACGTGCTCTTCCAAGGAACATGAGAAATTACTTAAGAATGTTTACAACAGTTTTCATTTATGCGCCACAAAACCATAAATCATCCAACTTCCCTCTACTGTAAAAAAGACAAAGGTGATATAATTAATCAGTTCAATTCTACTCAGTTATACAAAGAATTAACTACAAAGAGTCACACAAACAATAGTGTATAAAAGTAAAAGTAGTAGAACTATTTGATTTGTATGAATTCTTGTACTCATGTGGAGTTCAAGAAGAGACAAAAACTAGTCATAGAAATTATAGGCTTGTTTCCTCATATAGATAAGGACATAATGACAAAAGAAGATTTTTTTTTTTTCAGTACCAGGGATTGAACTCAGGACCTCATACTTGCCAGGTAGATCCTTATGCCGCTGAGCTAAATTCCTAGCCCTGAATAAAATTCTGGAAGGTGATGGAAATGTTAATATCTTTATGGCAGGATTGTGTACAGATATCAAGGCAAATAAAATTATATTTAAAATGTGTTCGGTACATAAATTTGACCTATATTTGAAAAATATACAGCAAGAATTAAGTACAAAAGAATCAGGAATCTAATATAGTCAATACAGTCTACACTTCTGTAAACACTTTCAAATCAGCTTCATGTTAGAATCTTCAAAGTAGCAGATTATTTTTCTGAATAACTAAATCTGATTCTGTCATGTCATTAGATGTCCCTTATTTTTACTAGAAATAGAACTACATACCTTGTCAAAATACCTGGCAGCAAAATTTTGAACATTTTTCTTTTGAAGTTATCAACATTTCTTTAATGCTCTTGACTTTATTGCAAGAAATATCAAAGATTCACAAGCAACACTCCTTAAAATGAAAATTTAATCTATATGCTTCACAAAATCACCTTTCTCAGCCAGTCCATTCAAAGAATTATTTCTGGTGCTCGTCACTCCATCTTTCATTTACCTTTCTAGAAAGATAACTATGATTTCAGTTTCTTTCATCTCTCTGATAAACTTTGCTTCTGTATGCTAAACTTTAAAACACTGATTTTTGTACCCTGATTTTAATAGACCACTTTTCTTCATCAGTCACAAATATTTTATGCATTCTTTTGCAAAACAGTTTTGAGTGATGCTTCACTCACTAGTCATCTGTAACCTTTTCCTGAGTTTCATCTTGCACAAACAGTGCTTCTATGCCTTAGTAAAGGCTTCTTTCTTTCTTTCTTTCTTATAGTGTCCAAACAGCCTTTTATCATTGTGCTGGTCTCTATTATTTGACTTTTCCTTTGTTTTGACTCTAAATTACTTTAGAATAAAGTTTATTTTGCTCATGTTCACTTTATTAGTGCTCCAGGCTGGCTACATGCTAAGCACAAATATCCTTAATGAATGAACAATGAAGATACATGCAAACTTCTGGCCAGGTGTGGTGGCCCAAAGCTATAATCACAACACTTAGCAGGCTCAGGTTGCAGGATCACTGTAGTTTGGGGCCATCCTGACCTGCACTCTAACCTTTTAAGATTCTGCCTCAAAAAAAATTTCTAACAATGACACACACAGATTTATGTGATATTCAATAGCAAGCTACAAAATTATGATGAAGAAATTATTGCAGGCCTTTAAAACTCTTCCGGTGATTTTATGTGTTCTTGATTCTTAAGAGATTTTTTTTTTGCACAGAAAAATAATAGAACAAAGAGATAACCTACAGAGTAAGAGAAAACATTTGCAAACTATGCATTTGTCAAAGAGTATTCAGAACATATAAGGAACTAACTTCATCCACAAAACTTAAGTAATCCAAGAAAAAGATAGGTAAAGATATGAATACATGTTTCTGAAAAAGAGGCATACATATGGGCAAGAAATATATGAAAAATGCTTAATGTTGTGCTCTGGTTTATGTCTGGATGTCCCTGCAAAGCCTCGTGCAATCATGGGAGGTGGGCTTTTTCAGAGGGAGTTGAGTTTGTGATTGATCCATGGTTCAATGCAGATTAAAGATGTGAGTACTACATTCAATCAAGCCAGGCAGCCCACATACAGTATAAGGGACAGAAAGAGGCTTATTCCTTCCCTGTCTCTCATTGCTTTTGCTATCTTCTGCCACTGTGAATGGTTGCCTATCATGCCACCTTGCCTTGGAGCCAGCCAGAAATGGAAAAAACATTTACAGACTGTGAACTAAATAAATCTGTGCTTATTTAAATTTGGGTGTCAGGTATTTTGTCCTAGAAGTCAGAGAAAAATAATTAAGACACGTCTATCAAGTAAGTACAATTTACAAGCAGTGCTACAATGAGATATTACTCCATCCAAATTAGGATAGATATCATTAAAAAGATAAAACATTTAACAAATGCTTAGAAAATGTAGGAGAAGGAATTCTCTTATACAGTGTTGATGGCAATATAAATTACTACAATCATTATCCAAAAGCAAAATGGGAATTTCTCAGAAAATGATAACTAAAACTAATAATGATTAGGCTGTCTCGCTCTTTAGCATCTACTCAGACTAAAAAAAAGCAGCTTTCATGGTATATGTCAGTGGCCCCCCACCTCATGCATTGCATTATGCATTTGTGATTGGTTCAAGGCTTGGATTGATGGTGTCAGTGCTACACCCACATATGGGTGGAGCCAGAATGCAATGCAATGGCAGAAAGAATATATGTCTCACTTTCTTGCTGGTTTCTGCCTTGCTGTTTGTAGCCACCATGAGCTGGGGTCCTGCCATGCTACCCTGCCTTGGAGTCAACTGAGTACAGATTGAAAGCTCCAAAAACTTTAAGAAATAAACTTTTCCTTTCCCAACTTTGGGCATCAGGTATTTTGTCTCAGCGATGAGTAAAAAGTAACTAAGACAGAATTTGGTACAGAAGGACTGGAGTTATTAGCTATGATTATACATGATCATGTTTTTCGAGAGACTTTGGAAATGGCTTGTGGGCAAAGTTTGGAAAGGTTTGCACATGTAGCCTGGGTGCGCAGGGCTGGAGTAGCTTAGACTGTTCTGTAGAGGAGATTCTGGTCAGAGCTCAGGAGTCCAGAAGGTGATAGAAAGCCTAATTAGGTGGGACTGGAGATTTAGCTCAGTGGCATAAGCACCTACCTTGCAAGTGTGTGGTCATGAGTTCGATCCCCGGTACTGATTAAAAAAATAAATAAATAAATAAATAAAATAAAAGAAAGCCTGATGGTAAACATCAGTCTTGGGAAGTTTCTCCTGGGAATAAGGACTGCATTTGTTGTTGGACTCCCCATGATGTGTGTTATGGCTTGGCAGAAAGTTTGACTGCATTTTGCTCATGCCCAGAGACTGCCTGAGACTGAGACAAAGTGCAATGGACTGATTAAACTGGAAAAAGAATTTCAAGGCAGTGGAATGTTGAGCTGTGGCATGACTATTATTGGGGGCTTTTAGTCAGCTTTATGTTGCAAATCAAGAACAAAGAGCCCAATAGGAAGGAAAATTCCAGTAAAAACTGTGGATTATAAAGATAGAACTGAGACTTTGATTGCTGAAAAGAAACAGAGAGGTGACAAAGATGGCCTTGGGGCATCCCAGGAAGCTACAGTACTCAACCCTTTGCAGTCTCAAAACTGCAAAAGTGAAAGAATTTGCTCAGAGGAGAAAGCTGCAGAGCACCATGCTCCAGAGACCATGGAGGCCACATGAGGTTCAAGAATGGCAGCAACATAGAGAAGTTTTTTTTCACAATCAGGTTTCATAGCCCAATGATACAGGCAATTGACCTCTATAGCCATGAGAGAGAAGAGCCTGGCTTCTGCTCCAGCTGGCAGCAAACCTTAGCAGCATCCACACGGTGCTGATTTTAGGTACAAGGAAAACGCACAAATTCTGATGGTAAGATGGCTTCCATCTTGATTACAAAGGGCCTGGGAGGCCAAGCAATGTTCCCCTGATAGGACAATTTGTAAAGAGCTAAGGTTAAGCCAAAGGTGCAGTGGAGATCCCAGAAATTTAGAAAAGCCAGGAATATGAGTGATCCAAGGAAAGCTGCAAAAAGAGAGGAGAGAGAATTTAAGAGAAAAGCTGCAGGATCTGAAATTCCTGAAAGTGCCATGGGGGTAGAATCATGGAAGCCTTTTAGAGCTTGCAACCAGATTACTTCAGATGCTAAGCATGGAACCCTAGGACTTAATGTTCACCATGCTGGGCATTGGACTTTCTTTGTTTCCAGTGCTTTATATTCCCCTGTTTGTAACTTTTGGGATGGTAATGTTTTTCTTGTGCCTCTGCATTTCAGAAATGTTTAACCTTGTTTCCTTTGTACAGGGGATTATAGTTATGAGTTTGCCATAGATCTTGGAGGAGACTTGGCACTTGGACTTTTAGCAATGCTGAAACTATTAGGACTTTGGCAACTCTTGAATATGGACTAAATGCCTTTTGTGTAAAAGGTGTACATGAGCCCTGGGGTCACGGGTGGAATGTGATATTTTATTTTGGTGGCCCCCAGGCCTCATGTGTTTTGCATTATGCATTTGAGATTGTTGCATTGTCTAGAGCTTGGGTTGATATTGTCAGTGCTACACCCACATAGAGATGGAGCCAGCATACAATTTAATGGCAGGAAGAAGGTGTGTCTTGCTCTCTTGCTGGTTTCTGCCTTGCTGTTTGCAGCCACCATAAACTGCAGCCCTATGAACGGTGGTCTCATCATGTTACCCTGCCTTGGAGCCAACTAAGTACGTACTGAAATCTCCAAAAACTGTAAGAATTAAACCTTTCCTTTCCCAACTTTGGGCATCAGGTATTTTGTCTCAGCGATGAGTAAAAAGTAACTAATACAGCAGCATTTTAAACAGACAACTGCACTTGTATAATTATTGCAGCACTATTGACAGTAACCAGGATATGGGATCAAGCTATATCTAATAACAAATGAATGGATAAAGAAAATGTGCTATTTACACAAATTGAAATATTACTGAACACAAAGCATTCTGTCATGTGTGACAGTATGGGTGTATCTAAAGAATGTTGTATTATTTCATGAAATAAGTGAGGCACAGAAATGATCTCACTCATCTTTGTGATTTGAAAGAAATAAGGTGTTATACAATTTGAGTATAAATTCCTGGTTACTTCATTCTGGAGAGAATATGGACAGAAGTGGAGGGGAGGGATAAGATCAATGAATACAAGATTAGAAGAAATGCTTTCTGATCTTGGCTGATCTAAATGAATACAATAAGCAGTAGGACATTCTATATCTCAAGAGATGTAGAAGAGAGAGAGAGTGAATAGTAAATGTAGAGAGAATAGTAAATGTAGCCTTCATAAAGAAATAAAAGTTGAAAAAAGCCTCCATAAATAAAAATTTAAGGGGATAGATATGCTAAATATTCTGAGCTGATCATTATCTGAATTATTTGTGAATGGAAGTACCACATTATACCTTATAAATATGTACAAATAATATGTTAATCATCATTTAATAAGAAAAATTAAAAAGGAATACAAATGATAATTAAAGTAGTGGAGAGGGAAGAAAATGAATTTAGAAGCATGAGCATAACAGCCAATCAAAAGAAATATAGAGAACTTATAGCTTTATAAAAATTTATGTTCTTCTGTTCACTAGCCAATTTTATATACCAACTTCAGTGGGTTACTGTATCTAGATATTTGATTACATGTATTCCTTTATTGAGGTGAATGTGTCTTTAAGGAAGCAATGATACACATATATCAGCAAATTAGATTGCCTTCCAAAGCATAGGTGAAGTTACTCAATTATTTATTTTTTAAAGTACAGAATGAACACCTTCAAGAAAATGTATATTCTGCCAGCTGATGGAATTTAAGATGATTTTATGTATTCTTTTCTGCGGTCCATTATTCCAGACAAGCAGCAGATTCTAACCCTCAGATAGATTCAGCACCTGGAGTAAAAATTAATATAACTTTTTTATCACGATTTCAATTATAGTGTATTGATATAAAAAAGCACTTTATTTAAAAAATATTCCTATTTTCAATTTTGTTAGGACAATAAATGAGTCAACTTTAAATTAGTAATTCACTTTCTCTCAACTATTGATTTGTAAAGATTTACATGAAGCAATAGGAATTATTTGAAATAGAGTAACATAAAATAGTAAATTGTGGGAATTTACAATTATGTATTAGTCATATTGTTTTCAAAAATTCATAACTGATATTTAGCATATGTAAAAAGATAATGTTTCCAATAATTCATGAATACAATGATATTTGTCTTTCAGGCAAAAGAGATTTAGTATATTTACCAGCTTTGGTGTTTGCTTAAATTAAATTGGTGTTTGTTTAAATTATAAATTATCATAATCTCAGTTTTGTCAAAAATGTATTTGGCAATAAAAGATGACAAAAACTAAGTGTTGTATATAACCCCGTGTTTGGAACTTATTTTTCTTTTAAAAATAAGTCCTATGTTCTATAAGACACCTGTTCTCTTTCCTCTCTCTCTCTCTCTCTCTCTCTCTCTCTCTCTCTCTCTTTCTTTCTACCCTACCTTTTGTTTTCCACAAAAGCAGAGCAGCATGGAGAATCAGCTCAGATTATCCCAAATCCCTATGGATGGAGGTAATGGAGAACCGAATGACCAATCCTCGGTGAGCACAGTGGCCTTCATGACAGTTTGGCTCGCTCTGTCCCATTTGCACTCCCTTCATCTCACCAAAGCTTTGGAAACTGCAGCCTAAAAGTCACAATACTTCTAATATACCAGCATCTCAGCAGCTATGGAAAGGCCAAAAAGTGGAATACAGCACCTCCAAACACCCAACTGCAGGGAACAGCCATCCTTTGACCGCTTTTAAAATCCCTAGAAAAGTACTGTTTATGGGTTTTAACAATTTCTGAAATGAATTCCGATTTTCTTCTTTGACTCAAGGTCCTACGCTAATGTGACGTGTAGAGGACAATCAATGGGCAGGGGTTTAACAGAGGAGATGCATGTGCAAGCAAAACAGCTGGGACAAATAAGAAATGTAACAAACAAACAAACAAAACAAAAAGAAAAATTTACTACCTGGCATGATATTTAAGGGACTCTGAAAAGCTCTGCTATTCCATGGCAGTGTAGACAGGTCTCCTTGTGACAGCCCTGTGTAGTCCTTCAGGGAGATACCAGGGGCCTGGAGAAAGTGAACCTGGTCCTACCTGCTGGCAAGGTGGGCTTAGGCTCCTTTTCCCAAGGTTTTTGTGTCATTTTCCTAACTTAACTTGAGGCTCTCAACAGTAACCTCTGGGGACAATAGGGCCCTGTGGCAGGTGAGATTTCTCAGAGGGACACTTGGCTATCAGGAGGGATTGTGGGAAGTGTTCTAGCTGAGGGAGGACCACACATGGGACAGGCAGCAGGGAAAGGCCAAAGCAAGAGGGAGTCATGGAAAGAGTCAGGGAAGGTCATGGGGAGGACCAAGGTGACATCTGGAAGCTCAGTAAATAAAGCCTCCTTAGATAAGGAGATTGTTTTACCCAGAAATAGGATACTTAGACCTTGCCGAAGAATGTCTTTGTTCTATTGGAGGTTACACTTTTGGGTGCTTACATGAATCCTACTGCCACATATCTGGAGCTCCTGTTAGCCCACTAATACATCAGCCTTTTTGCCTGATTGTAACCCCATAGGTTGATCGCAACTTGGCTGGGTCACTTTGGGAAAAAAAAAAGAGGGTCTTTGGTAACACTTTTTGGGCCTCTTCCAAGTTTCATTTGCCAGGGGAATTTTGTGCTTCTGCTTTACAATAAATGCTGCTTTCTGTTCTTGCTCTACAGTAAATATGTTTGTGCAGTCCTCTTTTGACTCTGCCTTGCAGTTCTCTCTTGGTTTGAGAGAACACCGGCCAGCTGATGTTGACATGCATGATCAGGTAAAAAAAGAAGGTGACAGGCTGTCAGGCATGAACTCGGGTTGAGAAAGAGGGCTAGGCGGCTGAAACATGAAGCTAACACACAGTGCTCAAGGGGGGTTTGGAAAATTCAAGGATATTTACTGGCACAAGACATTTATGAGCATTTCTGCTTAATAATGGTTCACCCTCTGCATTAATACAAAAATTCGTTAGTTGCTCATGGCATAGAATTAAATATTACAGAATTATTTCAGGAGAGTTATGTTAAAATGAACAACCAATTCAGCAACAAACACTACCACAATATAGAAAAGGAAAAATTTTTATTGTGATGTAAGCTATATTAAATTAGCTAAATGTCTAATTGTCACTTAATAATTGTAAAATACAATAAAACAGGACAGCATAGCTCATTCACAAGAAAAATGCTATCAATATATAATATTATTGAGGAAGTCTCATAATGTACAGTGGCATGTGTTTAGAATAAAATATAAAAAAATTCTCAAATACTAAAATATTTTTAAAAGAACTAAAGTAAGAGACACAATTTCTAGCAGCAATATGGCAATATAAAGATTAAAATGTGATATATTAAAATAGTGACTACAGGGAAAAATTAAAAACATAGTATTTCTTCTTTAAAAAGACACAAAAATGTCAAATTTATGTATAATTTATTCCTCATAAAAGAGAAACTATGCAATAGTAAAATTTGTGTATGATTTATTTCACTTAATGTGATGGTCTCAAGGGGGTCCATTTTTCTACAGATTATTCAAGTTTAACTATGGGAGAATAGTATTCACATTTTCTTTATCTATTCATCTGTATTATAATGGACATATAGGCTGTTTCCAAGATTTAGCTGTTAGCAATTGTGCTGCTATGGTCATGAGGATGCATCCATTACTGTAAATGAAGTCTCAGCTCTTTGGGAAGACACACAGAAGGTGATAGCTGAGTTGAAACGAGTTTCTAGATATAGTCTTTTGAAGAATCTTTGTGATTGTTTCAACAATGGCTTTACTAAAAAAGAAGTACAATCAACCATGTGGAAGGCATTTTTTTCCTGAAACCTCACAAACGACTGTCAAGATTTGATTTCTTAGTGATCATCATTCTTGCCAAGATGAGATGACAAACATCTCGGAATTGTTTGAATTTTTATTTCTCTATTTACCAGAAATGTTGAACATTTATCTTATGTATGTATTGTTCATTTTTACTTCTTCTGTGAAGTGTCTATTGTTTAACTTGCCCAATTTTTGAATTTGGTCTTTTATTTTGGGGAGTCTAATTTTTTAATGTTTTAAAATATATTTTAGATAGTAGTTCTCTGTTTAAAGAATAGCTGGCATTTTTTCCCATTCTGTAGGTTGTTTATGCACTCTGTTGGTTGTTTCCTTTTGGATGCATAGAAACTTTTACAGTTGATATAACCACATTTATTTATTCTGAATGCCATTATTTCCTATGCATCCAGGGTTCTGTTCAGAAAGTCTTTCCCTATGCATATGACTTCAAGAATTTTGTGCATTTCCCCTTCCAGCAGGTTAAGGGTTTCTATTTTAACATTTAGTTCTCTGATCTATTTTGGGATAAACAGAAATTTTTCAAGCAAAGACATACAAATATCCAATTACTAGCTTAGTATCATCAGTTTTAAGGAAAATACAAATCAAAATCAAAGCAAATACTGCATTAGCTTCACTAGGCGATTAAAATAAAATATATAGGTGTAACAAAATTGAAATGCTTACATATTGCTATTGGAATTTTAAAATGATACATCTGTTTTAGAAAATAATTTGGAGGTTCTCAAACTGTTAAGCGTACAGTTCCTATATCATCCATTGTTTTCATGCATATCAGTGTACACTAGTTAAGTGAAAGTGTATATCCTCACAGGAATAAGACCATCAATGCTCCTGGTAGTGATAACAAGCAATGTAGAAGATAAATACAATTACATATATCACATATTGTGTAAAACACATGGATAATTTTTCCTAACAATTCTGTCACCAAATTCTACATAATGATACCTTAGTTCATGAACTTAATTCTTTCCACAGTTCTGATTACAAACCAAGTTGGACAAGACACAAATCAAATTCAGTGATTAGGTTCAGTGTTGACCTTGTGAGGAAATTTGGTTGTTTTCCTATCCAGGTCAACACTGAATCTAATCACTGAATTTGATTTACTTCTTGTCCAATTAATTTTGCACCCAGAACTGTGTAAAGAATTAAGTCCATGAACCAAGGTACCTCTGTGTATGCAGTGTATGATTTCATTGGTAAGTTTTTACATACACAAAATAATCCCCAAACAGGAAACTCATGGTGGTGTAAAACTGGAGGAGAAAATGTAAGTGACTGCTACTGCCTGCAAAGTTTACTCTGGGATGTTGATGTGGTTCTGAAATTAGATTATGGTGAAGATCACCGCATTTGGTTACCATACTAAAATCATACTGTTTTAAATTTGTTAAGGTAAATTTAATGAGTGTGAACTGTGTATCTCAACAAAGTTATTTTTAAAAGTTTTAAACAGTGAAAAACTTATTTGAACTGTGAAAATAACAAGTAAATTTTAGATTTTGCCTGCTTTACCTCTTCTATCACAATTTCCAAATGCAGAAGTTAGACTGTTGCAGAATGGATAAAGGATGTCTAGTGTACAGTGCCGCACATAAGGCCTGATCAAAATATACAGTGAATATTTAAGTTAGAAATTTATTACAGTAAAAGACACAGTTCCAGTAACCTCTTTGCAGAGACTTCCATTCATTTTCTCTACTGTGTCATTTGATGGTGTGATTAAACACTGTGATTGTCACTACTGAGGAAGGGCAGGCTCCTAAAATGTTACATGGAGTTCACATCCACCTGTTAACTGGCTCTGGCCTATGTGACTCCTCCCCAACACTGAAATAACCAAGAAAGGTAAATAATTAGAGTGAATTCAAGACACTGCAGCTGTCATGACAGCACAACTTAAGAGACTCATGAAAGAATATTCTAGAATTGTGTCACAAAGTGGTAAGAACATGGGATAAACATTTTGGAATCCAGGAGGAGTAATTTGAGGAGGATAGCTAGCAATGTGTCTTTTAGTGTAGTAAGTTTTGCTTATAAATATTCACAGCATGTTTAATTAATAATTTTCAGTTTCCAGCTGAGTTTAACCATTATGAAACTTTACCAAGTGAACAATGCAGTAAAAGCATAGAAGCCAGTGTACCTCTATTCCTAACTCTCTACCTTGGGTTGAATTTATCCTTGAGAAGGAAGACAACTAACACTTAGTGATGAAAGGAAGTATGTAAGCAACCTATGATCCAGGTGCTGCTTAACTCTGAGCCATGATGCTGTGGTCCATTCAGCTTAACTGTTGGCTCCTGCTCTTTGCAGAACAAGCTGCAGGCTTGCTGGCCGGCGTGGATTAGAATTATTTCTTTGCTGTTCCTCTGCTCTGTCCCTTACAGCACAGCTACCCTCTGTAATAGGCACATTTCTCAGGCACCTTGGCAGCTGACTTCCAGGTCAATTTTACCCAGAGGAGGAACAAGCAGAAAGTCAGGAGCCTGTGTCTGTCTGTGTTTATGTGGGACAGTATCTCCTGCAGAGACAAAAGGCAAATGGTTGGGGGCAGGTACCTGGCTAATTCCAGATGACAAATCATCTACGAATCAAGTTTAGGACTCCAGGTTTGGAAAATCTCTGTAAAATTACAGAAGATAGTATTCATAGAGACTTGGAAATAGTTTATTTAAAACTATGCTCAAAGCCCTGCTCAATTTCAAGTATATTTTCTGCCTAGAAAACTATAAAAACTACAGACAATAGGGCCAGGGATTTAGCTCAGAAGAAGTATAGGCCTCCCTGGCAAGCATAAAATCTTGAGTGTGATTCCTGGTACCCAAAACACCAAAACAAAAAATGCAGATATTAACTCCAAAAATATAAAACATTTTCTACATATATTTTTATTTAAACTTTATCTATAATATCTTGTCAAAATATGCATTATTTTATAAGTAATTGAAGTTGATGTATTCACAAAATGTCTTTACTGGATATGCAGATAGGATCTAATGCAACTTAGAAAAACATTTAATAAATGATGGAATTGTAATGCAGGCATTATGCTGAAACAATGGGAGAATTTGCAACCAAATCAGGTAGCCTTGCAGAAACTCAGAAATAGACATGATTATCAACTCCACCAACAGAAAGACTGGCCAAAGGGAAACACAACTCAATCAGCAGTTCAGAAGTTGGAGTTAATTGAAGAAAAGGAAAACTTTCAACAGGGCAGACTCAATCTCTATAAGAGATGGTGTTGAGTGATACATTGTGTCAATTTGAGAAGTTTAGAAGTTTAACTAGCACTCAGCAGGGAACTGTGTTCCTCAGTTTGTAAACATCCTCAGCCTGTGCAGGCGGAGTGCCCTGAGACTGCTGGAGATACTGTGAGTGCTATGTCCACCCTGGAGGTGTGCTAACCTCTCTAGGTTGTAAGGGAGAAGACCCTTGTTCTCCCTGCTTTTGCTCCTGTTGCTTTTGGTGTCTTTTGCCCCCTTGAACTGTTGTGCCAGTGTCATGCCAACCTGCCTTTGAGCCAGCCGATTATAGACTGAAACCTTCACAAACTGAGCTAAATTAGCCTTTCCTTACTTCATTTTTGGTATTGGATCTCTTGTCTCAGCAACAAGAAAAATGTAACCAAGACAGTCTGTCACATAAATACTGTATTGTGTAGAGATGGAAGATATCATTAAACATTGTATATTTGTTATTGACTCAAACTCTTGTGTACTTTGTTCCCTTTGTTCAATTTTTCAGGTGTTTTATTGCAAATATTTGGAAACATTTCTTTTGAAGTCTTTTTGCAAATTCTAAAGTCATATTCCTTGTAGAGGTTGAGGAAAATATACTTGTTTTTGGTATCAAAATAATTTTTTCCTTTAAGCAATCTATTTGCATGATAGTAGGAACCTGTTTTTCAATTCAGATTCCTCTCACATGCCTTGATCATCAGAATCCATAAATAGATTTAAGACATACTGTCCTAACTCTTAAAAAAAACAAAAACAAAAACAAAAACAGACAGTTCTACTCACAGCTGAATTTGACAATTTTGTTGATTCAGCTCAGTTTAGCTAGTCTTTAAAATATATGTCATTTCTCAAATTTTGCCTTCAGACCTAAGAAACAAAGTAAAATGAGTTCATTTTGTTATCTTAGCTAACAATGTTAACACCTCCAGAATCATTTTAACAGGGATAATTATGAAAGGATACCATATCTGAAAAGTATTTTTGTATTTATTCTTAACATCTTCCTTTAATATCTCATATTTTTTGTTGCACAAGTCACAAAGCTTTCAAGTCATCTTCCAGTAAATATTAGGATCTACCTAATCAGCATTTTCTAGCACATATCAAATTCTCTATTCTTCACCATTATGGCTTCTGATTATACTAAACTCATGTTGTATATTTAAATAATGCATCATTATAAGGAAAAATAAAAATTACTTAATATATTATTATCATTTACTCAACAATATTGGCATAAAATTTTTACAAATAAGTATATACTTAGTAACAGCTAGTTCCATCTAAATCTATTCCATTAAATCTCTCCTAGAAATTATTACTAAAATTTGAAATTGAAATTTAGGTAAAAATGTTACTAAGACATTTTTTATAAATTATAAAATTTCTACAAGCTAAATTTCAACTAGTAACATTCAAGTGGTGGAAGATAGTTTCATCAGATTAGAACCTAGCATCTTAACTGTTAGGATTTTAGAGATGAATAATTAATAATGAGATTAGTTTTTTTCTAGTAGTCATTGGCATAAGAACTTCATTGAATAATATACATCATTTCTTTGTTTATTCATCTATTCAGCCAGTAGTTAGTTCTGCAGTTTAGACCTAGGGCCTTTGCATTAAACTATATCCTCAGCCCTTTAAAATTTTTTATTCTCTAAGTTTGTACAGTCAGGGTTGGAACTTGCCATCTTTTTGCCTCAGCTTGCCAGAGTGCTAGGATTACAGATGTGCATCATCACCTCCACTCACGTATCCTTCTGTCATCTGAATTGTACTTACATGCAACTCCTGTCCTTATTCAAACATCGAACATTAGAATCAACATTAGAGAATTAGATGTTCATCATCTAATGAAAATTAGAGAATAGGGAAGCAATGCAAATAAAATAAATACATTATTAAAATAAACCTGAAAGCTTAGAACAACAGCAGAAAGTGAGGCTTACTTAAGGCATTTCTCAAATATAAAAGTAATTATAAACCATTCAAGGAAAAATTTGACAATTATTATCCTTAAAGTTAAAGTAATTCATAATTTTCTCCTCTAAATCAACAAAGTGCCACTTGACTAAGTCGTTAGTTTATTCATTGCTAATTTATGTGCAAATTATAAAAAAATTAGTAAGTTTTAAGAGATTAATTTAACATAAATCATTAGCAAGTCAATATCACTCAAGACTCACTACACAAATACTTAATTAGTGTGACAAAATAAAATAATGATGCAATTAGGAGGGTGTTCTTTATACTTTAAAGGAGAATAAAATAATAAAATTGTGTTAAGTGATCTAAAATAAAAATTTATTTACTATGTAATTTGTTTCCTTCCATACAGAAGAGTATATCTTATGCTCCGGTTTTTCATCGTTTTCAAAAATTTATGCGCATAATTATAAAGTTATTTTAAAACATTCACATGATTAAAAATTTGCACCTTTAATATATGTAAACAAAACACTGTTAAATCTTTGTATATAAGTGCTGCAATTAGAAATTACTTAAAAAGTCATGGAAATTTAAAGTAGCATAAAATTCAATTAGCACAAGTGAAGCAAAGACGTTGAAACATCAGGATGCACGTGTCATATAGTCATCTATAATTAGAAAACAAACATGTGTAGTAGCTTTGCATTGTGATCAGAATCCAGATCTAGACTTCAGATATACAGGAGTAATCGAATAGGGATAATTTTATTGAGAAAGTTTCCCTTAAAATGAACGGAAAGAGGACATAGAAATGAAAATATGTAGTACATTCTGACTGCAGTTACATATCTTATGAAGTAGAAAAGACTGAGGGGAATGGAGAGTCCTGGGCACAGGTTGCTCTCAGACGGGAGTGGGACTCAGAGGATAGGAAGGAGCTCAGCAGGAGAGGTTGGGGTGCTTCATCCCGGTGCTTTACCCTGACTTAATCTCTATAAAGAAAACGGTTGCAAGTAGAGAGTCTATCCTGAGCAGTGTTTTTGGCTTTTCACGTAGGAAAAACATATATTTTTGTATTGACAATTCAGCATGATATCAACCAGTCATGAAAGGTCAAAGTACTTGAAAATATCTTTTTGAAGATGATTAAACAAATTTCAAAAATTTTAGACATCCATGCTAATGGAAAATAATATAAAATAACTTTATAAATAAAACAGAAGCAAGTGTTTGCCTAATGTTATATATCGTAAGAAGAAACTTAAATTTCAGACTCAATGATGTATCATTAATAGTAACAATAGCATTTAGTGTGTAGCTACAATTATATATATATATATATATGTATGTATATATATATATATATTATTTTTTCAACTTATTTTATTTACACACATAATATATGCATTGTTATGGTTTGTGTCTAGATGTCCCCCCAAAGTCTCTTGCAGTCATAGGAGGAGTTTGTCCAGAAGGAACTGGCTCTAGAGTGTGTGACTCATTCATGGTGCAATGCTAGGAGTAGGATATTAGGAATAAGGTTGTGTGATTACTAAATCAGTGTACTGATTGGTTTGGCACACACCATAAATCTAGTAGCCTAGATAGAATTTTTTTTAAAGGCAGAAAGACACTGTTAAGGCTGCTTGGACTTGCTTACTACTTGCCATCTGCCTGTCCTGCTTTGCCGTGAACTGCTCTCCCTTTGCAATTCCCTTCAGCTGTGCCTTTCGGACTTGGAATCAGCCAATTATTGACTGACACCTCTGGAAACTGTGAGCCAAACAAATCTTTCCTCCCTTTAATTTTGAGTGTTGAGTGTTTTATCTCAGCAAGAGATGAAAAATATGCAAAAACACATGATCCTACTCATGCTGGAAAATACATGAAATAATGGACAAGTCATTGGCTTGTGGTTAGGCCTATGTTTATTTTTATTTTCTGAAGTGAAATATATATATATATATATATATATATATATATATATAATATCACATTAGTTACCAGAGTGTGTATATATATATATATATACATACACACACACA